>NW_026892708.1:600000-987500 GCF_033815535.1 Pezoporus flaviventris | reverse complement strand
GTGCTCTACTCCCTGTGCTGCTGGGCAGCCGAGAGCAAGCTCCGAAGAGGGTGCATTCAAATGGACGTTTAGGTATGAAAGCGAGGAGCGACAGCAATGATGGTGACCCCGTTGCAAAGCTGCTTGTGTGCTGAAGAGGCCAAGCACTAGCTTTCCCTGCTGGTCCTTCTGCTGTGGGAGCAGAATCCACTGTTCATTCTGTGCTGATTGTGTTGCTGCGCAGCAGAGAGCAGGCTCTGGACTGATTCCATTCAAATGCTTTTCCTGAATGAATGTGAGCAGTGAAATCAACGATGGAGGCACCAATATAAAGGTGATTGTGTGCTGAACAGGTCCAGGAGCAGCTTTCAATCCTGGCTCTTCTGCTGTGGGAGCAGAGGCCAAACGTTCGTGCTGTACTCACTGTGCTGCTGGGCAGCTGAGAGACACCACCTGAGAATTTGGATTCAAATGGACTTTTAGGTATGAAACCGAGGAGAGACTGCAATGATGGTGACACCGTTGCAAAGCTGCTTGTGTGCTGAAGAGGCCCAGCACTAGCTTTCCCTGCTCGTCCTTCTGCCGTGGGAGCAGATGCCACTGTTCATTCTGTGCTGACTGTGTTGCTGCGCAGCAGAGGGCATGCTCTGGACTGATTCCATTCAAATGCTTTTCCTGAATGAATGTGAGCAGTGAAAGCAACGATGGAGGCAGCAATGTAAAGGTGATTGTGTGCTGAACAGGTCCAGCACCAGCTTTCAATCCTGGCTCTTCTGCTGTGGGAGCAGAGGCCAAACGTTCGTGCTGTACTCACTGTGCTGCTGGGCAGCTGAGAGACACCACCTGAGAATTTGGATTCAAATGGACTTTTAGGTATGAAACCGAGGAGAGACTGCAATGATCGTGACCCCTTTGCAAAGCTGCTTGTGTGCTGAAGAGGCCCAGCACTAGCTTTCCCTGCTCGTCGTTCTGCCGTATGTGTAGATGCCACTGTTCATTCTTTGCTGACTGTGTTGCTGCGCAGCAGAGAGCAGGCTCTGGACTGATTCCATTCAAATGCTTTTCCTGAATGAATGTGAGCAGTGAAAGCAACGATGGAGGCACCAATAAAAAGGTGATTGTGTGCTGAACAGGTCCAGCACCAGCTTTCAATCCTGGCTCTTCTGCTGTGGGAGCAGAGGCCAAACGTTCGTGCTGTACTCACTGTGCTGCTGGGCAGCTGAGAGACACCACCTGAGAATTTGGATTCAAATGGACTTTTAGGTATGAAACCGAGGAGAGACTGCAATGATGGTGACACCGTTGCAAAGCTGCT
Source organism: Pezoporus flaviventris (assembly GCF_033815535.1). Taxonomy (NCBI): domain Eukaryota; kingdom Metazoa; phylum Chordata; class Aves; order Psittaciformes; family Psittacidae; genus Pezoporus; species Pezoporus flaviventris. The sequence goes on along the minus strand of NW_026892708.1, from coordinate 986,206 downwards.
TGTGTGCTGAAGAGGCCCAGCACTAGCTTTCCCTGCTGGTCCTTCTGCTGTGGGAGCAGATGCCACTGTTCATTCTGTGCTGACTGTGTTGCTGCGCAGCAGAGAGGAGGCTCTGGACTGATTCCATTCAAATGCTTTTCCTGAATGAATGTGAGCAGTGAAAGCAACGATGGAGGCACTAATGTAAAGGTGATTGTGTGCTGAACAGGTCCAGCACCAGCTTTCAATCCTGGCTCTTCTGCTGTGGGAGCAGAGGCCAAACGTTCGTGCTGTACTCACTGAGCTGCTGGGCAGCTGAGAATAACCACCTGAGAATTTGGATTCAAATGGACTTTTAGGTATGAAACCGAGGAGAGACTGCAATGATGATGACACTGTTGCAAAGCAGCTTGTGTTCTGAAGAGGCCCAGCACTAGCTTTCCCTGCTCGTCCTTCTGCCGTGGGGGCAGATGCCACTGTTCATTCTGTGCTGACTGTGTACTGCGCAGCAGAGAGCATGCTCTGGACTGATTCCATTCAAATGCTTTTCCTGTATGAATGTGAGCAGTGAAAGCAACGATGGAGGCACCAATAAAAAGGTGATTGTATGCTGAACAGGTCCAGCACCAGCTTTCAATCCTGGCTCTTCTGCTGTGGGAGCAGAGGCCAAACGTTCGTGCTCTACTCACTGTGCTGCTGGGCAGCTGAGAGACACCACCTGAGAATTTGGATTCAAATGGACTTTTAGGTATGAAACCGAGGAGAGACTGCAATGATGGTGACACCGTTGCAAAGCTGCTTGTGTGCTGAAGAGGCCCAGCACTAGCTTTCCCTGCTCGTCCTTCTGCCGTGGGAGCAGATGCCACTGTTCATTCTGTGCTGACTGTGTTGCTGCGCAGCAGAGAGGAGGCTCTGGACTGATTCCATTCAAATGCTTTTCCTGTATGAAAGTGAGCAGTGAAAGCAACGATGGATGCACCAACGTAAAGGTGATTGTGTGCTGAACAGGTCCAGCACCAGCTTTCAATCCTGGCTCTTCTGCTGTGGGAGCAGATGCCAAAATTTCGTGCTGCACTAACTGTGCTGCTGGGCAGCTGAGAGACACCACCTGAGAATTTGGATTCAAATGGACTTTTAGGTATGAAACCGAGGAGAGACTGCAATGATGGTGACCCAGTTGCAAAGCTGCTTGTGTGCTGAAGGGACACAGCACTAGCTTTCCCTGCAGGTCCTTCTGCCGTGGGAGCAGATGCCACTGTTCATTCTGTGCTGTGTTGCTGCCAGCAGGGAGCAGGCTCTGGACTGATTCTATTCAAATGCTTTTCCTGTATGAGTGTTAGCGGTGAAAGCAACGATGGAGGCACCAATGTAAAGGTGATTGTGTGCTGAACAGGTCCAGCACCAGCTTTCAATCCTTGCTCTTCTGCTGTGGGAGCAGATGCCAAACGTTCGTGCTGTACTCACTGTGCTGCTGGGCAGCTGATAGAGACCACCTGAGAATTTGGAATCAAATGGACTTTTAGGTATGAAACCGAGGAGAGACTGCAATGATGGTGACCCCTTTGCAAAGCTGACTGTGTGCTGAAGAGGCCCAGCACTAGCTTTCCCTGCTCGTCCTTCTGCTGTGGGAGCAGATGCCACTGTTCATTCTGTGCTGTGTTGCTGCGCAGCAGAGAGCAGGCTCTGGACTGATTCCATTCAAATGCTTTTCCTGAATGAATGTGAGCAGTGAAAGCAACGATGGAGGCAGCAATGTAAAGGTGATTGTGTGCTGAACAGGTCCAGCACCAGCTTTCAATCCTGGCTCTTCTGCTGTGGGAGCAGAGGCCAAACGTTCGTGCTGTACTCACTGTGCTGCTGGGCAGCTGAGAGACACCACCTGAGAATTTGGATTCAAATGGACTTTTAGGTATGAAACCGAGGAGAGACTGCAATGATCGTGACCCCTTTGCAAAGCTGACTGTGTGCTGAAGAGGCCCAGCACTAGCTTTCCCTGCTCGTCGTTCTGCCGTATGTGTAGATGCCACTGTTCATTCTGTGCTGACTGTGTTGCTGCGCAGCAGAGAGCAGGCTCTGGACTGATTCCATTCAAATGCTTTTCCTGAATGAATGTGAGCAGTGAAAGCAACGATGGAGGCACCAATAAAAAGGTGATTGTGTGCTGAACAGGTCCAGCACCAGCTTTCAATCCTGGCTCTTCTGCTGTGGGAGCAGAGGCCAAACGTTCGTGCTGTACTCACTGTGCTGCTGGGCAGCTGAGAGACACCACCTGAGAATTTGGATTCAAATGGACTTTTAGGTATGAAACCGAGGAGAGACTGCAATGATGGTGACACCGTTGCAAAGCTGCTTGTGTGCTGAAGAGGCCCAGCACTAGCTTTCCCTGCTCGTCCTTCTGCCGTGGGAGCAGATGCCACTGTTCATTCTGTGCTGACTGTGTTGCTGCGCAGCAGAGAGGAGGCTCTGGACTGATTCCATTCAAATGCTTTTCCTGAATGAATGTGAGCAGTGAAAGCAACGATGGAGGCACTAATGTAAAGGTGATTGTGTGCTGAACAGGTCCAGCACCAGCTTTCAATCCTGGCTCTTCTGCTGTGGGAGCAGAGGCCAAACGTTCGTGCTGTACTCACTGTGCTGCTGGGCAGCTGAGAGTCACCACCTGAGAATTTGGATTCAAATGGACTTTTAGGTATGAAACCGAGGAGAGACTGCAATGATGATGACACTGTTGCAAAGCAGCTTGTGTTCTGAAGAGGCCCAGCACTAGCTTTCCCTGCTCGTCCTTCTGCTGTGGGAGCAGATGCCACTGTTCATTCTGTGCTGACTGTGTTGCTGCGCAGCAGAGAGCATGCTCTGGACTGATTCCATTCAAATGCTTTTCCTGTATGAATGTGAGCAGTGAAAGCAACGATGGAGGCACCAATAAAAAGGTGATTGTGTGCTGAACAGGTCCAGCACCAGCTTTCAATCCTGGCTCTTCTGCTGTGGGAGCAGAGGCCAAACGTTCGTGCTGTACTCACTGTGCTGCTGGGCAGCTGAGAGACACCACCTGAGAATTTGGATTCAAATGGACTTTTAGGTATGAAACCGAGGAGAGACTGCAATGATCGTGACCCCTTTGCAAAGCTGACTGTGTGCTGAAGAGGCCCAGCACTAGCTTTCCCTGCTCGTCGTTCTGCCGTATGTGTAGATGCCACTGTTCATTCTGTGCTGACTGTGTTGCTGCGCAGCAGAGAGCAGGCTCTGGACTGATTCCATTCAAATGCTTTTCCTGAATGAATGTGAGCAGTGAAAGCAACGATGGAGGCACCAATAAAAAGGTGATTGTGTGCTGAACAGGTCCAGCACCAGCTTTCAATCCTGGCTCTTCTGCTGTGGGAGCAGAGGCCAAACGTTCGTGCTGTACTCACTGTGCTGCTGGGCAGCTGAGAGACACCACCTGAGAATTTGGATTCAAATGGACTTTTAGGTATGAAACCGAGGAGAGACTGCAATGATGGTGACACCGTTGCAAAGCTGCTTGTGTGCTGAAGAGGCCCAGCACTAGCTTTCCCTGCTCGTCCTTCTGCCGTGGGAGCAGATGCCACTGTTCATTCTGTGCTGACTGTGTTGCTGCGCAGCAGAGAGGAGGCTCTGGACTGATTCCATTCAAATGCTTTTCCTGAATGAATGTGAGCAGTGAAAGCAACGATGGAGGCACTAATGTAAAGGTGATTGTGTGCTGAACAGGTCCAGCACCAGCTTTCAATCCTGGCTCTTCTGCTGTGGGAGCAGAGGCCAAACGTTCGTGCTGTACTCACTGTGCTGCTGGGCAGCTGAGAGTCACCACCTGAGAATTTGGATTCAAATGGACTTTTAGGTATGAAACCGAGGAGAGACTGCAATGATGATGACACTGTTGCAAAGCAGCTTTTGTTCTGAAGAGGCCCAGCACTAGCTTTCCCTGCTCGTCCTTCTGCTGTGGGAGCAGATGCCACTGTTCATTCTGTGCTGACTGTGTTGCTGCGCAGCAGAGAGCATGCTCTGGACTGATTCCATTCAAATGCTTTTCCTGTATGAATGTGAGCAGTGAAAGCAACGATGGAGGCACCAATAAAAAGGTGATTGTGTGCTGAACAGGTCCAGCACCAGCTTTCAATCCTGGCTCTTCTGCTGTGGGAGCAGAGGCCAAACGTTCGTGCTGTACTCACTGTGCTGCTGGGCAGCTGAGAGACACCACCTGAGAATTTGGATTCAAATGGACTTTTAGGTATGAAACCGAGGAGAGACTGCAATGATGGTGACACCGTTGCAAAGCTGCTTGTGTGCTGAAGAGGCCCAGCACTAGCTTTCCCTGCTCGTCCTTCTGCCGTGGGAGCAGATGCCACTGTTCATTCTGTGCTGACTGTGTTGCTGCGCAGCAGAGAGGAGGCTCTGGACTGATTCCATTCAAATGCTTTTCCTGTATGAATGTGAGCAGTGAAAGCAACGATGGAGGCACTAATGTAAAGGTGATTGTGTGCTGAACAGGTCCAGCACCAGCTTTCAATCCTGGCTCTTCTGCTGTGGGAGCAGAGGCCAAACGTTCGTGCTGTACTCACTGTGCTGCTGGGCAGCTGAGAATAACCACCTGAGAATTTGGATTCAAATGGACTTTTAGGTATGAAACCGAGGAGAGACTGCAATGATGATGACACTGTTGCAAAGCAGCTTGTGTTCTGAAGAGGCCCAGCACTAGCTTTCCCTGCTCGTCCTTCTGCCGTGGGAGCAGATGCCACTGTTCATTCTGTGCTGACTGTGTTGCTGCGCAGCAGAGAGCATGCTCTGGACTGATTCCATTCAAATGCTTTTCCTGTATGAATGTGAGCAGTGAAAGCAACGATGGAAGCACTAATGTAAAGGTGATTGTGTGCTGAACAGGTCCAGCACCAGCTTTCAATCCTAGCTCTTCTGCTGTGGGAGCAGAGGCCAAACGTTCGTGCTGTACTCACTGTGCTGCTGGGCAGCTGAGAGACACCACCTGAGAATTTGGATTCAAATGGACTTTTAGGTATGAAACCGAGGAGAGACTGCAATGATGGTGACACCGTTGCAAAGCTGCTTGTGTGCTGAAGAGGCCCAGCACTAGCTTTCCCTGCTCGTCCTTCTGCTGTATGAGAGGATGCCACTGTTCTTTCTGTGCTGACTGTGTTGCTGCGCAGCAGAGAGGAGGCTCTGGACTGATTCCATTCAAATGCTTTTCCTGTATGAATGTGAGCAGTGAAAGCAACGATGGAGGCACTAATGTAAAGGTGATTGTGTGCTGAACAGGTCCAGCACCAGCTTTCAATCCTGGCTCTTCTGCTGTGGGAGCAGAGGCCAAACGTTCGTGCTGTACTCACTGTGCTGCTGGGCAGCTGAGAATAACCACCTGAGAATTTGGATTCAAATGGACTTTTAGGTATGAAACCGAGGAGAGACTGCAATGATGATGACACTGTTGCAAAGCAGCTTGTGTTCTGAAGAGGCCCAGCACTAGCTTTCCCTGCTCGTCCTTCTGCCGTGGGAGCAGATGCCACTGTTCATTCTGTGCTGACTGTGTTGCTGCGCAGCAGAGAGCATGCTCTGGACTGATTCCATTCAAATGCTTTTCCTGTATGAATGTGAGCAGTGAAAGCAACGATGGAAGCACTAATGTAAAGGTGATTGTGTGCTGAACAGGTCCAGCACCAGCTTTCAATCCTAGCTCTTCTGCTGTGGGAGCAGAGGCCAAACGTTCGTGCTGTACTCACTGTGCTGCTGGGCAGCTGAGAGACACCACCTGAGAATTTGCATTCAAATGGACTTTTAGGTATGAAACCGAGGAGAGACTGCAATGATGGTGACACCGTTGCAAAGCTGCTTGTGTGCTGAAGAGGCCCAGCACTAGCTTTCCCTGCTCGTCCTTCTGCTGTATGAGAGGATGCCACTGTTCTTTCTGTGCTGACTGTGTTTCTGCGCAGCAGAGAGCAGCCTCTGGACTGATTCCATTCAAATGCTTTTCCTGAATGAATGTGAGCAGTGAAAGCAACGATGGAGGCACTAATGTAAAGGTGATTGTGTGCTGAACAGGTCCAGCACCAGCTTTCAATCCTGTCTCTTCTGCTGTGGGAGCAGAGGCCAAACGTTCGTGCTGTACTCACTGTGCTGCTGGGCAGCTGAGAGACACCACCTGAGAATTTGGATTCAAATGGACTTTTAGGTATGAAACCGAGGAGAGACTGCAATGATGGTGACACCGTTGCAAAGCTGCTTGTGTGCTGAAGAGGCCCAGCACTAGCTTTCCCTTCTGGTCCTTCTGCCGTGGGAGCAGATGCCACTGTTCATTCTGTGGTGACTGTGTTGCTGCGCGGCAGAGAGCAGCCTCTGGAGTGATTCCATTCAAATGCTTTTCCTGTATGAATGTGAGCAGTGAAAGCAACGATGGAGGCACCAATGTAAAGGTGATTGTGTGCTGAACAGGTCCAGCACCAGCTTTCAATCCTGGCTCTTCTGCTGTGGGAGCAGAGGCCAAACGTTCGTGCTGTACTCACTGTGCTGCTGGGCAGCTGAGAGACACCACCTGAGAATTTGGATTCAAATGGACTTTTAGGTATGAAACCGAGGAGAGACTGCAATGATGGTGACACCGTTGCAAAGCAGCTTGTGTGCTGAAGAGGCCCAGCACTAGCTTTCCCTGCTGGTCCTTCTGCTGTGGGAGCAGATGCCACTGTTCATTCTGTGCTGACTGTGTTGCTGCGCAGCAGAGAGCAGGCTCTGGACTGATTCCATTCAAATGCTTTTCCTGAATGAATGTGAGCAGTGAAAGCAACGATGGAGGCACCAATGTAAAGGTGATTGTGTGCTGAACAGGTCCAGCACCAGCTTTCAATCCTGGCTCTTCTGCTGTGGGAGCAGAGGCCAAACGTTCGTGCTGTACTCACTGTGCTGCGGGGCAGCTGAGAGACACCACCTGAGAATTTGGATTCAAATAGACTTTTAGGTATGAAACCGAGGAGAGACTGCAATGATCGTGACCCCTTTGCAAAGCTGACTGTGTGCTGAAGGGCCCAGCTGTAGCTTTCCCTTTTGGTCCTTCTGCTGTGGGAGCAGATGCCACTGTTCATTCTGTGCTGACTGTGTTGCTGCGCAGCAGAGAGCAGGCTCTGGACTGATTCCATTCAAATGCTTTTCCTGAATGAATGTGAGCAGTGAAAGCAACAATGGAGGCACCAATGTAAAGGTGATTGTGTGCTGAACAGGTCCAGCACCAGCTTTCAATCCTGGCTCTTCTGCTGTGGGAGCAGAGGCCAAACGTTCGTGCTGTACTCACTGTGCTGCTGGGCAGCTGAAAGACACCACCTGTGAATTTGGATTCAAATGGACTTTTAGGTATGAAACCGAGGAGAGACTGCAATGATGGTGACCCCTTTGCAAAGCAGCTTGTGTGCTGAAGAGGCCCAGCACTAGCTTTCCCTGCTCGTCCTTCTGCCGTGGGAGCAGATGCCACTGTTCATTCTGTGCTGACTGTGTTGCTGCGCAGCAGAGAGCAGGCTCTGGACTGATTCCATTCAAATGCTTTTCCTGAATGAATGTGAGCAGTGAAAGCAACGATGGAGGCACCAATGTAAAGGGGACTGTGTGCTGAACAGGTCCAGCAGCAGCTTTCAATCCTGGCTCTTCTGCTGTTGGAGCAGAGGCCAAACGTTCGTGCTGTACTCACTGTGCTGCTGGGCAGCTGAAAGACACCACCTGAGAATTTGGATTCAAATGGACTTTTAGGTATGAAACCGAGGAGAGACTGCAATGATCGTGACCCCTTTGCAAAGCTGCTTGTGTGCTGAAGAGGCCCAGCACTAGCTTTCCCTTTTGGTCCTTCTGCTGTGGGAGCAGATGCCACTGTTCATTCTGTGCTGATTGTGTTGCTGCGCAGCAGAGAGCAGGCTCTGGACTGATTCCATTCAAATGCTTTTCCTGAATGAATGTGAGCAGTGAAAGCAACGATGGAGGCACCAATGTAAAGGTGATTGTGTGCTGAACAGGTCCAGCACCAGCTTTCAATCCTGGCTCTTCTGCTGTGGGAGCAGATGCCAAACGTTCGTGCTGTACTCACTGTGCTGCTGGGCAGCTGAGAGACACCACCTGAGAATTTGGATTCAAATGGACTTTTAGGTATGAAACCGAGGAGAGACTGCAATGATGGTGACACCGTTGCAAAGCTGCTTGTGTGCTGAAGAGACCCATCACTAGCTTTCCCTTTAATTCCTTCTGCCGTGGGAGCAGATGCCACTGTTCATTCTGTGCTGACTGTGTTGCTGCGCAGCAGAGAGCAGGCTCTGGACTGATTCCATTCAACTGCTTTTCCTGTGTGAATGTGAGCACTGAAAGCAACGATGGAGGCGCCAATGTAAAGGTGATTGTGTGCTGAACAGGTCCAGCACCAGCTTTCAATCCTGGCTCTTCTGCTGTGGGAGCAGAGGCCAAACGTTCGTGCTGTACTCACTGTGCTGCTGGGCAGCTGAGAGACACCACCTGAGAATTTGGATTCAAATGGTCTTTTAGGTATGAAACCGAGGAGAGACTGCAATGATCGTGACCCCTTTGCAAAGCTGCTTGTGTGCTGAAGAGGCCCAGCACTAGCTTTCCCTGCTGGTCCTTCTGCTGTGGGAGCAGATGCCACTGTTCTTTCTGTGCTGATTGTGTTGCTGCGAAGCAGAGAGCAGGCTCTGGACTGATTCCATTCAAATGCTTTTCCTGAATGAATGTGAGCACTGAAAGCAACGATGGAGGCACCAATGTAAAGGTGATTGTGTGCTGAACAGGTCCAGCACCAGCTTTCAATCCTGGCTCTTCTGCTGTGGGAGCAGAGGCCAAACGTTCGTGCTGTACTCACTGTGCTGCTGGGCAGCTGAGAGACACCACCTGAGAATTTGGATTCAAATGGACTTTTAGGTATGAAACCGAGGAGAGACTGCAATGATCGTGACCCCTTTGCCAAGCTGACTGTGTGCTGAAGAGGCCCAGCACTAGCTTTCCCTGCTGGTCCTTCTGCTGTGGGAGCAGATGCCACTGTTCATTCTGTGCTGACTGTGTTGCTGCGCAGCAGAGAGCAGCCTCTGGACTGATTCCATTCAAATGCTTTTCCTGAATGAATGTGAGCAGTGAAAGCAACGATGGAGGCACCAATGTAAAGGTGATTGTGTGCTGAACAGGTCCAGCACCAGCTTTCAATCCTGGCTCTTCTGCTGTGGGAGCAGAGGCCAAACGTTCGTGCTGTACTCACTGTGCTGCTGGGCAGCTGAGACACACCACCTGAGAATTTGGATTCAAATGGACTTTTAGGTATGAAACCGAGGAGAGACTGCAATGATGGTGACACCGTTGCAAAGCAGCTTGTGTGCTGAAGAGGCCCAGCACTAGCTTTCCCTGCTGGTCCTTCTGCCGTGTGAGCAGATGCCACTGTTCATTCTGTGCTGACTGTGTTGCTGCGCAGCAGAGAGCAGGCTCTGGACTGATTCCATTCAAATGCTTTTCCTGTATGAATGTGAGCAGTGAAAGCAATGATGGAGGCACCAATGTAAAGGGGATTGTGTGCTGAACAGGTCCAGCACCAGCTTTCAATCCTGGCTCTTCTGCTGTGGGAGCAGAGGCCAAACGTTCGTGCTGTACTCACTGTGCTGCTGGGCAGCTGAGAGACACCACCTGAGAATTTGGATTCAAATGGACTTTTAGGTATGAAACCGAGGAGAGACTGCAATGATGGTGACACCGTTGCAAAGCTGCTTGTGTGCTGAAGAGGCCCTGCCTTAGCTTTCCCTGCTCGTCCTTCTGCCGTGGGAGCAGATGCAACTGTTCATTCTGTGCTGACTGTGTTGCTGCGCAGCAGAGAGCAGGCTCTGGACTGATTCCATTCAAATGCTTTTCCTGTATGAATGTGAGCAGTGAAAGCAACGATGGAGGCACCAATGTAAAGGTGATTGTGTGCTGAACAGGTCCAGCAGCAGCTTTCAATCCTGGCTCTTCTGCTGTGGGAGCAGAGGCCAAACGTTCGTGCTGTACTCACTGTGCTGCTGGGCAGCAGAGAGACACCCCCTGGGAATTTGGATTCAAATGGACTTTTAGGTATGAAACCGAGGAGAGACTGCAATGATCGTGACCCCTTTGCAAAGCTGCTTGTGTGCTGAAGAGGCCCAGCACTAGCTTTCCCTGCTGGTCCTTCTGCTGTGGGAGCAGATGCCACTGTTCATTCTGTGCTGATGGTGTTGCTGCGCAGCAGAGAGCAGCCTCTGGACTGATTCCATTCAAATGCTTTTCCTGAATGAATGTGAGCAGTGAAAGCAACGATGGAGGCACCAATGTAAAGGTGATTGTGTGCTGAACAGGTCCAGCACCAGCTTTCAATCCTGGCTCTTCTGCTGTGGGAGCAGAGGCCAAACGTTCGTGCTGTACTCACTGTTCTGCTGGGCAGCTGAGAGACACCACCTGAGAATTTGGATTCAAATGGACTTTTAGGTATGAAACCGAGGAGAGACTGCAATGATGGTGACACCGTTGCAAAGCAGCTTGTGTGCTGAAGAGGCCCAGCACTAGCTTTCCCTGCTGGTCCTTCTGCCGTGGGAGCAGATGCCACTGTTCATTCTGTGCTGACTGTGTTGCTGCGCAGCAGAGAGCAGGCTCTGGACTGATTCCATTCAAATGCTTTTCCTGAATGAATGTGAGCACTGAAAGCAACGATGGAGGCACCAATGTAAAGGGGATTGTGTGCTGAACAGGTCCAGCAGCAGCTTTCAATCCTGGCTCTTCTGCTGTGGGAGCAGAGGCCAAACGTTCGTGCTGTACTCACTGTGCTGCTGGGCAGCTGAGAGACACCACCTGAGAATTTGGATTCAAATGGACTTTTAGGTATGAAACCGAGGAGAGACTGCAATGATGGTGACACCGTTGCAAAGCTGCTTGTGTGCTGAAGAGGCCCTGCACTAGCTTTCCCTGCTCGTCCTTCTGCCGTGGGAGCAGATGCCACTGTTCATTCTGTGCTGATGGTGTTCCTGCGCAGCAGAGAGCAGCCTCTGGACTGATTCCATTCAAATGCTTTTCCTGTATGAATGTGAGCAGTGAAAGCAACGATGGAGGCGCTAATGTAAAGGTGATTGTGTGCTGAACAGGTCGAGCAGCAGCTATCAATCCTGGCTCTTCTGCTGTGGGAGCAGAGGCCAAACGTTCGTGCTGTACTCACTGTGCAGCTGGGCAGCTGAGAGACACCACCTGAGAATTTGGATTCAAATGGACTTTTAGGTATGAAACCGAGGAGAGACTGCAATGATGGTGACCCCGTTGCAAAGCTGCTTGTGTGCTGAAGAGGCCCAGCACTAGCTTTCCCTGCTGGTCCTTCTGCCGTATGAGCAGATGCCACTGTTCATTCTGTGCTGACTGTGTTGCTGCGCAGCAGAGAGCAGGCTCTGGACTGATTCCATTCAAATGCTTTTCCTGTATGAAAGTGAGCAGTGAAAGCAACGATGGAGGCACTAATGTAAAGGTGATTGTGTGCTGAACAGGTCCAGCACCAGCTTTCAATCCTGGCTCTTCTGCTGTTGGAGCAGAGGCCAAACGTTCGTGCTGTACTCACTGTGCTGCTGGGCAGCTGAGAGACACCACCTGAGAATTTGGATTCAAATGGACTTTTAGGTATGAAACCGAGGAGAGACTGCAATGATGGTGACACCGTTGCAAAGCAGCTTGTGTGCTGAAGAGGCCCAGCACTAGCTTTCCCTGCTGGTCCTTCTGCTGTGGGAGCAGATGCCACTGTTCATTCTGTGCTGACTGTGTTGCTGCGCAGCAGAGAGCAGGCTCTGGACTGATTCCATTCAAATGCTTTTCCTGTATGAATGTGAGCAGTGAAAGCAATGATGGAGGCACCAATGTAAAGGGGATTGTGTGCTGAACAGGTCCAGCACCAGCTTTCAATCCTGGCTCTTCTGCTGTGGGAGCAGAGGCCAAACGTTCGTGCTGTACTCACTGTGCTGCTGGGCAGCTGAGAGACACCACCTGAGAATTTGGATTCAAATGGACTTTTAGGTATGAAACCGAGGAGAGACTGCAATGATGGTGACACCGTTGCAAAGCTGCTTGTGTGCTGAAGAGGCCCTGCACTAGCTTTCCCTGCTCGTCCTTCTGCCGTGGGAGCAGATGCAACTGTTCATTCTGTGCTGACTGTGTTGCTGCGCAGCAGAGAGAGGCTCTGGACTGATTCCATTCAAATGCTTTTCCTGTATGAATGTGAGCAGTGAAAGCAACGATGGAGGCACCAATGTAAAGGTGATTGTGTGCTGAACAGGTCCAGCAGCAGCTTTCAATCCTGGCTCTTCTGCTGTGGGAGCAGAGGCCAAACGTTCGTGCTGTACTCACTGTGCTGCTGGGCAGCAGAGAGACACCCCCTGGGAATTTGGATTCAAATGGACTTTTAGGTATGAAACCGAGGAGAGACTGCAATGATCGTGACCCCTTTGCAAAGCTGCTTGTGTGCTGAAGAGGCCCAGCACTAGCTTTCCCTGCTGGTCCTTCTGCTGTGGGAGCAGATGCCACTGTTCATTCTGTGCTGATGGTGTTGCTGCGCAGCAGAGAGCAGCCTCTGGACTGATTCCATTCAAATGCTTTTCCTGAATGAATGTGAGCAGTGAAAGCAACGATGGAGGCACCAATGTAAAGGTGATTGTGTGCTGAACAGGTCCAGCACCAGCTTTCAATCCTGGCTCTTCTGCTGTGGGAGCAGAGGCCAAACGTTCGTGCTGTACTCACTGTTCTGCTGGGCAGCTGAGAGACACCACCTGAGAATTTGGATTCAAATGGACTTTTAGGTATGAAACCGAGGAGAGACTGCAATGATGGTGACACCGTTGCAAAGCAGCTTGTGTGCTGAAGAGGCCCAGCACTAGCTTTCCCTGCTGGTCCTTCTGCCGTGGGAGCAGATGCCACTGTTCATTCTGTGCTGACTGTGTTGCTGCGCAGCAGAGAGCAGGCTCTGGACTGATTCCATTCAAATGCTTTTCCTGAATGAATGTGAGCACTGAAAGCAACGATGGAGGCACCAATGTAAAGGGGATTGTGTGCTGAACAGGTCCAGCACCAGCTTTCAATCCTGGCTCTTCTGCTGTGGGAGCAGAGGCCAAACGTTCGTGCTGTACTCACTGTGCTGCTGGGCAGCTGAGAGACACCACCTGAGAATTTGGATTCAAATGGACTTTTAGGTATGAAACCGAGGAGAGACTGCAATGATGGTGACACCGTTGCAAAGCTGCTTGTGTGCTGAAGAGGCCCTGCACTAGCTTTCCCTGCTCGTCCTTCTGCCGTGGGAGCAGATGCCACTGTTCATTCTGTGCTGATGGTGTTCCTGCGCAGCAGAGAGCAGCCTCTGGACTGATTCCATTCAAATGCTTTTCCTGTATGAATGTGAGCAGTGAAAGCAACGATGGAGGCGCTAATGTAAAGGTGATTGTGTGCTGAACAGGTCGAGCAGCAGCTATCAATCCTGGCTCTTCTGCTGTGGGAGCAGAGGCCAAACGTTCGTGCTGTACTCACTGTGCAGCTGGGCAGCTGAGAGACACCACCTGAGAATTTGGATTCAAATGGACTTTTAGGTATGAAACCGAGGAGAGACTGCAATGATGGTGACCCCGTTGCAAAGCTGCTTGTGTGCTGAAGAGGCCCAGCACTAGCTTTCCCTGCTGGTCCTTCTGCCGTATGAGCAGATGCCACTGTTCATTCTGTGCTGACTGTGTTGCTGCGCAGCAGAGAGCAGGCTCTGGACTGATTCCATTCAAATGCTTTTCCTGTATGAAAGTGAGCAGTGAAAGCAACGATGGAGGCACTAATGTAAAGGTGATTGTGTGCTGAACAGGTCCAGCACCAGCTTTCAATCCTGGCTCTTCTGCTGTTGGAGCAGAGGCCAAACGTTCGTGCTGTACTCACTGTGCTGCTGGGCAGCTGAGAGACACCACCTGAGAATTTGGATTCAAATGGACTTTTAGGTATGAAACCGAAGAGAGACTGCAATGATGGTGACACCGTTGCAAAGCAGCTTGTGTGCTGAAGAGGCCCAGCACTAGCTTTCCCTGCTGGTCCTTCTGCCGTGGGAGCAGATGCCACTGTTCATTCTGTGCTGACTGTGTTGCTGCGCAGCAGAGAGCAGGCTCTGGACTGATTCCATTCAAATGCTTTTCCTGAATGAATGTGAGCAGTGAAAGCAACGATGGAGGCACCAATGTAAAGGGGATTGTGTGCTGAACAGGTCCAGCAGCAGCTTTCAATCCTGGCTCTTCTGCTGTGGGAGCAGAGGCCAAACGTTCGTGCTGTACTCACTGTGCTGCTGGGCAGCTGAGAGACACCACCTGAGAATTTGGATTCAAATGGACTTTTAGGTATGAAACCGAGGAGAGACTGCAATGATGGTGACACCGTTGCAAAGCTGCTTGTGTGCTGAAGAGGCCCTGCACTAGCTTTCCCTGCTCGTCCTTCTGCCGTGGGAGCAGATGCCACTGTTCATTCTGTGCTGATGGTGTTCCTGCGCAGCAGAGAGCAGCCTCTGGACTGATTCCATTCAAATGCTTTTCCTGTATGAATGTGAGCAGTGAAAGCAACGATGGAGGCGCTAATGTAAAGGTGATTGTGTGCTGAACAGGTCGAGCAGCAGCTATCAATCCTGGCTCTTCTGCTGTGGGAGCAGAGGCCAAACGTTCGTGCTGTACTCACTGTGCAGCTGGGCAGCTGAGAGACACCACCTGAGAATTTGGATTCAAATGGACTTTTAGGTATGAAACCGAGGAGAGACTGCAATGATGGTGACCCCGTTGCAAAGCTGCTTGTGTGCTGAAGAGGCCCAGCACTAGCTTTCCCTGCTGGTCCTTCTGCCGTATGAGCAGATGCCACTGTTCATTCTGTGCTGACTGTGTTGCTGCGCAGCAGAGAGCAGGCTCTGGACTGATTCCATTCAAATGCTTTTCCTGTATGAAAGTGAGCAGTGAAAGCAACGATGGAGGCACTAATGTAAAGGTGATTGTGTGCTGAACAGGTCCAGCACCAGCTTTCAATCCTGGCTCTTCTGCTGTTGGAGCAGAGGCCAAACGTTCGTGCTGTACTCACTGTGCTGCTGGGCAGCTGAGAGACACCACCTGAGAATTTGGATTCAAATGGACTTTTAGGTATGAAACCGAGGAGAGACTGCAATGATGGTGACACCGTTGCAAAGCAGCTTGTGTGCTGAAGAGGCCCAGCACTAGCTTTCCCTGCTGGTCCTTCTGCTGTGGGAGCAGATGCCACTGTTCATTCTGTGCTGACTGTGTTGCTGCGCAGCAGAGAGCAGGCTCTGGACTGATTCCATTCAAATGCTTTTCCTGAATGAATGTGAGCAGTGAAAGCAACGATGGAGGCACCAATGTAAAGGTGATTGTGTGCTGAACAGGTCCAGCACCAGCTTTCAATCCTGGCTCTTCTGCTGTGGGAGCAGAGGCCAAACGTTCGTGCTGTACTCACTGTGCTGCTGGGCAGCTGAGACACACCACCTGAGAATTTGGATTCAAATGGACTTTTAGGTATGAAACCGAGGAGAGACTGCAATGATGGTGACACCGTTGCAAAGCTGCTTGTGTGCTGAAGAGGCCCTGCACTAGCTTTCCCTGCTCGTCCTTCTGCCGTGGGAGCAGATGCCAGTGTTCATTCTGTGCTGATGGTGTTCCTGCGCAGCAGAGAGCAGCCTCTGGACTGATTCCATTCAAATGCTTTTCCTGAATGAATGTGAGCAGTGAAAGCAACGATGGAGGCACCAATGTAAAGGTGATTGTGTGCTGAACAGGTCCAGCACCAGCTTTCAATCCTGGCTCTTCTGCTGTGGGAGCAGAGGCCAAACGTTCGTGCTGTACTCACTGTGCTGCTGGGCAGCTGAGAGACACCACCTGAGAATTTGGATTCAAATGGACTTTTAGGTATGAAACCGAGGAGAGACTGCAATGATCGTGACCCCTTTGCAAAGCTGCTTGTGTGCTGAAGAGGCCCAGCCCTAGCTTTCCCTGCTCGTCCTTCTGCCGTGGGAGCAGATGCCACTGTTCATTCTGTGCGGACTGTGTTGCTGCGCAGCAGAGAGCATGCTCTGGACTGATTCCATTCAAATGCTTTTCCTGAATGAATGTGAGCAGTGAAAGCAACGATGGAGGCACCAATGTAAAGGTGATTGTGTGCTGAACAGGTCCAGCACCAGCTTTCAATCCTGGCTCTTCTGCTGTGGGAGCAGAGGCCAAACGTTCGTGCTGTACTCACTGTGCTGCTGGGCAGCTGAGACACACCACCTGAGAATTTGGATTCAAATGGACTTTTAGGTATGAAACCGAGGAGAGACTGCAATGATGATGACACCGTTGCAAAGCAGCTTGTGTGCTGAAGAGGCCCAGCACTAGCTTTCCCTGCTGGTCCTTCTGCCGTGTGAGCAGATGCCACTGTTCATTCTGTGCTGACTGTGTTGCTGCGCAGCAGAGAGCAGGCTCTGGACTGATTCCATTCAAATGCTTTTCCTGTATGAATGTGAGCAGTGAAAGCAGCGATGGAGGCACCAATGTAAAGGTGATTGTGTGCTGAACAGGTCCAGCACCAGCTTTCAATCCTGGCTCTTCTGCTGTGGGAGCAGAGGCCAAACGTTCGTGCTGTACTCACTGTGCTGCTGGGCAGCTGAGAGACACCACCTGAGAATTTGGATTCAAATGGACTTTTAGGTATGAAACCGAGGAGAGACTGCAATGATGGTGACACCGTTGCAAAGCTGCTTGTGTGCTGAAGAGTCCCAGCACTAGCTTTCCCTGCTCGTCCTTCTGCCGTGGGAGCAGATGCAACTGTTCATTCTGTGCTGACTGTGTTGCTGCGCAGCAGAGAGCAGGCTCTGGACTGATTCCATTCAAATGCTTTTCCTGTATGAATGTGAGCAGTGAAAGCAACGATGGAGGCACCAATGTAAAGGTGATTGTGTGCTGAACAGGTCCAGCAGCAGCTTTCAATCCTGGCTCTTCTGCTGTGGGAGCAGAGGCCAAACGTTCGTGCTGTACTCACTGTGCTGCTGGGCAGCTGAGAGACACCCCCTGGGAATTTGGATTCAAATGGACTTTTAGGTATGAAACCGAGGAGAGACTGCAATGATCGTGACCCCTTTGCAAAGCTGCTTGTGTGCTGAAGAGGCCCAGCACTAGCTTTCCCTGCTGGTCCTTCTGCTGTGGGAGCAGATGCCACTGTTCATTCTGTGCTGATGGTGTTGCTGCGCAGCAGAGAGCAGGCTCTGGACTGATTCCATTCAAATGCTTTTCCTGTATGAATGTGAGCAGTGAAAGCAATGATGGAGGCACCAATGTAAAGGTGATTGTGTGCTGAACAGGTCCAGCACCAGCTTTCAATCCTGGCTCTTCTGCTGTGGGAGCAGAGGCCAAACGTTCGTGCTGTACTCACTGTGCTGCTGGGCAGCTGAGAGACACCACCTGAGAATTTGGATTCAAATGGACTTTTAGGTATGAAACCGAGGAGAGACTGCAATGATGGTGACACCGTTGCAAAGCTGCTTGTGTGCTGAAGAGGCCCTGCACTAGCTTTCCCTGCTCGTCCTTCTGCCGTGGGAGCAGATGCAACTGTTCATTCTGTGCTGACTGTGTTGCTGCGCAGCAGAGAGCAGGCTCTGGACTGATTCCATTCAAATGCTTTTCCTGTATGAATGTGAGCAGTGAAAGCAACGATGGAGGCACCAATGTAAAGGTGATTGTGTGCTGAACAGGTCCAGCAGCAGCTTTCAATCCTGGCTCTTCTGCTGTGGGAGCAGAGGCCAAACGTTCGTGCTGTACTCACTGTGCTGCTGGGCAGCTGAGAGACACCCCCTGGGAATTTGGATTCAAATGGACTTTTAGGTATGAAACCGAGGAGAGACTGCAATGATCGTGACCCCTTTGCAAAGCTGCTTGTGTGCTGAAGAGGCCCAGCACTAGCTTTCCCTGCTGGTCCTTCTGCTGTGGGAGCAGATGCCACTGTTCATTCTGTGCTGATGGTGTTGCTGCGCAGCAGAGAGCAGCCTCTGGACTGATTCCATTCAAATGCTTTTCCTGAATGAATGTGAGCAGTGAAAGCAACGATGGAGGCACCAATGTAAAGGTGATTGTGTGCTGAACAGGTCCAGCACCAGCTTTCAATCCTGGCTCTTCTGCTGTGGGAGCAGAGGCCAAACGTTCGTGCTGTACTCACTGTGCTGCTGGGCAGCTGAGAGACACCACCTGAGAATTTGGATTCAAATGGACTTTTAGGTATGAAACCGAGGAGAGACTGCAATGATGGTGACACCGTTGCAAAGCTGCTTGTGTGCTGAAGAGACCCATCACTAGCTTTCCCTTTAATTCCTTCTGCCGTGGGAGCAGATGCCACTGTTCATTCTGTGCTGACTGTGTTGCTGCGCAGCAGAGAGCAGGCTCTGGACTGATTCCATTCAACTGCTTTTCCTGTGTGAATGTGAGCACTGAAAGCAACGATGGAGGCGCCAATGTAAAGGTGATTGTGTGCTGAACAGGTCCAGCACCAGCTTTCAATCCTGGCTCTTCTGCTGTGGGAGCAGAGGCCAAACGTTCGTGCTGTACTCACTGTGCTGCTGGGCAGCTGAGAGACACCACCTGAGAATTTGGATTCAAATGGACTTTTAGGTATGAAACCGAGGAGAGACTGCAATGATCGTGACCCCTTTGCAAAGCTGCTTGTGTGCTGAAGAGGCCCAGCACTAGCTTTCCCTGCTGGTCCTTCTGCTGTGGGAGCAGATGCCACTGTTCTTTCTGTGCTGATTGTGTTGCTGCGAAGCAGAGAGCAGGCTCTGGACTGATTCCATTCAAATGCTTTTCCTGAATGAATGTGAGCACTGAAAGCAACGATGGAGGCACCAATGTAAAGGTGATTGTGTGCTGAACAGGTCCAGCACCAGCTTTCAATCCTGGCTCTTCTGCTGTGGGAGCAGAGGCCAAACGTTCGTGCTGTACTCACTGTGCTGCTGGGCAGCTGAGAGACACCACCTGAGAATTTGGATTCAAATGGACTTTTAGGTATGAAACCGAGGAGAGACTGCAATGATCGTGACCCCTTTGCCAAGCTGACTGTGTGCTGAAGAGGCCCAGCACTAGCTTTCCCTGCTGGTCCTTCTGCTGTGGGAGCAGATGCCACTGTTCATTCTGTGCTGACTGTGTTGCTGCGCAGCAGAGAGCAGCCTCTGGACTGATTCCATTCAAATGCTTTTCCTGAATGAATGTGAGCAGTGAAAGCAACGATGGAGGCACCAATGTAAAGGTGATTGTGTGCTGAACAGGTCCAGCACCAGCTTTCAATCCTGGCTCTTCTGCTGTGGGAGCAGAGGCCAAACGTTCGTGCTGTACTCACTGTGCTGCTGGGCAGCTGAGACACACCACCTGAGAATTTGGATTCAAATGGACTTTTAGGTATGAAACCGAGGAGAGACTGCAATGATGGTGACACCGTTGCAAAGCAGCTTGTGTGCTGAAGAGGCCCAGCACTAGCTTTCCCTGCTGGTCCTTCTGCCGTGTGAGCAGATGCCACTGTTCATTCTGTGCTGACTGTGTTGCTGCGCAGCAGAGAGCAGGCTCTGGACTGATTCCATTCAAATGCTTTTCCTGTATGAATGTGAGCAGTGAAAGCAATGATGGAGGCACCAATGTAAAGGGGATTGTGTGCTGAACAGGTCCAGCACCAGCTTTCAATCCTGGCTCTTCTGCTGTGGGAGCAGAGGCCAAACGTTCGTGCTGTACTCACTGTGCTGCTGGGCAGCTGAGAGACACCACCTGAGAATTTGGATTCAAATGGACTTTTAGGTATGAAACCGAGGAGAGACTGCAATGATGGTGACACCGTTGCAAAGCTGCTTGTGTGCTGAAGAGGCCCTGCCTTAGCTTTCCCTGCTCGTCCTTCTGCCGTGGGAGCAGATGCAACTGTTCATTCTGTGCTGACTGTGTTGCTGCGCAGCAGAGAGCAGGCTCTGGACTGATTCCATTCAAATGCTTTTCCTGTATGAATGTGAGCAGTGAAAGCAACGATGGAGGCACCAATGTAAAGGTGATTGTGTGCTGAACAGGTCCAGCAGCAGCTTTCAATCCTGGCTCTTCTGCTGTGGGAGCAGAGGCCAAACGTTCGTGCTGTACTCACTGTGCTGCTGGGCAGCAGAGAGACACCCCCTGGGAATTTGGATTCAAATGGACTTTTAGGTATGAAACCGAGGAGAGACTGCAATGATCGTGACCCCTTTGCAAAGCTGCTTGTGTGCTGAAGAGGCCCAGCACTAGCTTTCCCTGCTGGTCCTTCTGCTGTGGGAGCAGATGCCACTGTTCATTCTGTGCTGATGGTGTTGCTGCGCAGCAGAGAGCAGCCTCTGGACTGATTCCATTCAAATGCTTTTCCTGAATGAATGTGAGCAGTGAAAGCAACGATGGAGGCACCAATGTAAAGGTGATTGTGTGCTGAACAGGTCCAGCACCAGCTTTCAATCCTGGCTCTTCTGCTGTGGGAGCAGAGGCCAAACGTTCGTGCTGTACTCACTGTTCTGCTGGGCAGCTGAGAGACACCACCTGAGAATTTGGATTCAAATGGACTTTTAGGTATGAAACCGAGGAGAGACTGCAATGATGGTGACACCGTTGCAAAGCAGCTTGTGTGCTGAAGAGGCCCAGCACTAGCTTTCCCTGCTGGTCCTTCTGCCGTGGGAGCAGATGCCACTGTTCATTCTGTGCTGACTGTGTTGCTGCGCAGCAGAGAGCAGGCTCTGGACTGATTCCATTCAAATGCTTTTCCTGAATGAATGTGAGCACTGAAAGCAACGATGGAGGCACCAATGTAAAGGGGATTGTGTGCTGAACAGGTCCAGCAGCAGCTTTCAATCCTGGCTCTTCTGCTGTGGGAGCAGAGGCCAAACGTTCGTGCTGTACTCACTGTGCTGCTGGGCAGCTGAGAGACACCACCTGAGAATTTGGATTCAAATGGACTTTTAGGTATGAAACCGAGGAGAGACTGCAATGATGGTGACACCGTTGCAAAGCTGCTTGTGTGCTGAAGAGGCCCTGCACTAGCTTTCCCTGCTCGTCCTTCTGCCGTGGGAGCAGATGCCACTGTTCATTCTGTGCTGATGGTGTTCCTGCGCAGCAGAGAGCAGCCTCTGGACTGATTCCATTCAAATGCTTTTCCTGTATGAATGTGAGCAGTGAAAGCAACGATGGAGGCGCTAATGT
Source organism: Pezoporus flaviventris (assembly GCF_033815535.1). NCBI lineage: Eukaryota > Metazoa > Chordata > Aves > Psittaciformes > Psittacidae > Pezoporus > Pezoporus flaviventris. The sequence continues at coordinate 964,973 of NW_026892708.1, read as the reverse complement.
AAAGGTGATTGTGTGCTGAACAGGTCGAGCAGCAGCTATCAATCCTGGCTCTTCTGCTGTGGGAGCAGAGGCCAAACGTTCGTGCTGTACTCACTGTGCAGCTGGGCAGCTGAGAGACACCACCTGAGAATTTGGATTCAAATGGACTTTTAGGTATGAAACCGAGGAGAGACTGCAATGATGGTGACCCCGTTGCAAAGCTGCTTGTGTGCTGAAGAGGCCCAGCACTAGCTTTCCCTGCTGGTCCTTCTGCCGTATGAGCAGATGCCACTGTTCATTCTGTGCTGACTGTGTTGCTGCGCAGCAGAGAGCAGGCTCTGGACTGATTCCATTCAAATGCTTTTCCTGTATGAAAGTGAGCAGTGAAAGCAACGATGGAGGCACTAATGTAAAGGTGATTGTGTGCTGAACAGGTCCAGCACCAGCTTTCAATCCTGGCTCTTCTGCTGTTGGAGCAGAGGCCAAACGTTCGTGCTGTACTCACTGTGCTGCTGGGCAGCTGAGAGACACCACCTGAGAATTTGGATTCAAATGGACTTTTAGGTATGAAACCGAGGAGAGACTGCAATGATGGTGACACCGTTGCAAAGCAGCTTGTGTGCTGAAGAGGCCCAGCACTAGCTTTCCCTGCTGGTCCTTCTGCTGTGGGAGCAGATGCCACTGTTCATTCTGTGCTGACTGTGTTGCTGCGCAGCAGAGAGCAGGCTCTGGACTGATTCCATTCAAATGCTTTTCCTGTATGAATGTGAGCAGTGAAAGCAATGATGGAGGCACCAATGTAAAGGGGATTGTGTGCTGAACAGGTCCAGCACCAGCTTTCAATCCTGGCTCTTCTGCTGTGGGAGCAGAGGCCAAACGTTCGTGCTGTACTCACTGTGCTGCTGGGCAGCTGAGAGACACCACCTGAGAATTTGGATTCAAATGGACTTTTAGGTATGAAACCGAGGAGAGACTGCAATGATGGTGACACCGTTGCAAAGCTGCTTGTGTGCTGAAGAGGCCCTGCACTAGCTTTCCCTGCTCGTCCTTCTGCCGTGGGAGCAGATGCAACTGTTCATTCTGTGCTGACTGTGTTGCTGCGCAGCAGAGAGAGGCTCTGGACTGATTCCATTGAAATGCTTTTCCTGTATGAATGTGAGCAGTGAAAGCAACGATGGAGGCACCAATGTAAAGGTGATTGTGTGCTGAACAGGTCCAGCAGCAGCTTTCAATCCTGGCTCTTCTGCTGTGGGAGCAGAGGCCAAACGTTCGTGCTGTACTCACTGTGCTGCTGGGCAGCAGAGAGACACCCCCTGGGAATTTGGATTCAAATGGACTTTTAGGTATGAAACCGAGGAGAGACTGCAATGATCGTGACCCCTTTGCAAAGCTGCTTGTGTGCTGAAGAGGCCCAGCACTAGCTTTCCCTGCTGGTCCTTCTGCTGTGGGAGCAGATGCCACTGTTCATTCTGTGCTGATGGTGTTGCTGCGCAGCAGAGAGCAGCCTCTGGACTGATTCCATTCAAATGCTTTTCCTGAATGAATGTGAGCAGTGAAAGCAACGATGGAGGCACCAATGTAAAGGTGATTGTGTGCTGAACAGGTCCAGCACCAGCTTTCAATCCTGGCTCTTCTGCTGTGGGAGCAGAGGCCAAACGTTCGTGCTGTACTCACTGTTCTGCTGGGCAGCTGAGAGACACCACCTGAGAATTTGGATTCAAATGGACTTTTAGGTATGAAACCGAGGAGAGACTGCAATGATGGTGACACCGTTGCAAAGCAGCTTGTGTGCTGAAGAGGCCCAGCACTAGCTTTCCCTGCTGGTCCTTCTGCCGTTGGAGCAGATGCCACTGTTCATTCTGTGCTGACTGTGTTGCTGCGCAGCAGAGAGCAGGCTCTGGACTGATTCCATTCAAATGCTTTTCCTGAATGAATGTGAGCACTGAAAGCAACGATGGAGGCACCAATGTAAAGGGGATTGTGTGCTGAACAGGTCCAGCAGCAGCTTTCAATCCTGGCTCTTCTGCTGTGGGAGCAGAGGCCAAACGTTCGTGCTGTACTCACTGTGCTGCTGGGCAGCTGAGAGACACCACCTGAGAATTTGGATTCAAATGGACTTTTAGGTATGAAACCGAGGAGAGACTGCAATGATGGTGACACCGTTGCAAAGCTGCTTGTGTGCTGAAGAGGCCCTGCACTAGCTTTCCCTGCTCGTCCTTCTGCCGTGGGAGCAGATGCCACTGTTCATTCTGTGCTGATGGTGTTCCTGCGCAGCAGAGAGCAGCCTCTGGACTGATTCCATTCAAATGCTTTTCCTGTATGAATGTGAGCAGTGAAAGCAACGATGGAGGCGCTAATGTAAAGGTGATTGTGTGCTGAACAGGTCGAGCAGCAGCTATCAATCCTGGCTCTTCTGCTGTGGGAGCAGAGGCCAAACGTTCGTGCTGTACTCACTGTGCAGCTGGGCAGCTGAGAGACACCACCTGAGAATTTGGATTCAAATGGACTTTTAGGTATGAAACCGAGGAGAGACTGCAATGATGGTGACCCCGTTGCAAAGCTGCTTGTGTGCTGAAGAGGCCCAGCACTAGCTTTCCCTGCTGGTCCTTCTGCCGTATGAGCAGATGCCACTGTTCATTCTGTGCTGACTGTGTTGCTGCGCAGCAGAGAGCAGGCTCTGGACTGATTCCATTCAAATGCTTTTCCTGTATGAAAGTGAGCAGTGAAAGCAACGATGGAGGCACTAATGTAAAGGTGATTGTGTGCTGAACAGGTCCAGCACCAGCTTTCAATCCTGGCTCTTCTGCTGTTGGAGCAGAGGCCAAACGTTCGTGCTGTACTCACTGTGCTGCTGGGCAGCTGAGAGACACCACCTGAGAATTTGGATTCAAATGGACTTTTAGGTATGAAACCGAGGAGAGACTGCAATGATGGTGACACCGTTGCAAAGCAGCTTGTGTGCTGAAGAGGCCCAGCACTAGCTTTCCCTGCTGGTCCTTCTGCTGTGGGAGCAGATGCCACTGTTCATTCTGTGCTGACTGTGTTGCTGCGCAGCAGAGAGCAGGCTCTGGACTGATTCCATTCAAATGCTTTTCCTGAATGAATGTGAGCAGTGAAAGCAACGATGGAGGCACCAATGTAAAGGTGATTGTGTGCTGAACAGGTCCAGCACCAGCTTTCAATCCTGGCTCTTCTGCTGTGGGAGCAGAGGCCAAACGTTCGTGCTGTACTCACTGTGCTGCTGGGCAGCTGAGACACACCACCTGAGAATTTGGATTCAAATGGACTTTTAGGTATGAAACCGAGGAGAGACTGCAATGATGGTGACACCGTTGCAAAGCTGCTTGTGTGCTGAAGAGGCCCTGCACTAGCTTTCCCTGCTCGTCCTTCTGCCGTGGGAGCAGATGCCAGTGTTCATTCTGTGCTGATGGTGTTCCTGCGCAGCAGAGAGCAGCCTCTGGACTGATTCCATTCAAATGCTTTTCCTGAATGAATGTGAGCAGTGAAAGCAACGATGGAGGCACCAATGTAAAGGTGATTGTGTGCTGAACAGGTCCAGCACCAGCTTTCAATCCTGGCTCTTCTGCTGTGGGAGCAGAGGCCAAACGTTCGTGCTGTACTCACTGTGCTGCTGGGCAGCTGAGAGACACCACCTGAGAATTTGGATTCAAATGGACTTTTAGGTATGAAACCGAGGAGAGACTGCAATGATCGTGACCCCTTTGCAAAGCTGCTTGTGTGCTGAAGAGGCCCAGCCCTAGCTTTCCCTGCTCGTCCTTCTGCCGTGGGAGCAGATGCCACTGTTCATTCTGTGCGGACTGTGTTGCTGCGCAGCAGAGAGCATGCTCTGGACTGATTCCATTCAAATGCTTTTCCTGAATGAATGTGAGCAGTGAAAGCAACGATGGAGGCACCAATGTAAAGGTGATTGTGTGCTGAACAGGTCCAGCACCAGCTTTCAATCCTGGCTCTTCTGCTGTGGGAGCAGAGGCCAAACGTTCGTGCTGTACTCACTGTGCTGCTGGGCAGCTGAGACACACCACCTGAGAATTTGGATTCAAATGGACTTTTAGGTATGAAACCGAGGAGAGACTGCAATGATGATGACACCGTTGCAAAGCAGCTTGTGTGCTGAAGAGGCCCAGCACTAGCTTTCCCTGCTGGTCCTTCTGCCGTGTGAGCAGATGCCACTGTTCATTCTGTGCTGACTGTGTTGCTGCGCAGCAGAGAGCAGGCTCTGGACTGATTCCATTCAAATGCTTTTCCTGTATGAATGTGAGCAGTGAAAGCAGCGATGGAGGCACCAATGTAAAGGTGATTGTGTGCTGAACAGGTCCAGCACCAGCTTTCAATCCTGGCTCTTCTGCTGTGGGAGCAGAGGCCAAACGTTCGTGCTGTACTCACTGTGCTGCTGGGCAGCTGAGAGACACCACCTGAGAATTTGGATTCAAATGGACTTTTAGGTATGAAACCGAGGAGAGACTGCAATGATGGTGACACCGTTGCAAAGCTGCTTGTGTGCTGAAGAGTCCCAGCACTAGCTTTCCCTGCTCGTCCTTCTGCCGTGGGAGCAGATGCAACTGTTCATTCTGTGCTGACTGTGTTGCTGCGCAGCAGAGAGCAGGCTCTGGACTGATTCCATTCAAATGCTTTTCCTGTATGAATGTGAGCAGTGAAAGCAACGATGGAGGCACCAATGTAAAGGTGATTGTGTGCTGAACAGGTCCAGCAGCAGCTTTCAATCCTGGCTCTTCTGCTGTGGGAGCAGAGGCCAAACGTTCGTGCTGTACTCACTGTGCTGCTGGGCAGCTGAGAGACACCCCCTGGGAATTTGGATTCAAATGGACTTTTAGGTATGAAACCGAGGAGAGACTGCAATGATCGTGACCCCTTTGCAAAGCTGCTTGTGTGCTGAAGAGGCCCAGCACTAGCTTTCCCTGCTGGTCCTTCTGCTGTGGGAGCAGATGCCACTGTTCATTCTGTGCTGATGGTGTTGCTGCGCAGCAGAGAGCAGGCTCTGGACTGATTCCATTCAAATGCTTTTCCTGTATGAATGTGAGCAGTGAAAGCAATGATGGAGGCACCAATGTAAAGGTGATTGTGTGCTGAACAGGTCCAGCACCAGCTTTCAATCCTGGCTCTTCTGCTGTGGGAGCAGAGGCCAAACGTTCGTGCTGTACTCACTGTGCTGCTGGGCAGCTGAGAGACACCACCTGAGAATTTGGATTCAAATGGACTTTTAGGTATGAAACCGAGGAGAGACTGCAATGATGGTGACACCGTTGCAAAGCTGCTTGTGTGCTGAAGAGGCCCTGCACTAGCTTTCCCTGCTCGTCCTTCTGCCGTGGGAGCAGATGCAACTGTTCATTCCGTGCTGACTGTGTTGCTGCGCAGCAGAGAGCAGGCTCTGGACTGATTCCATTCAAATGCTTTTCCTGTATGAATGTGAGCAGTGAAAGCAACGATGGAGGCACCAATGTAAAGGTGATTGTGTGCTGAACAGGTCCAGCAGCAGCTTTCAATCCTGGCTCTTCTGCTGTGGGAGCAGAGGCCAAACGTTCGTGCTGTACTCACTGTGCTGCTGGGCAGCTGAGAGACACCCCCTGGGAATTTGGATTCAAATGGACTTTTAGGTATGAAACCGAGGAGAGACTGCAATGATCGTGACCCCTTTGCAAAGCTGCTTGTGTGCTGAAGAGGCCCAGCACTAGCTTTCCCTGCTGGTCCTTCTGCTGTGGGAGCAGATGCCACTGTTCATTCTGTGCTGATGGTGTTGCTGCGCAGCAGAGAGCAGCCTCTGGACTGATTCCATTCAAATGCTTTTCCTGAATGAATGTGAGCAGTGAAAGCAACGATGGAGGCACCAATGTAAAGGTGATTGTGTGCTGAACAGGTCCAGCACCAGCTTTCAATCCTGGCTCTTCTGCTGTGGGAGCAGAGGCCAAACGTTCGTGCTGTACTCACTGTGCTGCTGGGCAGCTGAGAGACACCACCTGAGAATTTGGATTCAAATGGACTTTTAGGTATGAAACCGAGGAGAGACTGCAATGATCGTGACCCCTTTGCAAAGCTGCTTGTGTGCTGAAGAGGCCCAGCCCTAGCTTTCCCTGCTCGTCCTTCTGCCGTGGGAGCAGATGCCACTGTTCATTCTGTGCGGACTGTGTTGCTGCGCAGCAGAGAGCATGCTCTGGACTGATTCCATTCAAATGCTTTTCCTGAATGAATGTGAGCAGTGAAAGCAACGATGGAGGCACCAATGTAAAGGTGATTGTGTGCTGAACAGGTCCAGCACCAGCTTTCAATCCTGGCTCTTCTGCTGTGGGAGCAGAGGCCAAACGTTCGTGCTGTACTCACTGTGCTGCTGGGCAGCTGAGAGACACCACCTGAGAATTTGGATTCAAATGGACTTTTAGGTATGAAACCGAGGAGAGACTGCAATGATGGTGACACCGTTGCAAAGCAGCTTGTGTGCTGAAGAGGCCCAGCACTAGCTTTCCCTGCTGGTCCTTCTGCCATGTGAGCAGATGCCACTGTTCATTCTGTGCTGACTGTGTTGCTGCGCAGCAGAGAGCAGGCTCTGGACTGATTCCATTCAAATGCTTTTCCTGTATGAATGTGAGCAGTGAAAGCAATGATGGAGGCACCAATGTAAAGGTGATTGTGTGCTGAACAGGTCCAGCACCAGCTTTCAATCCTGGCTCTTCTGCTGTGGGAGCAGAGGCCAAACGTTCGTGCTGTACTCACTGTGCTGCTGGGCAGCTGAGAGACACCACCTGAGAATTTGGATTCAAATGGACTTTTAGGTATGAAACCGAGGAGAGACTGCAATGATGGTGACACCGTTGCAAAGCTGCTTGTGTGCTGAAGAGGCCCTGCACTAGCTTTCCCTGCTCGTCCTTCTGCCGTGGGAGCAGATGCAACTGTTCATTCTGTGCTGACTGTGTTGCTGCGCAGCAGAGAGCAGGCTCTGGACTGATTCCATTCAAATGCTTTTCCTGTATGAATGTGAGCAGTGAAAGCAACGATGGAGGCACCAATGTAAAGGTGATTGTGTGCTGAACAGGTCCAGCAGCAGCTTTCAATCCTGGCTCTTCTGCTGTGGGAGCAGAGGCCAAACGTTCGTGCTGTACTCACTGTGCTGCTGGGCAGCTGAGAGACACCCCCTGGGAATTTGGATTCAAATGGACTTTTAGGTATGAAACCGAGGAGAGACTGCAATGATCGTGACCCCTTTGCAAAGCTGCTTGTGTGCTGAAGAGGCCCAGCACTAGCTTTCCCTGCTGGTCCTTCTGCTGTGGGAGCAGATGCCACTGTTCATTCTGTGCTGATGGTGTTGCTGCGCAGCAGAGAGCAGCCTCTGGACTGATTCCATTCAAATGCTTTTCCTGAATGAATGTGAGCAGTGAAAGCAACGATGGAGGCACCAATGTAAAGGTGATTGTGTGCTGAACAGGTCCAGCACCAGCTTTCAATCCTGGCTCTTCTGCTGTGGGAGCAGAGGCCAAACGTTCGTGCTGTACTCACTGTTCTGCTGGGCAGCTGAGAGACACCACCTGAGAATTTGGATTCAAATGGACTTTTAGGTATGAAACCGAGGAGAGACTACAATGATGGTGACACCGTTGCAAAGCAGCTTGTGTGCTGAAGAGGCCCAGCACTAGCTTTCCCTGCTGGTCCTTCTGCCGTGGGAGCAGATGCCACTGTTCATTCTGTGCTGACTGTGTTGCTGCGCAGCAGAGAGCAGGCTCTGGACTGATTCCATTCAAATGCTTTTTGTGAATGAATGTGAGCACTGAAAGCAACGATGGAGGCACCAATGTAAAGGGGATTGTGTGCTGAACAGGTCCAGCACCAGCTTTCAATCCTGGCTCTTCTGCTGTGGGAGCAGAGGCCAAACGTTCGTGCTGTACTCACTGTGCTGCTGGGCAGCTGAGAGACACCACCTGAGAATTTGGATTCAAATGGACTTTTAGGTATGAAACCGAGGAGAGACTGCAATGATGGTGACACCGTTGCAAAGCTGCTTGTGTGCTGAAGAGGCCCTGCACTAGCTTTCCCTGCTCGTCCTTCTGCCGTGGGAGCAGATGCCACTGTTCATTCTGTGCTGATGGTGTTCCTGCGCAGCAGAGAGCAGCCTCTGGACTGATTCCATTCAAATGCTTTTCCTGAATGAATGTGAGCAGTGAAAGCAACGATGGAGGCACCAATGTAAAGGTGATTGTGTGCTGAACAGGTCCAGCACCAGCTTTCAATCCTGGCTCTTCTGCTGTGGGAGCAGAGGCCAAACGTTCGTGCTGTACTCACTGTGCTGCTGGGCAGCTGAGAGACACCACCTGAGAATTTGGATTCAAATGGACTTTTAGGTATGAAACCGAGGAGAGACTGCAATGATCGTGACCCCTTTGCAAAGCTGACTGTGTGCTGAAGAGGCCCAGCACTAGCTTTCCCTGCTGGTCCTTCTGCTGTGGGAGCAGATGCCACTGTTCATTCTGTGCTGATGGTGTTGCTGCGCAGCAGAGAGCAGGCTCTGGACTGATTCCATTCAAATGCTTTTCCTGAATGAATGTGAGCAGTGAAAGCAATGATGGAGGCACCAATATAAAGGTGATTGTGTGCTGAACAGGTCCAGCACCAGCTTTCAATCCTGGCTCTTCTGCTGTGGGAGCAGAGGCCAAACGTTCGTGCTGTACTCACTGTGCTGCTGGGCAGCTGAGAGACACCACCTGAGAATTTGGATTCAAATGGACTTTTAGGTATGAAACCGAGGAGAGACTGCAATGATGGTGACACCGTTGCAAAGCTGCTTGTGTGCTGAAGAGGCCCAGCACTAGCTTTCCCCGCTCGTCCTCCTGCCGTGGGAGCAGATGCCACTGTTCATTCTGTGCTGACTGTGTTGCTGCGCAGCAGAGAGCAGGCTCTGGACTGATTCCATTCAAATGCTTTTCCTGTATGAATGTGAGCAGTGAAAGCAACGATGGAGGCACCAATGTAAAGGTGATTGTGTGCTGAACAGGTCCAGCAGCAGCTTTCAATCCTGGCTCTTCTGCTGTGGGAGCAGAGGCCAAACGTTCGTGCTCTACTCACTGTGCAGCTGGGCAGCTGAGAGACACCCCCTGAGAATTTGGATTCAAATGGACTTTTAGGTATGAAACCGAGGAAAGACTGCAATGATGGTGACACCGTTGCAAAGCTGCTTGTGTGCTGAAGAGGCCCAGCCCTAGCTTTCCCTTTAGGTCCTTCTGCCGTGTGAGCAGATGCCACTGTTCATTCTGTGCTGACTGTGTTGCTGCCAGCAGAGAGCAGGCTCTGGACTGATTCCATTCAAATGCTTTTCCTGTATGAATGTGAGCAGTGAAAGCAATGATGGAGGCACCAATGTAAAGGTGATTGTGTGCTGAACAGGTCCAGCACCAGCTTTCAATCCTGGCTCTTCTGCTGTGGGAGCAGAGGCCAAACGTTCGTGCTGTACTCACTGTGCTGCTGGGCAGCTGAGAGACACCACCTGAGAATTTGGATTCAAATGGACTTTTAGGTATGAAACCGAGGAGAGACTGCAATGATGGTGACACCGTTGCAAAGCTGCTTGTGTGCTGAAGAGGCCCAGCACTAGCTTTTCCTGCTCATCCTTCTGCCGTGGGAGCAGATGCCACTGTTCATTCTGTGCTGACTGTGTTGCTGCGCAGCAGAGAGCAGGCTCTGGACTGATTCCATTCAAATGCTTTTCCTGAATGAATGTGAGCACTGAAAGCAACGTTGGAGGCACCAATGTAAAGGTGATTGTGTGCTGAACAGGTCCAGCACCAGCTTTCAATCCTGGCTCTTCTGCTGTGGGAGCAGATGCCAAACGTTCGTGCTGTACTCACTGTGCTGCTGGGCAGCTGAGAGACACCACCTGAGAATTTGGATTCAAATGGACTTTTAGGTATGAAACCGAGGAGAGACTGCAATGATGGTGACACCGTTGCAAAGCTGCTTGTGTGCTGAAGAGACCCAGCACTAGCTTTCCCTTTAATTCCTTCTGCCGTGGGAGCAGATGCCACTGTTCATTCTGTGCTGACTGTGTTGCTGCGCAGCAGAGAGCAGGCTCTGGACTGATTCCATTCAAATGCTTTTCCTGAATGAATGTGAGCACTGAAAGCAACGTTGGAGGCACCAATGTAAAGGTGATTGTGTGCTGAACAGGTCCAGCACCAGCTTTCAATCCTGGCTCTTCTGCTGTGGGAGCAGAGGCCAAACGTTCGTGCTGTACTCACTGTGCTGCTGGGCAGCTGAGAGACACCACCTGAGAATTTGGATTCAAATGGACTTTTAGGTATGAAACCGAGGAGAGACTGCAATGATGGTGACACCGTTGCAAAGCTGCTTGTGTGCTGAAGAGGCCCAGCACTAGCTTTCCCTGCTGGTCCTTCTGCCGTATGAGCAGATGCCACTGTTCATTCTGTGCTGACTGTGTTGCTGCGCAGCAGAGAGCAGCCTCTGGACTGATTCCATTCAAATGCTTTTCCTGTATGAATGTGAGCAGTGAAAGCAACGATGGAGGCACCAATGTAAAGGTGATTGTGTGCTGAACAGGTCCAGCACCAGCTTTCAATCCTGGCTCTTCTGCTGTGGGAGCAGAGGCCAAACGTTCGTGCTGTACTCACTGTGCTGCTGGGCAGCTGAGAGACACCACCTGAGAATTTGGATTCAAATGGACTTTTAGGTATGAAACCGAGGAGAGACTGCAATGATCATGACCCCTTTGCAAAGCTGCTTGTGTGCTGAAGAGGCCCAGCACTAGCTTTCCCTGCTGGTCCTTCTGCCGTGGGAGCAGATGCAACTGTTCATTCTGTGCTGACTGTGTTGCTGTGCAGCAGCGAGCAGGCTCTGGACTGATTCCATTCAAATGCTTTTCCTGTATGAATGTGAGCAGTGAAAGCAACGATGGAGGCACCAATGTAAAGGTGATTGTGTGCTGACCAGGTCCAGCCCCAGCTTTCAAACCTGGCTCTTCTGCTGTGGGAGCAGAGGCCAAACGTTCGTGCTGTACTCACTGTGCTGCTGGGCAGCTGAGAGACACCACCTGAGAATTTGGATTCAAATGGACTTTTAGGTATGAAACCGAGGAGAGACTGCAATGATCGTGACCCCTTTGCAAAGCTGCTTGTGTGCTGAAGAGGCCCAGCACTAGCTTTCCCTGCTGGTCCTTCTGCCGTGGGAGCAGATGCCACTGTTCATTCTGTGCTGACTGTGTTGCTGCGCAGCAGAGAGCAGCCTCTGGACTGATTCCATTCAAATGCTTTTCCTGTATGAAAGTGAGCAGTGAAAGCAACGATGGAGGCACTAATGTAAAGGTGATTGTGTGCTGAACAGGTCCAGCAGCAGCTTTCAATCCTGGCTCTTCTGCTGTGGGAGCAGAGGCCAAACGTTCGTGCTGTACTCACTGTGCTGCTGGGCAGCTGAGAGACACCACCTGAGAATTTGGATTCAAATGGACTTTTAGGTATGAAACCGAGGAGAGACTGCAATGATGGTGACACCGTTGCAAAGCTGCTTGTGTGCTGAAGAGGCCCTGCACTAGCTTTCCCTGCTCGTCCTTCTGCCGTGGGAGCAGATGCCACTGTTCATTCTGTGCTGACTGTGTTGCTGCGCAGCAGAGAGGAGGCTCTGGACTGATTCCATTCAAATGCTTTTCCTGTATGAATGTGAGCAGTGAAAGCAACGATGGAGGCACCAATGTAAAGGTGATTGTGTGCTGAACAGGTCCAGCAGCAGCTTTCAATCCTGGCTCTTCTGCTGTGGGAGCAGAGGCCAAACGTTCGTGCTGTACTCACTGTGCTGCTGGGCAGCTGAGAGACACCCCCTGGGAATTTGGATTCAAATGGACTTTTAGGTATGAAACCGAGGAGAGACTGCAATGATCGTGACCCCTTTGCAAAGCTGCTTGTGTGCTGAAGAGGCCCAGCACTAGCTTTCCCTGCTGGTCCTTCTGCTGTGGGAGCAGATGCCACTGTTCATTCTGTGCTGATGGTGTTGCTGCGCAGCAGAGAGAAGCCTCTGGACTGATTCCATTCAAATGCTTTTCCTGAATGAATGTGAGCAGTGAAAGCAACGATGGAGGCACCAATGTAAAGGTGATTGTGTGCTGAACAGGTCCAGCACCAGCTTTCAATCCTGGCTCTTCTGCTGTGGGAGCAGAGGCCAAACGTTCGTGCTGTACTCACTGTGCTGCTGGGCAGCTGAGAGACACCACCTGAGAATTTGGATTCAAATGGACTTTTAGGTATGAAACCGAGGAGAGACTGCAATGATGGTGACACTGTTGCAAAGCAGCTTGTGTGCTGAAGAGGCCCAGCACTAGCTTTCCCTGCTGGTCCTTCTGCCGTGGGAGCAGATGCCACTGTTCATTCTGTGCTGACTGTGTTGCTGCGCAGCAGAGAGCAGGCTCTGGACTGATTCCATTCAAATGCTTTTCCTGAATGAATGTGAGCAGTGAAAGCAACGATGGAGGCACCAATGTAAAGGTGATTGTGTGCTGAACAGGTCCAGCACCAGCTTTCAATCCTGGCTCTTCTGCTGTGGGAGCAGAGGCCAAACGTTCGTGCTGTACTCACTGTGCTGCTGGGCAGCTGAGAGACACCACCTGAGAATTTGGATTCAAATGGACTTTTAGGTATGAAACCGAGGAGAGACTGCAATGATGGTGACACCGTTGCAAAGCTGCTTGTGTGCTGAAGAGGCCCTGCACTAGCTTTCCCTGCTCGTCCTTCTGCCGTGGGAGCAGATGCCACTGTTCATTCTGTGCTGATGGTGTTGCTGCGCAGCAGAGAGCAGCCTCTGGACTGATTCCATTCAAATGCTTTTCCTGAATGAATGTGAGCAGTGAAAGCAACGATGGAGGCACCAATGTAAAGGTGATTGTGTGCTGAACAGGTCCAGCAGCAGCTTTCAATCCTGGCTCTTCTGCTGTGGGAGCAGAGGCCAAACGTTCGTGCTGTACTCACTGTGCTGCTGGGCAGCTGAGAGACACCACCTGAGAATTTGGATTCAAATGGACTTTTAGGTATGAAACCGAGGAGAGACTGCAATGATCGTGACCCCTTTGCAAAGCTGACTGTGTGCTGAAGAGTCCCAGCACTAGCTTTCCCTGCTGGTCCTTCTGCTGTGGGAGCAGATGCCACTGTTCATTCTGTGCTGATTGTGTTGCTGCGCAGCAGAGAGCAGGCTCTGGACTGATTCCATTCAAATGCTTTTCCTGAATGAATGTGAGCAGTGAAAGCAATGATGGAGGCACCAATATAAAGGTGATTGTGTCCTGAACTGGTCCAGCAGCAGCTTTCAATCCTGGCTCTTCTGCTGTGGGAGCAGAGGCCAAACGTTCGTGCTGTACTCACTGTGCTGCTGGGCAGCTGAGAGACACCACCTGAGAATTTGGATTCAAATGGACTTTTAGGTATGAAACCGAGGAGAGACTGCAATGATGGTGACACCGTTGCAAAGCTGCTTGTGTGCTGAAGAGGCCCTGCACTAGCTTTCCCTGCTCGTCCTTCTGCCGTGGGAGCAGATGCAACTGTTCATTCTGTGCTGACTTTGTTGCTGCGCAGCAGAGAGCAGCCTCTGGACTGATTCCATTCAAATGCTTTTCCTGTATGAATGTGAGCAGTGAAAGCAACGATGGAGGCACCAATGTAAAGGTGATTGTGTGCTGAACAGGTCCAGCACCAGCTTTCAATCCTGGCTCTTCTGCTGTGGGAGCAGAGGCCAAACGTTCGTGCTCTACTCACTGTGCAGCTGGGCAGCTGAGAGACACCCCCTGAGAATTTGGATTCAAATGGACTTTTAGGTATGAAACCGAGGAGAGACTGCAATGATGGTGACACCGTTGCAAAGCTGCTTGTGTGCTGAAGAGGCCCAGCCCTAGCTTTCCCTTTAGGTCCTTCTGCCGTGTGAGCAGATGCCACTGTTCATTCTGTGCTGACTGTGTTGCTGCGCAGCAGAGAGCAGGCTCTGGACTGATTCCATTCAAATGCTTTTCCTGTATGAATGTGAGCAGTGAAAGCAATGATGGAGGCACCAATGTAAAGGTGATTGTGTGCTGAACAGGTCCAGCACCAGCTTTCAATCCTGGCTCTTCTGCTGTGGGAGCAGAGGCCAAACGTTCGTGCTGTACTCACTGTGCTGCTGGGCAGCTGAGAGACACCACCTGAGAATTTGGATTCAAATGGACTTTTAGGTATGAAACCGAGGAGAGACTGCAATGATGGTGACACCGTTGCAAAGCTGCTTGTGTGCTGAAGAGGCCCAGCACTAGCTTTTCCTGCTCATCCTTCTGCCGTGGGAGCAGATGCCACTGTTCATTCTGTGCTGACTGTGTTGCTGCGCAGCAGAGAGCAGGCTCTGGACTGATTCCATTCAAATGCTTTTCCTGAATGAATGTGAGCACTGAAAGCAACGTTGGAGGCACCAATGTAAAGGTGATTGTGTGCTGAACAGGTCCAGCACCAGCTTTCAATCCTGGCTCTTCTGCTGTGGGAGCAGAGGCCAAACGTTCGTGCTGTACTCACTGTGCTGCTGGGCAGCTGAGAGACACCACCTGAGAATTTGGATTCAAATGGACTTTTAGGTATGAAACCGAGGAGAGACTGCAATGATGGTGACACCGTTGCAAAGCTGCTTGTGTGCTGAAGAGGCCCAGCACTAGCTTTCCCCGCTCGTCCTCCTGCCGTGGGAGCAGATGCCACTGTTCATTCTGTGCTGACTGTGTTGCTGCGCAGCAGAGAGCAGGCTCTGGACTGATTCCATTCAAATGCTTTTCCTGTATGAATGTGAGCAGTGAAAGCAACGATGGAGGCACCAATGTAAAGGTGATTGTGTGCTGAACAGGTCCAGCACCAGCTTTCAATCCTGGCTCTTCTGCTGTGGGAGCAGAGGCCAAACGTTCGTGCTCTACTCACTGTGCAGCTGGGCAGCTGAGAGACACCCCCTGAGAATTTGGATTCAAATGGACTTTTAGGTATGAAACCGAGGAGAGACTGCAATGATGGTGACACCGTTGCAAAGCTGCTTGTGTGCTGAAGAGGCCCAGCCCTAGCTTTCCCTGCTGGTCCTTCTGCCGTGGGAGCAGATGCCACTGTTCATTCTGTGCTGACTGTGTTGCTGTGCAGCAGAGAGCAGCCTCTGGACTGATTCCATTCAAATGCTTTTCCTGAATGAATGTGAGCAGTGAAAGCAACGATGGAGGCACCAATGTAAAGGTGATTGTGTGCTGAACAGGTCCAGCCCCAGCTTTCAAACCTGGCTCTTCTGCTGTGGGAGCAGAGGCCAAACGTTCGTGCTGTACTCACTGTGCTGCTGGGCAGCTGAGAGACACCACCTGAGAATTTGGATTCAAATGGACTTTTAGGTATGAAACCGAGGAGAGACTGCAATGATCGTGACCCCTTTGCAAAGCTGCTTGTGTGCTGAAGAGGCCCAGCCCTAGCTTTCCCTGCTGGTCCTTCTGCCGTGGGAGCAGATGCCACTGTTCATTCTGTGCTGACTGTGTTGCTGCGCAGCAGAGAGCAGGCTCTGGACTGATTCCATTCAAATGCTTTTCCTGTATGAAAGTGAGCAGTGAAAGCAACGATGGAGGCACTAATGTAAAGGTGATTGTGTGCTGAACAGGTCCAGCACCAGCTTTCAATCCTGGCTCTTCTGCTGTGGGAGCAGAGGCCAAACGTTCGTGCTGTACTCACTGTGCTGCTGGGCAGCTGAGAGACACCACCTGAGAATTTGGATTCAAATGGACTTTTAGGTATGAAACCGAGGAGAGACTGCAATGATGGTGACACTGTTGCAAAGCTGCTTGTGTGCTGAAGAGGCCCAGCACTAGCTTTCCCTGCTGGTCCTTCTGCCGTATGAGCAGATGCCACTGTTCATTCTGTGCTAACTGTGTTGCTGCGCAGCAGAGAGCAGGCTCTGGACTGATTCCATTCAAATGCTTTTCCTGTATGAATGTGAGCAGTGAAAGCAACGATGGAGGCACCAATGTAAAGGTGATTGTGTGCTGAACAGGTCCAGCACCAGCTTTCAATCCTGGCTCTTCTGCTGTGGGAGCAGAGGCCAAACGTTCGTGCTCTACTCACTGTGCAGCTGGGCAGCTGAGAGACACCCCCTGAGAATTTGGATTCAAATGGACTTTTAGGTATGAAACCGAGGAGAGACTGCAATGATGGTGACACCGTTGCAAAGCTGCTTGTGTGCTGAAGAGGCCCAGCCCTAGCTTTCCCTGCTGGTCCTTCTGCCGTGGGAGCAGATGCCACTGTTCATTCTGTGCTGACTGTGTTGCTGTGCAGCAGAGAGCAGCCTCTGGACTGATTCCATTCAAATGCTTTTCCTGAATGAATGTGAGCAGTGAAAGCAACGATGGAGGCACCAATGTAAAGGTGATTGTGTGCTGAACAGGTCCAGCCCCAGCTTTCAAACCTGGCTCTTCTGCTGTGGGAGCAGAGGCCAAACGTTCGTGCTGTACTCACTGTGCTGCTGGGCAGCTGAGAGACACCACCTGAGAATTTGGATTCAAATGGACTTTTAGGTATGAAACCGAGGAGAGACTGCAATGATCGTGACCCCTTTGCAAAGCTGCTTGTGTGCTGAAGAGGCCCAGCCCTAGCTTTCCCTGCTGGTCCTTCTGCCGTGGGAGCAGATGCCACTGTTCATTCTGTGCTGACTGTGTTGCTGCGCAGCAGAGAGCAGGCTCTGGACTGATTCCATTCAAATGCTTTTCCTGTATGAAAGTGAGCAGTGAAAGCAACGATGGAGGCACTAATGTAAAGGTGATTGTGTGCTGAACAGGTCCAGCACCAGCTTTCAATCCTGGCTCTTCTGCTGTGGGAGCAGAGGCCAAACGTTCGTGCTGTACTCACTGTGCTGCTGGGCAGCTGAGAGACACCACCTGAGAATTTGGATTCAAATGGACTTTTAGGTATGAAACCGAGGAGAGACTGCAATGATGGTGACACTGTTGCAAAGCTGCTTGTGTGCTGAAGAGGCCCAGCACTAGCTTTCCCTGCTGGTCCTTCTGCCGTATGAGCAGATGCCACTGTTCATTCTGTGCTAACTGTGTTGCTGCGCAGCAGAGAGCAGGCTCTGGACTGATTCCATTCAAATGCTTTTCCTGTATGAATGTGAGCACTGAAAGCAACGATGGAGGCACCAATGTAAAGGTGATTGTGTGCTGAACAGGTCCAGCACCAGCTTTCAATCCTGGCTCTTCTGCTGTGGGAGCAGAGGCCAAACGTTCGTGCTGTACTCACTGTGCTGCTGGGCAGCTGAGAGACACCACCTGAGAATTTGGATTCAAATGGACTTTTAGGTATGAAACCGAGGAGAGACTGCAATGATTGTGACCCCTTTGCAAAGCTGACTGTGTGCTGAAGAGGCCCAGCACTAGCTTTCCCTGCTGGTCCTTCTGCCGTGGGAGCAGATGCCACTGTTCATTCTGTGCTGACTGTGTTGCTGTGCAGCAGAGAGCAGGCTCTGGACTGATTCCATTCAAATGCTTTTCCTGAATGAATGTGAGCAGTGAAAGCAACGATGGAGGCACTAATGTAAAGGTGATTGTGTGCTGAACAGGTCCAGCAGCAGCTTTCAATCCTGGCTCTTCTGCTGTGGGAGCAGAGGCCAAACGTTCGTGCTGTACTCACTGTGCTGCTGGGCAGCTGAGAGACACCACCTGAGAATTTGGATTCAAATGGACTTTTAGGTATGAAACCGAGGAGAGACTGCAATGATCGTGACCCCTTTGCCAAGCTGACTGTGTGCTGAAGAGGCCCAGCACTAGCTTTCCCTGCTGGTCCTTCTGCCGTGGGAGCAGATGCCACTGTTCATTCTGTGCTGACTGTGTTGCTGCGCAGCAGAGAGCAGCCTCTGGACTGATTCCATTCAAATGCTTTTCCTGAATGAATCTGAGCAGTGAAAGCAACGATGGAGGCACCAATGTAAAGGTGATTGTGTGCTGAACAGGTCCAGCACCAGCTTTCAATCCTGGCTCTTCTGCTGTGGGAGCAGAGGCCAAACGTTCGTGCTGTACTCACTGTGCTGCTGGGCAGCTGAGAGACACCACCTGAGAATTTGGATTCAAATGGACTTTTAGGTATGAAACCGAGGAGAGACTGCAATGATGGTGACACCGTTGCAAAGCTGCTTGTGTGCTGAAGAGGCCCAGCACTAGCTTTTCCTGCTCATCCTTCTGCCGTGGGAGCAGATGCCACTGTTCATTCTGTGCTTACTGTGTTGCTGCGCAGCAGAGAGCAGGCTCTGGACTGATTCCATTCAAATGCTTTTCCTGAATGAATGTGAGCACTGAAAGCAACGTTGGAGGCACCAATGTAAAGGTGATTGTGTGCTGAACAGGTCCAGCACCAGCTTTCAATCCTGGCTCTTCTGCTGTGGGAGCAGAGGCCAAACGTTCGTGCTGTACTCACTGTGCTGCTGGGCAGCTGAGAGACACCACCTGAGAATTTGGATTCAAATGGACTTTTAGGTATGAAACCGAGGAGAGACTGCAATGATGGTGACACCGTTGCAAAGCTGCTTGTGTGCTGAAGAGGCCCAGCACTAGCTTTCCCCGCTCGTCCTCCTGCCGTGGGAGCAGATGCCACTGTTCATTCTGTGCTGACTGTGTTGCTGCGCAGCAGAGAGCAGGCTCTGGACTGATTCCATTCAAATGCTTTTCCTGTATGAATGTGAGCAGTGAAAGCAACGATGGAGGCACCAATGTAAAGGTGATTGTGTGCTGAACAGGTCCAGCACCAGCTTTCAATCCTGGCTCTTCTGCTGTGGGAGCAGAGGCCAAACGTTCGTGCTCTACTCACTGTGCAGCTGGGCAGCTGAGAGACACCCCCTGAGAATTTGGATTCAAATGGACTTTTAGGTATGAAACCGAGGAGAGACTGCAATGATGGTGACACCGTTGCAAAGCTGCTTGTGTGCTGAAGAGGCCCAGCCCTAGCTTTCCCTGCTGGTCCTTCTGCCGTGGGAGCAGATGCCACTGTTCATTCTGTGCTGACTGTGTTGCTGTGCAGCAGAGAGCAGGCTCTGGACTGATTCCATTCAAATGCTTTTCCTGAATGAATGTGAGCAGTGAAAGCAACGATGGAGGCACCAATGTAAAGGTGATTGTGTGCTGAACAGGTCCAGCAGCAGCTTTCAAACCTGGCTCTTCTGCTGTGGGAGCAGAGGCCAAACGTTCGTGCTGTACTCACTGTGCTGCTGGGCAGCTGAGAGACACCACCTGAGAATTTGGATTCAAATGGACTTTTAGGTATGAAACCGAGGAGAGACTGCAATGATCGTGACCCCTTTGCAAAGCTGCTTGTGTGCTGAAGAGGCCCAGCCCTAGCTTTCCCTGCTGGTCCTTCTGCCGTGGGAGCAGATGCCACTGTTCATTCTGTGCTGACTGTGTTGCTGCGCAGCAGAGAGCAGGCTCTGGACTGATTCCATTCAAATGCTTTTCCTGTATGAAAGTGAGCAGTGAAAGCAACGATGGAGGCACTAATGTAAAGGTGATTGTGTGCTGAACAGGTCCAGCACCAGCTTTCAATCCTGGCTCTTCTGCTGTGGGAGCAGAGGCCAAACGTTCGTGCTGTACTCACTGTGCTGCTGGGCAGCTGAGAGACACCACCTGAGAATTTGGATTCAAATGGACTTTTAGGTATGAAACCGAGGAGAGACTGCAATGATGGTGACACTGTTGCAAAGCTGCTTGTGTGCTGAAGAGGCCCAGCACTAGCTTTCCCTGCTGGTCCTTCTGCCGTATGAGCAGATGCCACTGTTCATTCTGTGCTAACTGTGTTGCTGCGCAGCAGAGAGCAGGCTCTGGACTGATTCCATTCAAATGCTTTTCCTGTATGAATGTGAGCACTGAAAGCAACGATGGAGGCACCAATGTAAAGGTGATTGTGTGCTGAACAGGTCCAGCACCAGCTTTCAATCCTGGCTCTTCTGCTGTGGGAGCAGAGGCCAAACGTTCGTGCTGTACTCACTGTGCTGCTGGGCAGCTGAGAGACACCACCTGAGAATTTGGATTCAAATGGACTTTTAGGTATGAAACCGAGGAGAGACTGCAATGATTGTGACCCCTTTGCAAAGCTGACTGTGTGCTGAAGAGGCCCAGCACTAGCTTTCCCTGCTGGTCCTTCTGCCGTGGGAGCAGATGCCACTGTTCATTCTGTGCTGACTGTGTTGCTGTGCAGCAGAGAGCAGGCTCTGGACTGATTCCATTCAAATGCTTTTCCTGAATGAATGTGAGCAGTGAAAGCAACGATGGAGGCACTAATGTAAAGGTGATTGTGTGCTGAACAGGTCCAGCAGCAGCTTTCAATCCTGGCTCTTCTGCTGTGGGAGCAGAGGCCAAACGTTCGTGCTGTACTCACTGTGCTGCTGGGCAGCTGAGAGACACCACCTGAGAATTTGGATTCAAATGGACTTTTAGGTATGAAACCGAGGAGAGACTGCAATGATCGTGACCCCTTTGCCAAGCTGACTGTGTGCTGAAGAGGCCCAGCACTAGCTTTCCCTGCTGGTCCTTCTGCCGTGGGAGCAGATGCCACTGTTCATTCTGTGCTGACTGTGTTGCTGCGCAGCAGAGAGCAGCCTCTGGACTGATTCCATTCAAATGCTTTTCCTGAATGAATGTGAGCAGTGAAAGCAACGATGGAGGCACCAATGTAAAGGTGATTGTGTGCTGAACAGGTCCAGCACCAGCTTTCAATCCTGGCTCTTCTGCTGTGGGAGCAGAGGCCAAACGTTCGTGCTGTACTCACTGTGCTGCTGGGCAGCTGAGAGACACCACCTGAGAATTTGGATTCAAATGGACTTTTAGGTATGAAACCGAGGAGAGACTGCAATGATCGTGACACCGTTGCAAAGCTGCTTGTGTGCTGAAGAGGCCCAGCCCTAGCTTTCCCTGCTCGTCCTTCTGCCGTGGGAGCAGATGCCACTGTTCATTCTGTGCGGACTGTGTTGCTGCGCAGCAGAGAGCAGCCTCTGGACTGATTCCATTCAAATGCTTTTCCTGAATGAATGTGAGCAGTGAAAGCAACGATGGAGGCACCAATGTAAAGGTGATTGTGTGCTGAACAGGTCCAGCACCAGCTTTCAATCCTGGCTCTTCTGCTGTGGGAGCAGAGGCCAAACGTTCGTGCTGTACTCACTGTGCTGCTGGGCAGCTGAGACACACCACCTGAGAATTTGGATTCAAATGGACTTTTAGGTATGAAACCGAGGAGAGACTGCAATGATGGTGACACCGTTGCAAAGCAGCTTGTGTGCTGAAGAGGCCCAGCACTAGCTTTCCCTGCTCGTCCTTCTCCCGTGGGAGCAGATGCCACTGTTCATTCTGTGCTGACTGTGTTGCTGCGCAGCAGAGAGCAGCCTCTGGACTGATTCCATTCAAATGCTTTTCCTGTATGAATGTGAGCAGTGAAAGCAATGATGGAGGCACCAATGTAAAGGTGATTGTGTGCTGAACAGGTCCAGCACCAGCTTTCAATCCTGGCTCTTCTGCTGTGGGAGCAGAGGCCAAACGTTCGTGCTGTACTCACTGTGCTGCTGGGCAGCTGAGAGACACCACCTGAGAATTTGGATTCAAATGGACTTTTAGGTATGAAACTGAGGAGAGACCGCAATGATGGTGACACCATTGCAAAGCTGCTTGTGTGCTGAAGAGGCCCTGCACTAGCTTTCCCTGCTCGTCCTTCTGCCGTGGGAGCAGATGCAACTGTTCATTCTGTGCTGACTGTGTTGCTGCGCAGCAGAGAGCAGGCTCTGGACTGATTCCATTCAAATGCTTTTCCTGTATGAATGTGAGCAGTGAAAGCAACGATGGAGGCACCAATGTAAAGGTGATTGTGTGCTGAACAGGTCCAGCACCAGCTTTCAATCCTGGCTCTTCTGCTGTGGGAGCAGAGGCCAAACGTTCGTGCTGTACTCACTGTGCTGCTGGGCAGCTGAGAGACACCCCCTGGGAATTTGGATTCAAATGGACTTTTAGGTATGAAACCGAGGAGAGACTGCAATGATCGTGACCCCTTTGCAAAGCTGCTTGTGTGCTGAAGAGGCCCAGCACTAGCTTTCCCTGCTGGTCCTTCTGCTGTGGGAGCAGATGCCACTGTTCATTCTGTGCTGATTGTGTTGCTGCGCAGCAGAGAGCAGGCTCTGGACTGATTCCTTTCAAATGCTTTTCCTGAATGAATGTGAGCAGTGAAAGCAACGATGGAGGCACCAATATAAAGGTGATTGTGTGCTGAACAGGTCCAGCACCAGCTTTCAATCCAGTCTCTTCTGCTGTGGGAGCAGAGGCCAAACGTTCGTGCTGTACTCACTGTGCTGCTGGGCAGCTGAGAGACACCACCTGAGAATTTGGATTCAAATGGCCTTTTAGGTATGAAACCGAGGAGAGACTGCAATGATCGTGACCCCTTTGCAAAGCTGACTGTGTGCTGAAGAGGCCCAGCACTAGCTTTCCCTGCTCGTCCTTCTGCCGTGGGAGCAGATGCAACTGTTCATTCTGTGCTGACTTTGTTGCTGCGCAGCAGAGAGCAGCCTCTGGACTGATTCCATTCAAATGCTTTTCCTGTATGAATGTGAGCAGTGAAAGCAACGATGGAGGCACCAATGTAAAGGTGATTGTGTGCTGAACAGGTCCAGCACCAGCTTTCAATCCTGGCTCTTCTGCTGTGGGAGCAGAGGCCAAACGTTCGTGCTGTACTCACTGTGCTGCTGGGCAGCTGAGAGACACCACCTGAGAATTTGGATTCAAATGGACTTTTAGGTATGAAACCGAGGAGAGACTGCAATGATGGTGACACCGTTGCAAAGCTGCTTGTGTGCTGAAGAGGCCCAGCACTAGCTTTCCCCGCTGGTCCTTCTGCCGTGGGAGCAGATGCCACTGTTCATTCTGTGCTGACTGTGTTGCTGCGCAGCAGAGAGCAGCCTCTGGACTGATTCCATTCAAATGCTTTTCCTGTATGAATGTGAGCACTGAAAGCAACGATGGAGGCACCAATGTAAAGGTGATTGTGTGCTGAACAGGTCCAGCACCAGCTTTCAATCCTGGCTCTTCTGCTGTGGGAGCAGAGGCCAAACGTTCGTGCTGTACTCACTGTGCTGCTGGGCAGCTGAGAGACACCACCTGAGAATTTGGATTCAAATGGACTTTTAGGTATGAAACCGAGGAGAGACTGCAATGATGGTGACACCGTTGCAAAGCTGCTTGTGTGCTGAAGAGGCCCAGCACTAGCTTTCCCTGCTCGTCCTTCTGCCGTGGGAGCAGATGCCACTGTTCATTCTGTGCTGACTGTGTTGCTGCGCAGCAGAGAGCAGGCTCTGGACTGATTCCATTCAAATGCTTTTCCTGAATGAATGTGAGCACTGAAAGCAACGATGGAGGCACCAATGTAAAGGGGATTGTGTGCTGAACAGGTCCAGCAGCAGCTTTCAATCCTGGCTCTTCTGCTGTGGGAGCAGAGGCCAAACGTTCGTGCTGTACTCACTGTGCTGCTGGGCAGCTGAGAGACACCACCTGAGAATTTGGATTCAAATGGACTTTTAGGTAGGAAACCGAGGAGAGACTGCAATGATGGTGACACCGTTGCAAAGCTGCTTGTGTGCTGAAGAGGCCCAGCACTAGATTTCCCCGCTGGTCCTTCTGCCGTGGGAGCAGATGCCACTGTTCATTCTGTGCTGACTGTGTTGCTGCGCAGCAGAGAGCAGGCTCTGGACTGATTCCATTCAAATGCTTTTCCTGTATGAATGTGAGCACTGAAAGCAACGATGGAGGCACCAATGAAAAGGAGATTGTGTGCTGAACAGGTCCAGCACCAGCTTTCAATCCTGGCTCTTCTGCTGTGGGAGCAGAGGCCAAACGTTCGTGCTGTACTCACTGTGCTGCTGGGCAGCTGAGAGACACCACCTGAGAATTTGGATTCAAATGGACTTTTAGGTATGAAACCGAGGAGAGACTGCAATGATGGTGACCCCTTTGCAAAGCTGCCTGTGTGCTGAAGAGGCCCAGCACTAGCTTTCCCTGCTGGTCCTTCTGCTGTGGGAGCAGATGCCACTGTTCATTCTGTGCTGATTGTGTTGCTGCGCAGCAGAGAGCAGCCTCTGGACTGATTCCATTCAAATGCTTTTCCTGTATGAATGTGAGCAGTGAAAGCAACGATGGAGGCACCAATGTAAAGGTGATTGTGTGCTGAACAGGTCCAGCAGCAGCTTTCAATCCTGGCTCTTCTGCTGTGGGAGCAGAGGCCAAACGTTCGTGCTGTACTCACTGTGCTGCTGGGCAGCTGAGAGACACCACCTGAGAATTTGGATTCAAATGGACTTTTAGGTATGAAACCGAGGAGAGACTGCAATGATGGTGACACCGTTGCAAAGCTGCTTGTGTGCTGAAGAGGCCCAGCACTAGCTTTCCCTGCTCGTCCTTCTGCCGTGTGAGCAGATGCCACTGTTCATTCTGTGCTGACTGTGTTGCTGCGCAGCAGAGAGCAGGCTCTGGACTGATTCCATTCAAATGCTTTTCCTGAATGAATGTGAGCAGTGAAAGCAACGATGGAGGCACCAATGTAAAGGTGATTGTGTGCTGAACAGGTCCAGCACCAGCTTTCAATCCTGGCTCTTCTGCTGTGGGAGCAGAGGCCAAACGTTCGTGCTGTACTCACTGTGCTGCTGGGCAGCTGAGAGACACCACCTGAGAATTTGGATTCAAATGGACTTTTAGGTATGAAACCGAGGAGAGACTGCAATGATGGTGACACCGTTGCAAAGCTGCTTGTGTGCTGAAGAGGCCCAGCACTAGCTTTCCCTGCTCGTCCTTCTGCCGTGGGAGCAGATGCCACTGTTCATTCTGTGCTGACTGTGTTGCTGCGCAGCAGAGAGCAGGCTCTGGACTGATTCCATTCAAATGCTTTTCCTGAATGAATGTGAGCACTGAAAGCAACGATGGAGGCACCAATGTAAAGGGGATTGTGTGCTGAACAGGTCCAGCACCAGCTTTCAATCCTGGCTCTTCTGCTGTGGGAGCAGAGGCCAAACGTTCGTGCTGTACTCACTGTGCTGCTGGGCAGCTGAGAGACACCACCTGAGAATTTGGATTCAAATGGACTTTTAGGTAGGAAACCGAGGAGAGACTGCAATGATGGTGACACCGTTGCAAAGCTGCTTGTGTGCTGAAGAGGCCCAGCACTAGCTTTCCCCGCTGGTCCTTCTGCCGTGGGAGCAGATGCCACTGTTCATTCTGTGCTGACTGTGTTGCTGCGCAGCAGAGAGCAGGCTCTGGACTGATTCCATTCAAATGCTTTTCCTGTATGAATGTGAGCACTGAAAGCAACGATGGAGGCACCAATGAAAAGGAGATTGTGTGCTGAACAGGTCCAGCACCAGCTTTCAATCCTGGCTCTTCTGCTGTGGGAGCAGAGGCCAAACGTTCGTGCTGTACTCACTGTGCTGCTGGGCAGCTGAGAGACACCACCTGAGAATTTGGATTCAAATGGACTTTTAGGTATGAAACCGAGGAGAGACTGCAATGATGGTGACCCCTTTGCAAAGCTGCCTGTGTGCTGAAGAGGCCCAGCACTAGCTTTCCCTGCTGGTCCTTCTGCTGTGGGAGCAGATGCCACTGTTCATTCTGTGCTGATTGTGTTGCTGCGCAGCAGAGAGCAGCCTCTGGACTGATTCCATTCAAATGCTTTTCCTGTATGAATGTGAGCAGTGAAAGCAACGATGGAGGCACCAATGTAAAGGTGATTGTGTGCTGAACAGGTCCAGCACCAGCTTTCAATCCTGGCTCTTCTGCTGTGGGAGCAGAGGCCAAACGTTCGTGCTGTACTCACTGTGCTGCTGGGCAGCTGAGAGACACCACCTGAGAATTTGGATTCAAATGGACTTTTAGGTATGAAACCGAGGAGAGACTGCAATGATGGTGACACCGTTGCAAAGCTGCTTGTGTGCTGAAGAGGCCCTGCACTAGCTTTCCCTGCTCGTCCTTCTGCCGTGGGAGCAGATGCCACTGTTCATTCTGTGCTGACTTTGTTGCTGCGCAGCAGAGAGCAGGCTCTGGACTGATTCCATTCAAATGCTTTTCCTGTATGAATGTGAGCAGTGAAAGCAACGATGGAGGCACCAATGTAAAGGTGATTGTGTGCTGAACAGGTCCAGCAGCAGCTTTCAATCCTGGCTCTTCTGCTGTGGGAGCAGAGGCCAAACGTTCGTGCTGTACTCACTGTGCTGCTGGGCAGCTGAGAGACACCACCTGAGAATTTGGATTCAAATGGACTTTTAGGTATGAAACCGAGGAGAGACTGCAATGATGGTGACACCGTTGCAAAGCAGCTTGTGTGCTGAAGAGGCCCAGCACTAGCTTTCCCTGCTGGTCCTTCTGCCGTGTGAGCAGATGCCACTGTTCATTCTGTGCTGACTGTGTTGCTGCGCAGCAGAGAGCAGGCTCTGGACAGATTCCATTCAAATGCTTTTCCTGAATGAATGTGAGCAGTGAAAGCAACGATGGAGGCACCAATGTAAAGGTGATTGTGTGCTGAACAGGTCCAGCACCAGCTTTCAATCCTGGCTCTTCTGCTGTGGGAGCAGAGGCCAAACGTTCGTGCTGTACTCACTGTGCTGCTGGGCAGCTGAGAGACACCACCTGAGAATTTGGATTCAAATGGACTTTTAGGTATGAAACCGAGGAGAGACTGCAATGATGGTGACACCGTAGCAAAGCTGCTTGTGTGCTGAAGAGGCCCAGCCCTAGCTTTCCCTGCTGGTCCTTCTGCCGTGTGAGCAGATGCCACTGTTCATTCTGTGCTGACTGTGTTGCTGCGCAGCAGAGAGCAGCCTCTGGACTGATTCCATTCAAATGCTTTTCCTGTATGAATGTGAGCAGTGAAAGCACTGATGGAGGCACCAATGTAAAGGTGATTGTGTGCTGAACAGGTCCAGCACCAGCTTTCAATCCTGGCTCTTCTGCTGTGGGAGCAGAGGACAAACGTTCGTGCTGTACTCACTGTGCTGCTGGGCAGCTGAGAGACACCACCTGAGAATTTGGATTCAAATGGACTTTTAGGTATGAAACCGAGGAGAGACTGCAATGATGGTGACACCGTTGCAAAGCTGCTTGTGTGCTGAAGAGGCCCAGCACTAGCTTTCCCTGCTGGTCCTTCTGCCGTGTGAGCAGATGCCACTGTTCATTCTGTGCTGACTGTGTTGCTGCGCAGCAGAGAGCAGGCTCTGGACTGATTCCATTCAAATGCTTTTCCTGAATGAATGTGAGCAGTGAAAGCAACGATGGAGGCACCAATATAAAGGTGATTGTGTGCTGAACAGGTCCAGCACCAGCTTTCAATCCAGTCTCTTCTGCTGTGGGAGCAGAGGCCAAACGTTCGTGCTGTACTCACTGTGCTGCTGGGCAGCTGAGAGACACCACCTGAGAATTTGGATTCAAATGGCCTTTTAGGTATGAAACCGAGGAGAGACTGCAATGATCGTGACCCCTTTGCAAAGCTGACTGTGTGCTGAAGAGGCCCAGCACTAGCTTTCCCTGCTCGTCCTTCTGCCGTGGGAGCAGATGCAACTGTTCATTCTGTGCTGACTTTGTTGCTGCGCAGCAGAGAGCAGCCTCTGGACTGATTCCATTCAAATGCTTTTCCTGTATGAATGTGAGCAGTGAAAGCAACGATGGAGGCACCAATGTAAAGGTGATTGTGTGCTGAACAGGTCCAGCACCAGCTTTCAATCCTGGCTCTTCTGCTGTGGGAGCAGAGGCCAAACGTTCGTGCTGTACTCACTGTGCTGCTGGGCAGCTGAGAGACACCACCTGAGAATTTGGATTCAAATGGACTTTTAGGTATGAAACCGAGGAGAGACTGCAATGATGGTGACACCGTTGCAAAGCTGCTTGTGTGCTGAAGAGGCCCAGCACTAGCTTTCCCCGCTGGTCCTTCTGCCGTGGGAGCAGATGCCACTGTTCATTCTGTGCTGACTGTGTTGCTGCGCAGCAGAGAGCAGCCTCTGGACTGATTCCATTCAAATGCTTTTCCTGTATGAATGTGAGCAGTGAAAGCAACGATGGAGGCACCAATGTAAAGGTGATTGTGTGCTGAACAGGTCCAGCACCAGCTTTCAATCCTGGCTCTTCTGCTGTGGGAGCAGAGGCCAAACGTTCGTGCTGTACTCACTGTGCTGCTGGGCAGCTGAGAGACACCACCTGAGAATTTGGATTCAAATGGACTTTTAGGTATGAAACCGAGGAGAGACTGCAATGATGGTGACACCGTTGCAAAGCTGCTTGTGTGCTGAAGAGGCCCAGCACTAGCTTTCCCTGCTGGTCCTTCTGCCGTGTGAGCAGATGCCACTGTTCATTCTGTGCTGACTGTGTTGCTGCGCAGCAGAGAGCAGGCTCTGGACTGATTCCATTCAAATGCTTTTCCTGAATGAATGTGAGCACTGAAAGCAACGATGGAGGCACCAATGTAAAGGGGATTGTGTGCTGAACAGGTCCAGCACCAGCTTTCAATCCTGGCTCTTCTGCTGTGGGAGCAGAGGCCAAACGTTCGTGCTGTACTCACTGTGCTGCTGGGCAGCTGAGAGACACCACCTGAGAATTTGGATTCAAATGGACTTTTAGGTAGGAAACCGAGGAGAGACTGCAATGATGGTGACACCGTTGCAAAGCTGCTTGTGTGCTGAAGAGGCCCAGCACTAGCTTTCCCCGCTGGTCCTTCTGCCGTGGGAGCAGATGCCACTGTTCATTCTGTGCTGACTGTGTTGCTGCGCAGCAGAGAGCAGGCTCTGGACTGATTCCATTCAAATGCTTTTCCTGTATGAATGTGAGCACTGAAAGCAACGATGGAGGCACCAATGAAAAGGAGATTGTGTGCTGAACAGGTCCAGCAGCAGCTTTCAATCCTGGCTCTTCTGCTGTGGGAGCAGAGGCCAAACGTTCGTGCTGTACTCACTGTGCTGCTGGGCAGCTGAGAGACACCACCTGAGAATTTGGATTCAAATGGACTTTTAGGTATGAAACCGAGGAGAGACTGCAATGATGGTGACCCCTTTGCAAAGCTGCCTGTGTGCTGAAGAGGCCCAGCACTAGCTTTCCCTGCTGGTCCTTCTGCTGTGGGAGCAGATGCCACTGTTCATTCTGTGCTGATTGTGTTGCTGCGCAGCAGAGAGCAGCCTCTGGACTGATTCCATTCAAATGCTTTTCCTGTATGAATGTGAGCAGTGAAAGCAACGATGGAGGCACCAATGTAAAGGTGATTGTGTGCTGAACAGGTCCAGCAGCAGCTTTCAATCCTGGCTCTTCTGCTGTGGGAGCAGAGGCCAAACGTTCGTGCTGTACTCACTGTGCTGCTGGGCAGCTGAGAGACACCACCTGAGAATTTGGATTCAAATGGACTTTTAGGTATGAAACCGAGGAGAGACTGCAATGATGGTGACACCGTTGCAAAGCTGCTTGTGTGCTGAAGAGGCCCAGCACTAGCTTTCCCTGCTCGTCCTTCTGCCGTGTGAGCAGATGCCACTGTTCATTCTGTGCTGACTGTGTTGCTGCGCAGCAGAGAGCAGGCTCTGGACTGATTCCATTCAAATGCTTTTCCTGAATGAATGTGAGCAGTGAAAGCAACGATGGAGGCACCAATGTAAAGGTGATTGTGTGCTGAACAGGTCCAGCACCAGCTTTCAATCCTGGCTCTTCTGCTGTGGGAGCAGAGGCCAAACGTTCGTGCTGTACTCACTGTGCTGCTGGGCAGCTGAGAGACACCACCTGAGAATTTGGATTCAAATGGACTTTTAGGTATGAAACCGAGGAGAGACTGCAATGATGGTGACACCGTTGCGAAGCTGCTTGTGTGCTGAAGAGGCCCAGCACTAGCTTTCCCTGCTCGTCCTTCTGCCGTGGGAGCAGATGCCACTGTTCATTCTGTGCTGACTGTGTTGCTGCGCAGCAGAGAGCAGGCTCTGGACTGATTCCATTCAAATGCTTTTCCTGAATGAATGTGAGCACTGAAAGCAACGATGGAGGCACCAATGTAAAGGGGATTGTGTGCTGAACAGGTCCAGCACCAGCTTTCAATCCTGGCTCTTCTGCTGTGGGAGCAGAGGCCAAACGTTCGTGCTGTACTCACTGTGCTGCGGGGCAGCTGAGAGACACCACCTGAGAATTTGGATTCAAATGGACTTTTAGGTAGGAAACCGAGGAGAGACTGCAATGATGGTGACACCGTTGCAAAGCTGCTTGTGTGCTGAAGAGGCCCAGCACTAGCTTTCCCCGCTGGTCCTTCTGCCGTGGGAGCAGATGCCACTGTTCATTCTGTGCTGACTGTGTTGCTGCGCAGCAGAGAGCAGGCTCTGGACTGATTCCATTCAAATGCTTTTCCTGTATGAATGTGAGCACTGAAAGCAACGATGGAGGCACCAATGAAAAGGAGATTGTGTGCTGAACAGGTCCAGCAGCAGCTTTCAATCCTGGCTCTTCTGCTGTGGGAGCAGAGGCCAAACGTTCGTGCTGTACTCACTGTGCTGCTGGGCAGCTGAGAGACACCACCTGAGAATTTGGATTCAAATGGACTTTTAGGTATGAAACCGAGGAGAGACTGCAATGATGGTGACCCCTTTGCAAAGCTGCCTGTGTGCTGAAGAGGCCCAGCACTAGCTTTCCCTGCTGGTCCTTCTGCTGTGGGAGCAGATGCCACTGTTCATTCTGTGCTGATTGTGTTGCTGCGCAGCAGAGAGCAGCCTCTGGACTGATTCCATTCAAATGCTTTTCCTGTATGAATGTGAGCAGTGAAAGCAACGATGGAGGCACCAATGTAAAGGTGATTGTGTGCTGAACAGGTCCAGCACCAGCTTTCAATCCTGGCTCTTCTGCTGTGGGAGCAGAGGCCAAACGTTCGTGCTGTACTCACTGTGCTGCTGGGCAGCTGAGAGACACCACCTGAGAATTTGGATTCAAATGGACTTTTAGGTATGAAACCGAGGAGAGACTGCAATGATGGTGACACCGTTGCAAAGCTGCTTGTGTGCTGAAGAGGCCCTGCACTAGCTTTCCCTGCTCGTCCTTCTGCCGTGGGAGCAGATGCAACTGTTCATTCTGTGCTGACTTTGTTGCTGCGCAGCAGAGAGCAGGCTCTGGACTGATT
This sequence comes from Pezoporus flaviventris, assembly GCF_033815535.1. Taxonomy (NCBI): domain Eukaryota; kingdom Metazoa; phylum Chordata; class Aves; order Psittaciformes; family Psittacidae; genus Pezoporus; species Pezoporus flaviventris. The sequence goes on along the minus strand of NW_026892708.1, from coordinate 933,837 downwards.
CCATTCAAATGCTTTTCCTGTATGAATGTGAGCAGTGAAAGCAACGATGGAGGCACCAATGTAAAGGTGATTGTGTGCTGAACAGGTCCAGCAGCAGCTTTCAATCCTGGCTCTTCTGCTGTGGGAGCAGAGGCCAAACGTTCGTGCTGTACTCACTGTGCTGCTGGGCAGCTGAGAGACACCACCTGAGAATTTGGATTCAAATGGACTTTTAGGTATGAAACCGAGGAGAGACTGCAATGATGGTGACACCGTTGCAAAGCTGCTTGTGTGCTGAAGAGGCCCAGCACTAGCTTTCCCTGCTGGTCCTTCTGCCGTGTGAGCAGATGCCACTGTTCATTCTGTGCTGACTGTGTTGCTGCGCAGCAGAGAGCAGGCTCTGGACAGATTCCATTCAAATGCTTTTCCTGAATGAATGTGAGCAGTGAAAGCAACGATGGAGGCACCAATGTAAAGGTGATTGTGTGCTGAACAGGTCCAGCACCAGCTTTCAATCCTGGCTCTTCTGCTGTGGGAGCAGAGGCCAAACGTTCGTGCTGTACTCACTGTGCTGCTGGGCAGCTGAGAGACACCACCTGAGAATTTGGATTCAAATGGACTTTTAGGTATGAAACCGAGGAGAGACTGCAATGATGGTGACACCGTTGCAAAGCTGCTTGTGTGCTGAAGAGGCCCAGCACTAGCTTTCCCTGCTTGTCCTTCTGCCGTGGGAGCAGATGCCACTGTTCATTCTGTGCTGACTGTGTTGCTGCGCAGCAGAGAGCAGCCTCTGGACTGATTCCATTCAAATGCTTTTCCTGTATGAATGTGAGCAGTGAAAGCACTGATGGAGGCACCAATGTAAAGGTGATTGTGTGCTGAACAGGTCCAGCACCAGCTTTCAATCCTGGCTCTTCTGCTGTGGGAGCAGAGGACAAACGTTCGTGCTGTACTCACTGTGCTGCTGGGCAGCTGAGAGACACCACCTGAGAATTTGGATTCAAATGGACTTTTAGGTATGAAACCGAGGAGAGACTGCAATGATGGTGACCCCGTTGCAAAGCTGCTTGTGTGCTGAAGAGGCCCAGCACTAGCTTTCCCTGCTGGTCCTTCTGCCGTGTGAGCAGATGCCACTGTTCATTCTGTGCTGACTGTGTTGCTGCGCAGCAGAGAGCAGGCTCTGGACTGATTCCATTCAAATGCTTTTCCTGAATGAATGTGAGCAGTGAAAGCAACGATGGAGGCGCTAATGTAAAGGTGATTGTGTGCTGAACAGGTCCAGCACCAGCTTTCAATCCTGGCTCTTCTGCTGTGGGAGCAGAGGCCAAACGTTCGTGCTGTACTCACTGTGCTGCTGGGCAGCTGAGAGACACCACCTGAGAATTTGGATTCAAATGGACTTTTAGGTATGAAACCGAGGAGAGACTGCAATGATGGTGACACCGTTGCAAAGCTGCTTGTGTGCTGAAGAGGCCCTGCACTAGCTTTCCCTGCTCGTCCTTCTGCCGTGGGAGCAGATGCCACTGTTCATTCTGTGCTGACTGTGTTGCTGCGCAGCAGAGAGCAGGCTCTGGACTGATTCCATTCAAATGCTTTTCCTGTATGAATGTGAGCAGTGAAAGGAAAGATGGAGGCACCAATGTAAAGGTGATTGTGTGCTGAACAGGTCCAGCACCAGCTTTCAATCCTGGCTCTTCTGCTGTGGGAGCAGAGGCCAAACGTTCGTGCTCTACTCACTGTGCTGCTGGGCAGCTGAGAGACACCACCTGAGAATTTGGATTCAAATGGACTTTTAGGTATGAAACCGAGGAGAGACTGCAATGATCGTGACCCCTTTGCAAAGCTGACTGTGTGCTGAAGAGGCCCAGCACTAGCTTTCCCAGCTGGTCCTTCTGCTGTGGGAGCAGATGCCACTGTTCATTCTGTGCTGATTGTGTTGCTGCGCAGCAGAGAGCAGGCTCTGGACTGATTCCATTCAAATGCTTTTCCTGAATGAATGTGAGCAGTGAAAGCAATGATGGAGGCACCAATATAAAGGTGATTGTGTGCTGAACAGGTCCAGCACCAGCTTTCAATCCTGGCTCTTCTGCTGTGGGAGCAGAGGCCAAACGTTCGTGCTGTACTCACTGTGCTGCTGGGCAGCTGAGAGACACCACCTGAGAATTTGGATTCAAATGGACTTTTAGGTATGAAACCGAGGAGAGACTGCAATGATCGTGACCCCTTTGCAAAGCTGACTGTGTGCTGAAGAGGCCCAGCACTAGCTTTCCCTGCTCGTCCTTCTGCCGTGGGAGCAGATGCCACTGTTCATTCTGTGCTGACTGTGTTGCTGCGCAGCAGAGAGCAGGCTCTGGACTGATTCCATTCAAATGCTTTTCCTGAATGAATGTGAGCAGTGAAAGCGACGATGGAGGCACCAATGTAAAGGTGATTGTGTGCTGAACAGGTCCAGCACCAGCTTTCAATCCTGGCTCTTCTGCTGTGGGAGCAGAGGCCAAACGTTCGTGCTGTACTCACTGTGCTGCTGGGCAGCTGAGGGACACCACCTGAGAATTTGGATTCAAATGGACTTTTAGGTATGAAACCGAGGAGAGACTGCAATGATCGTGTCCCCTTTGCAAAGCTGACTGTGTGCTGAAGAGGCCCAGCACTAGCTTTCCCTGCTGGTCCTTCTGCCGTGGGAGCAGATGCCACTGTTCATTCTGTGCTGACTGTGTTGCTGCGCAGCAGAGAGCAGCCTCTGGACTGATTCCATTCAAATGCTTTTCCTGTATGAATGTGAGCAGTGAAAGCAACGATGGAGGCACCAATGTAAAGGTGATTGTGTGCTGAACAGGTCCAGCACCAGCTTTCAATCCTGGCTCTTCTGCTGTGGGAGCAGAGGCCAAACGTTCGTGCTGTACTCACTGTGCTGCTGGGCAGCTGAGAGACACCACCTGAGAATTTGGATTCAAATGGACTTTTAGGTATGAAACCGAGGAGAGACTGCAATGATCGTGACCCCTTTGCAAAGCTGACTGTGTGCTGAAGAGGCCCAGCACTAGCTTTCCCTGCTCGTCCTTCTGCTGTGGGAGCAGATGCCACTGTTCATTCTGTGCTGATTGTGTTGCTGCGCAGCAGAGAGCAGGCTCTGGACTGATTCCATTCAAATGCTTTTCCTGAATGAATGTGAGCAGTGAAAGCAACGATGGAGGCACCAATATAAAGGTGATTGTGTGCTGAACAGGTCCAGCACCAGCTTTCAATCCTGGCTCTTCTGCTGTGGGAGCAGAGGCCAAACGTTCGTGCTGTACTCACTGTGCTGCTGGGCAGCTGAGAGACACCACCTGAGAATTTGGATTCAAATGGACTTTTAGGTATGAAACCGAGGAGAGACTGCAATGATCGTGACCCCTTTGCAAAGCTGACTGTGTGCTGAAGAGGCCCAGCACTAGCTTTCCCTGCTCGTCCTTCTGCCGTGGGAGCAGATGCCACTGTTCATTCTGTGCTGACTGTGTTGCTGCGCAGCAGAGAGCAGGCTCTGGACTGATTCCATTCAAATGCTTTTCCTGAATGAATGTGAGCAGTGAAAGCGACGATGGAGGCACCAATGTAAAGGTGATTGTGTGCTGAACAGGTCCAGCAGCAGCTTTCAATCCTGGCTCTTCTGCTGTGGGAGCAGAGGCCAAACGTTCGTGCTGTACTCACTGTGCTGCTGGGCAGCTGAGAGACACCACCTGAGAATTTGGATTCAAATGGACTTTTAGGTATGAAACCGAGGAGAGACTGCAATGATCGTGTCCCCTTTGCAAAGCTGACTGTGTGCTGAAGAGGCCCAGCACTAGCTTTCCCTGCTGGTCCTTCTGCTGTGGGAGCAGATGCCACTGTTCATTCTGTGCTGATTGTGTTGCTGCGCAGCAGAGAGCAGGCTCTGGACTGATTCCATTCAAATGCTTTTCCTGAATGAATGTGAGCAGTGAAAGCAACGATGGAGGCACCAATGTAAAGGTGATTGTGTGCTGAACAGGTCCAGCAGCAGCTTTCAATCCTGGCTCTTCTGCTGTGGGAGCAGAGGCCAAACGTTCGTGCTGTACTCACTGTGCTGCTGGGCAGCTGAGAGACACCACCTGAGAATTTGGATTCAAATGGACTTTTAGGTATGAAACCGAGGAGAGACTGCAATGATGGTGACACCGTTGCAAAGCTGCTTGTGTGCTGAAGAGGCCCAGCACTAGCTTTCCCTGCTCGTCCTTCTGCCGTGGGAGCAGATGCCACTGTTCATTCTGTGCTGTGTTGCTGCGCAGCAGAGAGCAGCCTCTGGACTGATTCCATTCAAATGCTTTTCCTGAATGAATGTGAGCACTGAAAGCAACGATGGAGGCACCAATGTAAAGGTGATTGTGTGCTGAACAGGTCCAGCACCAGCTTTCAATCCTGGCTCTTCTGCTGTGGGAGCAGAGGCCAAACGTTCGTGCTGTACTCACTGTGCTGCTGGGCAGCTGAGAGACACCACCTGAGAATTTGGATTCAAATGGACTTTTAGGTATGAAACCGAGGAGAGACTGCAATGATCGTGACCCCTTTGCAAAGCTGACTGTGTGCTGAAGAGGCCCAGCACTAGCTTTCCCTGCTGGTCCTTCTGCTGTGGGAGCAGATGCCACTGTTCATTCTGTGCTGATTGTGTGCTGCGCAGCAGAGAGCAGGCTCTGGACTGATTCCTTTCAAATGCTTTTCCTGAATGAATGTGAGCAGTGAAAGCAACGATGGAGGCACCAATATAAAGGTGATTGTGTGCTGAACAGGTCCAGCAGCAGCTTTCAATCCTGGCTCTTCTGCTGTGGGAGCAGAGGCCAAACGTTCGTGCTGTACTCACTGTGCTGCTGGGCAGCTGAGAGACACCACCTGAGAATTTGGATTCAAATGGACTTTTATGTATGAAACCGAGGAGAGACTGCAATGATGGTGACACCGTTGCAAAGCTGCTTGTGTGCTGAAGAGGCCCAGCACTAGCTTTCCCAGCTCGTCCTTCTGCCGTGTGAGCAGATGCCACTGTTCATTCTGTGCTGACTGTGTTGCTGCGCAGCAGAGAGCAGGCTCTGGACTGATTCCATTCAAATGCTTTTCCTGTATGAATGTGAGCACTGAAAGCAACGATGGAGGCACCAATGAAAAGGAGATTGTGTGCTGAACAGGTCCCGCAGCAGCTTTCAATCCTGGCTCTTCTGCTGTGGGAGCAGAGGCCAAACGTTCGTGCTGTACTCACTGTGCTGCTGGGCAGCTGAGAGACACCACCTGAGAATTTGGATTCAAATGGACTTTTAGGTATGAAACCGAGGAGAGACTGCAATGATGGTGACCCCTTTGCAAAGCTGACTGTGTGCTAAAGAGGCCCAGCACTAGCTTTCCCTGCTGGTCCTTCTGCTGTGGGAGCAGATGCCACTGTTCATTCTGTGCTGATTGTGTTGCTGCGCAGCAGAGAGCAGCCTCTGGACTGATTCCATTCAAATGCTTTTCCTGTATGAATGTGAGCAGTGAAAGCAACGATGGAGGCACCAATGTAAAGGTGATTGTGTGCTGAACAGGTCCAGCACCAGCTTTCAATCCTGGCTCTTCTGCTGTGGGAGCAGAGGCCAAACGTTCGTGCTGTACTCACTGTGCTGCTGGGCAGCTGGGAGACACCACCTGAGAATTTGGATTCAAATGGACTTTTAGGTATGAAACCGAGGAGAGACTGCAATGATCGTGACCCCTTTGCAAAGCTGACTGTGTGCTGAAGTGGCCCAGCACTAGCTTTCCCTGCTGGTCCTTCTGCCGTGTGAGCAGATGCCACTGTTCATTCTGTGCTGACTGTGTTGCTGCGCAGCAGAGAGCAGGCTCTGGACTGATTCCATTCAAATGCTTTTCCTGAATGAATGTGAGCAGTGAAAGCAACGATGGAGGCACCAATGTAAAGGTGATTGTGTGCTGAACAGGTCCAGCAGCAGCTTTCAATCCTGGCTCTTCTGCTGTGGGAGCAGAGGCCAAACGCTCGTGCTGTACTCACTGTTCTGCTGGGCAGCTGAGAGACACCACCTGAGAATTTGGATTCAAATGGACTTTTAGGTATGAAACCGAGGAGAGACTGCAATGATCGTGACCCCTTTGCAAAGCTGACTGTGTGCTGAAGAGGCCCAGCACTAGCTTTCCCTGCTGGTCCTTCTGCTGTGGGAGCAGATGCCACTGTTCATTCTGTGCTGATTGTGTTGCTGCGCAGCAGAGAGCAGGCTCTGTACTGATTCCATTCAAATGCTTTTCCTGAATGAATGTGAGCAGTGAAAGCAACGATGGAGGCACCAATGTAAAGGCGATTGTGTGCTGAACAGGTCCAGCACCAGCTTTCAATCCTGGCTCTTCTGCTGTGGGAGCAGAGGCCAAACGTTCGTGCTGTACTCACTGTGCTGCTGGGCAGCTGAGATAGACCACCTGAGAATTTGGATTCAAATGGACTTTTAGGTATGAAACCGAGGAGAGACTGCAATGATGATGACACCGTTGCAAAGCAGCTTGTGTTCTGAAGAGGCCCAGCACTAGCTTCCCCTGCTCGTCCTTCTGCCGTGTGAGCAGATGCCACTGCTCATTCTGTGCTGACTGTGTTGCTGCGCAGCAGAGAGCAGGCTCTGGACTGATTCCATTCAAATGCTTTTCCTGAATGAATGTGAGCACTGAAAGAACGATGGAGTCACTAATGTAAAGGTGATTGTGTGCTGAACAGGTCCAGCAGAAGCTTTCAATCCTGGCTCTTCTGCTGTGGGAGCAGAGGCCAAACATTCGTGCTGTACTCACTGTGCAGCTGGGCAGCTGAGAGACACCACCTGAGAATTTGGATTCAAATGGACTTTTAGGTATGAAACCGAGGAGAGACTGCAATGATGGTGACACCGTTGCAAAGCTGCTTGTGTGCTGAAGAGGCCCAGCACTAGCTTTCCCCGCTCGTCCTTCTGCCGTGGGAGCAGATGCCACTGTTCATTCTGTGTTGACTGTGTTGCTGCGCAGCAGAGAGCAGCCTCTGGACTGATTCCATTCAAATGCTTTTCCTGTATGAATGTGAGCAGTGAAAGCAACGATGGAGGCACCAATGTAAAGGTGATTGTGTGCTGAACATGTCCAGCAGAAGCTTTCAATCCTGGCTCTTCTGCTGTGGGAGCAGAGGCCAAACGTTCGTGCTGTACTCACTGTGCTGCTGGGCACCTGAGAGACACCACCTGAGAATTTGGATTCAAATGGACTTTTAGGTATGAAACCGAGGAGAGACTGCAATGATGGTGACACCGTTGCAAAGCTGCTTGTGTGCTGAAGAGGCCCAGCACTAGCTTTCCCTGCTGGTCCTTCTGCCGTGGGAGCAGATGCCACTGTTCTTTCTGTGCTGATTGTGTTGCTGCGCAGCAGAGAGCAGGCTCTGTACTGATTCCATTCAAATGCTTTTCCTGAATGAATGTGAGCAGTGAAAGCAACGATGGAGGCACCAATGAAAAGGTGATTGTGTGCTGAACAGGTCCAGCACCAGCTTTCAATCCTGGCTCTTCTGCTGTGGGAGCAGAGGCCAAACGTTCGTGCTGTACTCACTGTGCTGCTGGGCAGCTGAGAATAACCACCTGAGAATTTGGATTCAAATGGACTTTTAGGTATGAAACCGAGGAGAGACTGCAATGATCGTGACCCCTTTGCAAAGCTGACTGTGTGCTGAAGAGGCCAAGCACTAGCTTTCCCTGCTGGTCCTTCTGCTGTGGGAGCAGATGCCACTGTTCATTCTGTGCTGATTGTGTTGCTGCGCAGCAGAGAGCAGGCTCTGTACTGATTCCATTCAAATGCTTTTCCTGAATGAATGTGAGCAGTGAAAGCAACGATGGAGGCACCAATGTAAAGGCGATTGTGTGCTGAACAGGTCCAGCAGCAGCTTTCAATCCTGGCTCTTCTGCTGTGGGAGCAGAGGCCAAACGTTCGTGCTGTACTCACTGTGCTGCTGGGCAGCTGAGAGACACCACCTGAGAATTTGGATTCAAATGGACTTTTAGGTATGAAACCGAGGAGAGACTGCAATGATGATGACACCGTTGCAAAGCAGCTTGTGTTCTGAAGAGGCAGAGCACTAGCTTTCCCTGCTCGTCCTTCTGCCGTGTGAGCAGATGCCACTGCTCATTCTGTGCTGACTGTGTTGCTGCGCAGCAGAGAGCAGGCTCTGGACTGATTCCATTCAAATGCTTTTCCTGAATGAATGTGAGCACTGAAAGAACGATGGAGTCACTAATGTAAAGGTGATTGTGTGCTGAACAGGTCCAGCAGAAGCTTTCAATCCTGGCTGTTCTGCTGTGGGAGCAGAGGCCAAACATTCGTGCTGTACTCACTGTGCAGCTGGGCAGCTGAGAGACACCACCTGAGAATTTGGATTCAAATGGACTTTTAGGTATGAAACCGAGGAGAGACTGCAATGACGGTGACACCGTTGCAAAGCTGCTTGTGTGCTGAAGAGGCCCAGCACTAGCTTTCCCCGCTCGTCCTTCTGCCGTGGGAGCAGATGCCACTGTTCATTCTGTGTTGACTGTGTTGCTGCGCAGCAGAGAGCAGCCTCTGGACTGATTCCATTCAAATGCTTTTCCTGTATGAATGTGAGCAGTGAAAGCAACGATGGAGGCACCAATGTAAAGGTGATTGTGTGCTGAACATGTCCAGCAGCAGCTTTCAATCCTGGCTCTTCTGCTGTGGGAGCAGAGGCCAAACGTTCGTGCTGTACTCACTGTGCTGCTGGGCAGCTGAGAGACACCCCCTGAGAATTTGGATTCAAATGGACTTTTAGGTATGAAACCGAGGAGAGACTGCAATGATGGTGACACCGTTGCAAAGCTGCTTGTGTGCTGAAGAGGCCCAGCACTAGCTTTCCCTGCTTGTCCTTCTGCCGTGGGAGCAGATGCCACTGTTCTTTCTGTGCTGATTGTGTTGCTGCGCAGCAGAGAGCAGCCTCTGGACTGATTCCATTCAAATGCTTTTCCTGAATGAATGTGAGCACTGAAAGCAACGATGGAGGCACCAATGAAAAGGTGATTGTGTGCTGAACAGGTCCAGCACCAGCTTTCAATCCTGGCTCTTCTGCTGTGGGAGCAGAGGCCAAACGTTCGTGCTGTACTCACTGTGCTGCTGGGCAGCTGAGAATAACCACCTGAGAATTTGGATTCAAATGGACTTTTAGGTATGAAACCGAGGAGAGACTGCAATGATGGTGACACCGTTGCAAAACTGCTTGTGTGCTGAAGAGGCCCAGCACTAGCTTTCCCTGCTCGTCCTTCTGCCGTGGGAGCAGACGCCACTGTTCATTCTGTGCTGACTGTGTTGCTGCGCAGCAGAGAGCAGCCTCTGGACTGATTCCATTCAAATGCTTTTCCTGTATGAATGTGAGCACTGAAAGCAACGATGGAGGCACCAATGTAAAGGTGATTGTGTGCTGAACAGGTCCAGCACCAGCTTTCAATCCTGGCTCTTCTGCTGTGGGAGCAGAGGCCAAACGTTCGTGCTGTACTCACTGTGCTGCTGGGCAGCTGAGAATAACCACCTGAGAATTTGGATTCAAATGGACTTTTAGGTATGAAACCGAGGAGAGACTGCAATGATCGTGACCCCTTTGCAAAGCTGACTGTGTGCTGAAGAGGCCAAGCACTAGCTTTCCCTGCTGGTCCTTCTGCTGTGGGAGCAGATGCCACTGTTCATTCTGTGCTGATTGTGTTGCTGCGCAGCAGAGAGCAGGCTCTGTACTGATTCCATTCAAATGCTTTTCCTGAATGAATGTGAGCAGTGAAAGCAACGATGGAGGCACCAATGTAAAGGCGATTGTGTGCTGAACAGGTCCAGCAGCAGCTTTCAATCCTGGCTCTTCTGCTGTGGGAGCAGAGGCCAAACGTTCGTGCTGTACTCACTGTGCTGCTGGGCAGCTGAGAGACACCACCTGAGAATTTGGATTCAAATGGACTTTTAGGTATGAAACCGAGGAGAGACTGCAATGATGATGACACCGTTGCAAAGCAGCTTGTGTTCTGAAGAGGCCCAGCACTAGCTTTCCCTGCTCGTCCTTCTGCCGTGTGAGCAGATGCCACTGCTCATTCTGTGCTGACTGTGTTGCTGCGCAGCAGAGAGCAGGCTCTGGACTGATTCCATTCAAATGCTTTTCCTGAATGAATGTGAGCACTGAAAGAACGATGGAGTCAGTAATGTAAAGGTGATTGTGTGCTGAACAGGTCCAGCAGAAGCTTTCAATCCTGGCTGTTCTGCTGTGGGAGCAGAGGCCAAACATTCGTGCTGTACTCACTGTGCAGCTGGGCAGCTGAGAGACACCACCTGAGAATTTGGATTCAAATGGACTTTTAGGTATGAAACCGAGGAGAGACTGCAATGATGGTGACACCGTTGCAAAGCTGCTTGTGTGCTGAAGAGGCCCAGCACTAGCTTTCCCCGCTCGTCCTTCTGCCGTGGGAGCAGATGCCACTGTTCATTCTGTGTTGACTGTGTTGCTGCGCAGCAGAGAGCAGCCTCTGGACTGATTCCATTCAAATGCTTTTCCTGTATGAATGTGAGCAGTGAAAGCAACGATGGAGGCACCAATGTAAAGGTGATTGTGTGCTGAACATGTCCAGCAGCAGCTTTCAATCCTGGCTCTTCTGCTGTGGGAGCAGAGGCCAAACGTTCGTGCTGTACTCACTGTGCTGCTGGGCAGCTGAGAGACACCCCCTGAGAATTTGGATTCAAATGGACTTTTAGGTATGAAACCGAGGAGAGACTGCAATGATGGTGACACCGTTGCAAAGCTGCTTGTGTGCTGAAGAGGCCCAGCACTAGCTTTCCCTGCTTGTCCTTCTGCCGTGGGAGCAGATGCCACTGTTTTTTCTGTGCTGATTGTGTTGCTGCGCAGCAGAGAGCAGCCTCTGGACTGATTCCATTCAAATGCTTTTCCTGAATGAATGTGAGCAGTGAAAGCAACGATGGAGGCACCAATGAAAAGGTGATTGTGTGCTGAACAGGTCCAGCACCAGCTTTCAATCCTGGCTCTTCTGCTGTGGGAGCAGAGGCCAAACGTTCGTGCTGTACTCACTGTGCTGCTGGGCAGCTGAGAATAACCACCTGAGAATTTGGATTCAAATGGACTTTTAGGTATGAAACCGAGGAGAGACTGCAATGATGGTGACACCGTTGCAAAACTGCTTGTGTGCTGAAGAGGCCCAGCACTAGCTTTCCCTGCTCGTCCTTCTGCCGTGGGAGCAGACGCCACTGTTCATTCTGTGCTGACTGTGTTGCTGCGCAGCAGAGAGCAGCCTCTGGACTGATTCCATTCAAATGCTTTTCCTGTATGAATGTGAGCACTGAAAGCAACGATGGAGGCACCAATGTAAAGGTGATTGTGTGCTGAACAGGTCCAGCACCAGCTTTCAATCCTGGCTCTTCTGCTGTGGGAGCAGAGGCCAAACGTTCGTGCTGTACTCACTGTGCTGCTGGGCAGCTGAGAGACACCACCTGAGAATTTGGATTCAAATGGACTTTTAGGTATGAAACCGAGGAGAGACTGCAATGATCGTGACCCCTTTGCAAAGCTGCTTGTGTGCTGAAGAGGCCCAGCACTAGCTTTCCCTGCTCGTCCTTCTGCCGTGTGAGCAGATGCCACTGTTCATTCTGTGCTGACTGTGTTGCTGCGCAGCAGAGAGCAGGCTCTGGACTGCTTCCATTCAAATGCTTTTCCTGAATGAATGTGAGCAGTGAAAGCGACGATGGAGGCACCAATGTAAAGGTGATTGTGTGCTGAACAGGTCCAGCACCAGCTTTCAATCCTGGCTCTTCTGCTGTGGGAGCAGAGGCCAAATGTTCGTGCTGTACTCACTGTGCTGCTGGGCAGCTGAGAGACACCACCTGAGAATTTGGATTCAAATGGACTTTTAGGTATGAAACCGAGGAGAGACTGCAATGATGATGACACCGTTGCAAAGCAGCTTGTGTTCTGAAGAGGCCCAGCACTAGCTTTCCCTGCTCGTCCTTCTGCCGTGTGAGCAGATGCCACTGCTCATTCTGTGCTGACTGTGTTGCTGCGCAGCAGAGAGCAGGCTCTGGACTGCTTCCATTCAAATGCTTTTCCTGAATGAATGTGAGCAGTGAAAGCGACGATGGAGGCAGCAATGTAAAGGTGATTGTGTGCTGAACAGGTCCAGCACCAGCTTTCAATCCTGGCTCTTCTGCTGTGGGAGCAGAGGCCAAACGTTCGTGCTGTACTCACTGTGCTGCTGGGCAGCTGAGAGACACCACCTGAGAATTTGGATTCAAATGGACTTTTAGGTATGAAACCGAGGAGAGACTGCAATGATCGTGTCCCCTTTGCAAAGCGGACTGTGTGCTGAAGAGGCCCAGCACTAGCTTTCCCTGCTGGTCCTTCTGCTGTGGGAGCAGATGCCAATGTTCATTCCGTGCTGATTGTGTTGCTGCGCAGCAGAGAGCAGGCTCTGGACTGATTCCATTCAAATGCTTTTCCTGAATGAACGTGAGCAGTGAAAGCAACGATGGAGGCACCAATGTAAAGGTGATTGTGTGCTGAACAGGTCCAGCAGCAGCTTTCAATCCTGGCTCTTCTGCTGTGGGAGCAGAGGCCAAACGTTCGTGCTGTACTCACTGTGCTGCTGGGCAGCTGAGAGACACCACCTGAGAATTTGGATTCAAATGGACTTTTAGGTATGAAACCGAGGAGAGACTGCAATGATGGTGACACCGTTGCAAAGCTGCTTGTGTGCTGAAGAGGCCCAGCACTAGCTTTCCCCGCTGGTCCTTCTGCCGTGGGAGCAGATGCCACTGTTCATTCTGTGCTGACTGTGTTGCTGCGCAGCAGAGAGCAGGCTCTGGACTGATTCCATTCAAATGCTTTTCCTGTATGAATGTGAGCACTGAAAGCAACGATGGAGGCACCAATGAAAAGGAGATTGTGTGCTGAACAGGTCCAGCAGCAGCTTTCAATCCTGGCTCTTCTGCTGTGGGAGCAGAGGCCAAACGTTCGTGCTGTACTCACTGTGCTGCTGGGCAGCTGTCACCACCTGAGAATTTGGATTCAAATGGACTTTTAGGTATGAAACCGAGGAGAGACTGCAATGATGGTGACACCGTTGCAAAGCTGCTTGTGTGCTGAAGAGGCCCAGCACTAGCTTTCCCTTCTGGTCCTTCTGCCGTGGGAGCAGACGCCACTGTTCATTCTGTGCTGACTGTGTTGCTGCGCAGCAGAGAGCAGGCTCTGGACTGATTCCATTCAAATGCTTTTCCTGAATGAATGTGAGCAGTGAAAGCAACGATGGAGGCACCAATGTAAAGGTGATTGTGTGCTGAACAGGTCCAGCACCAGCTTTCAACCCTGGCTCTTCTGCTGTGGGAGCAGAGGCCAAACGTTCGTGCTGTACTCACTGTGCTGCTGGGCAGCTGAGAGACACCACCTGAGAATTTGGATTCAAATGGACTTTTAGGTATGAAACCGAGGAGAGACTGCAATGATCGTGACCCCTTTGCAAAGCTGACTGTGTGCTGAAGTGGCCCAGCACTAGCTTTCCCTGCTGGTCCTTCTGCCGTGTGAGCAGATGCCACTGTTCATTCTGTGCTGATTGTGTTGCTGCGCAGCACAGAGCAGGCTCTGGACTGATTCCATTCAAATGCTTTTCCTGTGTGAATGTGAGCAGTGAAAGCAACGATGGAGGCACCAATATAAAGGTGATTGTGTGCTGAACAGGTCCAGCAGCAGCTTTCAATCCTGGCTCTTCTGCTGTGGGAGCAGAGGCCAAACGTTCGTGCTGTACTCACTGTGCTGCTGGGCAGCTGGGAGACACCACCTGAGAATTTGGATTCAAATGGACTTTTAGGTATGAAACCGAGGAGAGACTGCAATGATCGTGACCCCTTTGCAAAGCTGACTGTGTGCTGAAGTGGCCCAGCACTAGCTTTCCCTGCTGGTCCTTCTGCCGTGTGAGCAGATGCCACTGTTCATTCTGTGCTGACTGTGTTGCTGCGCAGCAGAGAGCAGGCTCTGGACTGATTCCATTCAAATGCTTTTCCTGAATGAATGTGAGCAGTGAAAGCAACGATGGAGGCGCTAATGTAAAGGTGATTGTGTGCTGAACAGGTCCAGCACCAGCTTTCAATCCTGGCTCTTCTGCTGTGGGAGCAGAGGCCAAACGTTCGTGCTGTACTCACTGTGCTGCTGGGCAGCTGAGAGACACCACCTGAGAATTTGGATTCAAATGGACTTTTAGGTATGAAACCGAGGAGAGACTGCAATGATGGTGACACCGTTGCAAAGCTGCTTGTGTGCTGAAGAGGCCCAGCACTAGCTTTCCCCGCTCGTCCTTCTGCCGTGGGAGCAGATGCCACTGTTCATTCTGTGCTGACTGTGTTGCTGCGCAACAGTGAGCAGCCTCTGGACTGATTCCATTCAAATGCTTTTCCTGAATGAATGTGAGCAGTGAAAGCAACGATGGAGGCACCAATGTAAATGTGATTGTGTGCTGAACAGGTCCAGCAGCAGCTTTCAATCCTGGCTCTTCTGCTGTGGGAGCAGAGGCCAAACGTTCGTGCTGTACTCACTGTGCTGCTGGGCAGCTGAGAGACACCACCTGAGAATTTGGATTCAAATGGACTTTTAGGCATGAAACCGAGGAGAGAATTCTATAATGGTGACAACGTTGCAAAGCTGCTTGTGTGCTGAAGAGGCCCAGCACTAGCTTTCCCAGCGCGTCCTTCTGCCGTGGGAGCAGATGCCACTGTTCATTCTGTGCTGACTGTGTTGCTGCGCAGCAGAGAGCAGGCTCTGGACTGATTCCATTCAAATGCTTTTCCTGTATGAATGTGAGCAGTGAAAGCAACGATGGAGGCACTAATGTAAAGGTGATTGTGTGCTGAACATGTCCAGCACCAGCTTTCAATCCTGGCTCTTCTGCTGTGGGAGCAGAGGCCAAACGTTCGTGCTGTACTCACTGTGTTGCTGGGCAGCTGAGAAAAACTACCTGAGAATTTGGATTCAAATGGACTTTTAGGTATGAAACCGAGGAGAGACTGCAATGATGGTGACACCGTTGCAAAGCAGCTTGTGTGCTGAAGAGGCCTAGCACTAGCTTTCCCTGCTCGTCCTTCTGCCGTGTGAGCAGATGCCACTGTTCATTCTGTGCTGACTGTGTTGCTGCGCAGCAGAGAGCAGCCTCTGGACTGATTCCATTCAAATGCTTTTCCTGTATGAATGTGAGCAGTGAAAGCAACGATGGAGGCACCAATGTAAAGGTGATTGTGTGCTGAACAGGTCCAGCACCAGCTTTCAATCCTGGCTCTTCTGCTGTGGGAGCAGAGGCCAAACGTTCGTGCTGTACTCACTGTGCTGCTGGGCAGCCGAGAGACACCACCTGAGAATTTGGATTCAAGTGGACTTTTAGCTATGAAAAGGAGGAGAGACTGCAATGATGGTGACACTGTTGCAAAGCTGCTTGTGTGCTGAAGAGGCCCAGCACTAGCTTTCCCTGCTGGTCCTTCTGCCGTGGGAGTAGATGCCACTGTTCATTCTGTACTGACTGTGTTGCTGCCAGCAGAGAGCAGCCTCTGGACTGATTCCATTCAAATGCTTTTCCTGTATGAATGTGAGCAGTGAAAGCAACGATGGAGGCACCAATGTAAAGGTGATTGTGTGCTGAACAGGTCCAGCACCAGCTTTCAATCCTGGCTCTTCTGCTGTGGGAGCAGAGGCCAAACGTTCGTGCTCTACTCACTGTGCTGCTGGGCAGCTGAGAAAAACCACCTGAGAATTTGGATTCAAATGGACTTTTAGGTATGAAACCGAGGAGAGACTGCAATGATGGTGACACCGTTGCAAAGCTGCTTGTGTGCTGAAGAGGCCCAGCACTAGCTTTCCCTGCTCGTCCTTCTGCCGTGGGAGCAGATGCCACTGTTCATTCTGTACTGACTGTGTTGCTGCCAGCAGAGAGCAGCCTCTGGAGTGATTCCATTCAAATGCTTTTCCTGTATGAATGTGAGCAGTGAAAGCAACGATGGAGGCACTAATGTAAAGGTGATTGTGTGCTGAACAGGTCCAGCACCAGCTTTCAATCCTGGCTCTTCTGCTGTGGGAGCAGAGGCCAAACGTTCGTGCTGTACTCACTGTGCTGCTGGGCAGCCGAGAGACACCACCTGAGAATTTGGATTCAAATGGACTTTTAGCTATGAAAAGGAGGAGAGACTGCAATGATGGTGACACTGTTGCAAAGCTGCTTGTGTGCTGAAGAGGCCCAGCACTAGCTTTCCCTGCTGGTCCTTCTGCCGTGGGAGCAGATGCCACTGTTCATTCTGTGCTGACTGTGTTGCTGCGCAGCAGAGAGCAGCCTCTGGACTGATTCCATTCAAATGCTTTTCCTGTATGAATGTGAGCAGTGAAAGCAACGATGGAAGCACCAATGTAAAGGTGATTGTGTGCTGAACAGGTCCAGCACCAGCTTTCAATCCTGGCTCTTCTGCTGTGGGAGCAGAGGCCAAACGTTCGTGCTGTACTCACTGTGCTGCTGGGCAGCTGAGAGACACCACCTGAGAATTTGGATTCAAATGGACTTTTAGGTATGAAACCGAGGAGAGACTGCAATGATGGTGACACCGTTGCAAAGCTGCTTGTGTGCTGAAGAGGCCCAGCACTAGCTTTCCCTGCTCGTCCTTCTGCCGTGGGAGCAGATGCCACTGTTCATTCTGTGCTGACTGTGTTGCTGCGCAGCAGAGAGCAGGCTCTGGACTGATTCCATTCAAATGCTTTTCCTGTATGAATGTGAGCAGTGAAAGCAACGATGGAGGCACTAATGTAAAGGTGATTGTGTGCTGAACAGGTCCAGCACCAGCTTTCAATCCTGGCTCTTCTGCTGTGGGAGCAGAGGCCAAACGTTCGTGCTGTACTCACTGTGCTGCTGGGCAGCTGAGAAAAACTACCTGAGAATTTGGATTCAAATGGACTTTTAGGTATGAAACCGAGGAGAGACTGCAATGATGGTGACACCGTTGCAAAGCAGCTTGTGTGCTGAAGAGGCCTAGCACTGGCTTTCCCTGCTGGTCCTTCTGCCGTGGGAGCAGATGCCACTGTTCATTCTGTGCTGACTTTGTTGCTGCCAGCAGAGAGCAGCCTCTGGACTGATTCCATTCAACTGCTTTTCCTGTATGAATGTGAGCAGTGAAAGCAACGATGGAGGCACTAATGTAAAGGTGATTGTGTGCTGAACAGGTCCAGCACCAGCTTTCAATCCTGGCTCTTCTGCTGTGGGATCAGATGCCAAACGTTCGTGCTGTACTCACTGTGCTGCTGGGCAGCTGAGAGACACCACCTGAGAATTTGGATTCAAATGGACTTTTAGGTATGAAACCGAGGAGAGACTGCAATGATGGTGACACCGTTGCAAAGCTGCTTGTGTGCTGAAGAGGCCCAGCACTAGCTTTCCCTGCTCGTCCTTCTGCCGTGGGAGCAGATGCCACTGTTCATTCTGTGCTGACTGTGTTGCTGCCAGCAGAGAGCAGCCTCTGGACTGATTCCATTCAACTGCTTTTCCTGTATGAATGTGAGCAGTGAAAGCAACGATGGACGCACTAATGTAAAGGTGATTGTGTGCTGAACAGGTCCAGCACCAGCTTTCAATCCTGGCTCTTCTGCTGTGGGAGCAGAGGCCAAACGTTCGTGCTGTACTCACTGTGCTGCTGGGCAGCTGAGAGACACCACCTGAGAATTTGGATTCAAATGGACTTTTAGGTATGAAACCGAGGAGAGACTGCAATGATGGTGACACCGTTGCAAAGCTGCTTGTGTGCTGAAGAGGCCCAGCACCCGCTTTCCCTGCTGGTCCTTCTGCCGTGTGAGCAGATGCCACTGTTCATTCTGTACTGACTGTGTTGCTGCCAGCAGAGAGCAGCCTCTGGACTGATTCCATTCAAATGCTTTTCCTGTATGAATGTGAGCAGTGAAAGCAACGATGGAGGCACAAATGTAAAGGTGATTGTGTGCTGAACAGGTCCAGCACCAGCTTTCAATCCTGGCTCTTCTGCTGTGGGAGCAGAGGCCAAACGTTCGTGCTGTACTCACTGTGCTGCTGGGCAGCTGAGAGACACCACCTGAGAATTTGGATTCAAATGGACTTTTAGGTATGAAACCGAGGAGAGACTGCAATGATGGTGACACCGTTGCAAAGCTGCTTGTGTGCTGAAGAGGCCCAGCACTAGCTTTCCCTGCTCGTCCTTCTGCCGTGTGAGCAGATGCCACTGTTCATTCTGTACTGACTGTGTTGCTGCCAGCAGAGAGCAGCCTCTGGACTGATTCCATTCAAATGCTTTTCCTGTATGAATGCGAGCAGTGAAAGCAACGATGGAGGCACCAATGTAAATGTGATTGTGTGCTGAACAGGTCCAGCACCAGCTTTCAATCCTGGCTCTTCTGCTGTGGGAGCAGAGGCCAAACGTTCGTGCTGTACTCACTGTGCTGCTGGGCAGCCGAGAGACACCACCTGAGAATTTGGATTCAAATGG
This sequence comes from Pezoporus flaviventris, assembly GCF_033815535.1. Taxonomy (NCBI): domain Eukaryota; kingdom Metazoa; phylum Chordata; class Aves; order Psittaciformes; family Psittacidae; genus Pezoporus; species Pezoporus flaviventris. Next base: position 915,318 of record NW_026892708.1, on the reverse strand, counting down.
ACTTTTAGGTATGAAACCGAGGAGAGACTGCAATGATGGTGACACCGTTGCAAAGCTGCTTGTGTGCTGAAGAGGCCCAGCACTAGCTTTCCCTGCTGGTCCTTCTGCCGTGGGAGCAGATGCCACTGTTCATTCTGTGCTGACTGTGTTGCTGCGCAGCAGAGAGCAGGCTCTGGACTGATTCCATTCAAATGCTTTTCCTGTATGAATCTGAGCAGTGAAAGCAACGATGGAAGCACCAATGTAAAGGTGATTGTGTGCTGAACAGGTCCAGCCCCAGCTTTCAATCCTGGCTCTTCTGCTGTGGGAGCAGAGGCCAAACGTTCGTGCTGTACTCACTGTGCTGCTGGGCAGCTGAGAGACACCACCTGAGAATTTGGATTCAAATGGACTTTTAGGTATGAAACCGAGGAGAGACTGCAATGATGGTGACACCGTTGCAAAGCTGCTTGTGTGCTGAAGAGGCCCAGCACTAGCTTTCCCAGCTCGTCCTTCTGCCGTGGGAGCAGATGCCACTGTTCATTCTGTGCTGACTGTGTTGCTGTGCAGCAGAGAGCAGGCTCTGGACTGATTCCATTCAAATGCTTTTCCTGTATGAATGTGAGCAGTGAAAGCAACGATGGAGGCACTAATGTAAAGGTGATTGTGTGCTGAACATGTCCAGCACCAGCTTTCAATCCTGGCTCTTCTGCTGTGGGAGCAGAGGCCAAACGTTCGTGCTGTACTCACTGTGCTGCTGGGCAGCTGAGAAAAACCACCTGAGAATTTGGATTCAAATGGACTTTTAGGTATGAAACCGAGGAGAGACTGCAATGATGGTGACACCGTTGCAAAGCTGCTTGTGTGCTGAAGAGGCCCAGCACTAGCTTTCCCTGCTGGTCCTTCTGCCGTGGGAGCAGATGCCACTGTTCATTCTGTGCTGACTGTGTTGCTGCCAGCAGAGAGCAGCCTCTGGACTGATTCCATTCAACTGCTTTTCCTGTATGAATGTGAGCAGTGAAAGCAACGATGGAGGCACTAATGTAAAGGTGATTGTGTGCTGAACAGGTCCAGCACCAGCTTTCAATCCTGGCTCTTCTGCTGTGGGATCAGATGCCAAACGTTCGTGCTGTACTCACTGTGCTGCTGGGCAGCTGAGAGACACCACCTGAGAATTTGGATTCAAATGGACTTTTAGGTATGAAACCGAGGAGAGACTGCAATGATGGTGACACCGTTGCAAAGCTGCTTGTGTGCTGAAGAGGCCCAGCACTAGCTTTCCCTGCTCGTCCTTCTGCCGTGGGAGCAGATGCCACTGTTCATTCTGTGCTGACTGTGTTGCTGCCAGCAGAGAGCAGCCTCTGGACTGATTCCATTCAACTGCTTTTCCTGTATGAATGTGAGCAGTGAAAGCAACGATGGACGCACTAATGTAAAGGTGATTGTGTGCTGAACAGGTCCAGCACCAGCTTTCAATCCTGGCTCTTCTGCTGTGGGAGCAGAGGCCAAACGTTCGTGCTGTACTCACTGTGCTGCTGGGCAGCTGAGAGACACCACCTGAGAATTTGGATTCAAATGGACTTTTAGGTATGAAACCGAGGAGAGACTGCAATGATGGTGACACCGTTGCAAAGCTGCTTGTGTGCTGAAGAGGCCCAGCACCCGCTTTCCCTGCTGGTCCTTCTGCCGTGTGAGCAGATGCCACTGTTCATTCTGTACTGACTGTGTTGCTGCCAGCAGAGAGCAGCCTCTGGACTGATTCCATTCAAATGCTTTTCCTGTATGAATGTGAGCAGTGAAAGCAACGATGGAGGCACAAATGTAAAGGTGATTGTGTGCTGAACAGGTCCAGCACCAGCTTTCAATCCTGGCTCTTCTGCTGTGGGAGCAGAGGCCAAACGTTCGTGCTGTACTCACTGTGCTGCTGGGCAGCTGAGAGACACCACCTGAGAATTTGGATTCAAATGGACTTTTAGGTATGAAACCGAGGAGAGACTGCAATGATGGTGACACCGTTGCAAAGCTGCTTGTGTGCTGAAGAGGCCCAGCACTAGCTTTCCCTGCTCGTCCTTCTGCCGTGTGAGCAGATGCCACTGTTCATTCTGTACTGACTGTGTTGCTGCCAGCAGAGAGCAGCCTCTGGACTGATTCCATTCAAATGCTTTTCCTGTATGAATGCGAGCAGTGAAAGCAACGATGGAGGCACCAATGTAAAGGTGATTGTGTGCTGAACAGGTCCAGCACCAGCTTTCAATCCTGGCTCTTCTGCTGTGGGAGCAGAGGCCAAACGTTCGTGCTGTACTCACTGTGCTGCTGGGCAGCCGAGAGACACCACCTGAGAATTTGGATTCAAATGGACTTTTAGGTATGAAACCGAGGAGAGACTGCAATGATGGTGACACCGTTGCAAAGCTGCTTGTGTGCTGAAGAGGCCCAGCACTAGCTTTCCCTGCTGGTCCTTCTGCCGTGGGAGCAGATGCCACTGTTCATTCTGTGCTGACTGTGTTGCTGCGCAGCAGAGAGCAGGCTCTGGACTGATTCCATTCAAATGCTTTTCCTGTATGAATCTGAGCAGTGAAAGCAACGATGGAAGCACCAATGTAAAGGTGATTGTGTGCTGAACAGGTCCAGCCCCAGCTTTCAATCCTGGCTCTTCTGCTGTGGGAGCAGAGGCCAAACGTTCGTGCTGTACTCACTGTGCTGCTGGGCAGCTGAGAGACACCACCTGAGAATTTGGATTCAAATGGACTTTTAGGTATGAAACCGAGGAGAGACTGCAATGATGGTGACACCGTTGCAAAGCTGCTTGTGTGCTGAAGAGGCCCAGCACTAGCTTTCCCAGCTCGTCCTTCTGCCGTGGGAGCAGATGCCACTGTTCATTCTGTGCTGACTGTGTTGCTGCGCAGCAGAGAGCAGGCTCTGGACTGATTCCATTCAAATGCTTTTCCTGTATGAATGTGAGCAGTGAAAGCAACGATGGAGGCACTAATGTAAAGGTGATTGTGTGCTGAACATGTCCAGCACCAGCTTTCAATCCTGGCTCTTCTGCTGTGGGAGCAGAGGCCAAACGTTCGTGCTGTACTCACTGTGCTGCTGGGCAGCTGAGAAAAACCACCTGAGAATTTGGATTCAAATGGACTTTTAGGTATGAAACCGAGGAGAGACTGCAATGATGGTGACACCGTTGCAAAGCTGCTTGTGTGCTGAAGAGGCCCAGCACTAGCTTTCCCTGCTGGTCCTTCTGCCGTGGGAGCAGATGCCACTGTTCATTCTGTGCTGACTGTGTTGCTGCCAGCAGAGAGCAGCCTCTGGACTGATTCCATTCAACTGCTTTTCCTGTATGAATGTGAGCAGTGAAAGCAACGATGGAGGCACTAATGTAAAGGTGATTGTGTGCTGAACAGGTCCAGCACCAGCTTTCAATCCTGGCTCTTCTGCTGTGGGATCAGATGCCAAACGTTTGTGCTGTACTCACTGTGCTGCTGGGCAGCTGAGAGACACCACCTGAGAATTTGGATTCAAATGGACTTTTAGGTATGAAACCGAGGAGAGACTGCAATGATGGTGACACCGTTGCAAAGCTGCTTGTGTGCTGAAGAGGCCCAGCACTAGCTTTCCCTGCTGGTCCTTCTGCCGTGGGAGCAGATGCCACTGTTCATTCTGTGCTGACTGTGTTGCTGCCAGCAGAGAGCAGCCTCTGGACTGATTCCATTCAAATGCTTTTCCTGTATGAATGTGAGCAGTGAAAGCAACGATGGAGTCACCAATATAAAGGTGATTGTGTGCTGAACAGGTCCAGCAGCAGCTTTCAATCCTGGCTCTTCTGCTGTGGGAGCAGAGGCCAAACGTTCGTGCTGTACTCACTGTGCTGCTGGGCAGCTGAGAGACACCACCTGAGAATTTGGATTCAAATGGACTTTTAGGTATGAAACCGAGGGGAGACTGCAATGATGGTGACACCGTTGCAAAGCTGCTTGTGTGCTGAAGAGGCCCAGCACTAGCTTTCCCTGCTTGTCCTTCTGCCGTGGGAGCAGATGCCACTGTTCTTTCTGTACTGCGTTGCTGCCAGCAGAGAGCAGCCTCTGGACTGATTCCATTCAAATGCTTTTCCTGAATGAATGCGAGAAGTGAAAGCAACGATGGAGGCACCAATGTAAAGGTGATTGTGTGCTGAACAGGTCCAGCACCAGCTTTCAATCCTGGCTCTTCTGCTGTGGGAGCAGAGGCCAAACGTTCGTGCTGTACTCACTTTGCTGCTGGGCAGCTGAGAATAACCACCTGAGAATTTGGATTCAAATGGACTTTTAGGTATGAAACCGAGGAGAGACTGCAAGGACGGTGACACCGTTGCAAAGCTGCTTGTGTGCTGAAGAGGCCCAGCACTAGCTTTCCCTGCTCGTCCTTCTGCCATGTGAGCAGATGCCACTGCTCATTCTGTGCTGACTGTGTTGCTGCCAGCAGAGAGCAGGCTCTGGACTGATTCCATTCAAATGCTTTTCCTGTATGAATGTGAGCACTGAAAGCAACGATGGAGGCACCAATGTAAAGGTGATTGTGTGCTGAACAGGTCCAGCACCAGCTTTCAATCCTGGCTCTTCTGCTGTGGGAGCAGAGGCCAAACGTTCGTGCTGTACTCACTGTGTTGCTGGGCAGCTGAGAGACACCACCTGAGAATTTGGATTCAAATGGACTTTTAGGTATGAAACCGAGGAGAGACTGCAATGACGGTGACACCGTTGCAAAGCTGCTTGTGTGCTGAAGAGGCCCAGCACTAGCTTTCCCTGCTGGTCCTTTTGATGTGTGAGCAGATGCCACTGTTCATTCTGTGCTGACTGTGTTGCTGCCAGCAGAGAGCAGCCTCTGGACTGATTCCATTCAACTGCTTTTCCTGTATGAATGTGAGCACTGAAAGCAACGATGGAGGCACCAATGTAAAGGTGATTGTGTGCTGAACAGGTCCAGCACCAGCTTTCAATCCTGGCTCTTCTGCTGTGGGAGCAGAGGCCAAACGTTCGTGCTGTACTCACTGTGCTGCTGGGCAGCTGAGAGACACCACCTGAGAATTTGGATTCAAATGGACTTTTAGGTATGAAACCGAGCAGAGACTGCAATGATGGTGACACAGTTGCAAAGCTGCCTGTGTGCTGAAGAGGCCCAGCACTAGCTTTCCCTGCTGATCCTTCTGCCGTGTGAGCAGATGCCACTGTTCATTCTGTACTGACTGTGTTGCTGCCAGCAGAGAGCAGGCTCTGGACTGATTCCATTCAAATGCTTTTCCTGTATGAATGTGAGCACTGAAAGCAACGATGGAGGCACCAATGTAAAGGTGATTGTGTGCTGAACAGGTCCAGCACCAGCTTTCAATCCTGTCTCTTCTGCTGTGGGAGCAGAGGCCAAACGTTCGTGCTGTACTCACTGTGCTGCTGGGCAGCTGAGAGACACCACCTGAGAATTTGGATTCAAATGGACTTTTAGGCATGCAAAGGAGGAGAGACTGCAATGACGGTGACACAGTTGCAAAGCTGCCTGTGTGCTGAAGAGGCCCAGCACTAGCTTTCCCTGCTGATCCTTCTGCCGTGTGAGCAGATGCCACTGTTCATTCTGTACTGACTGTGTTGCTGCCAGCAGAGAGCAGCCTCTGGACTGATTCCATTCAAATGCTTTTCCTGTATGAATGTGAGCACTGAAAGCAACGATGGAGGCACCAATGTAAAGGTGATTGTGTGCTGAACAGGTCCAGCACCAGCTTTCAATCCTGTCTCTTCTGCTGTGGGAGCAGAGGCCAAACGTTCGTGCTGTACTCACTGTGCTGCTGGGCAGCTGAGAGACACCACCTGAGAATTTGGATTCAAATGGACTTTTAGGTATGAAACCGAGGAGAGACTGCAATGACGGTGACACCGTTGCAAAGCTGCTTGTGTGCTGAAGAGGCCCAGCACTAGCTTTCCCTGCTGGTCCTTCTGCCGTGTGAGCAGATGCCACTGTTCATTCTGTACTGACTGTGTTGCTGCCAGCAGAGAGCAGCCTCTGGACTGATTCCATTCAAATGCTTTTCCTGAATGAATGCGAGAAGTGAAAGCAACGATGGAGGCACCAATGTAAAGGTGATTGTGTGCTGAACAGGTCCAGCACCAGCTTTCAATCCTGGCTCTTCTGCTGTGGGAGCAGAGGCCAAACGTTCATGCTGTACTCACTGTGCTGCTGGGCAGCTGAGAGACACCACCTGAGAATTTGGATTCAAATGGACTTTTAGGTATGAAACCGAGGAGAGACTGCAATGACGGTGACACCGTTGCAAAGCTGCTTGTGTGCTGAAGAGGCCCAGCACTAGCTTTCCCTGCTGGTCCTTCTGCTGTGGGAGCAGATGCCACTGTTCATTCTGTGCTGACTGTGTTGCTGCGCAGCAGAGAGCAGGGTCTGGACTGATTCCATTCAAATGCTTTTCCTGTATGAATGTGAGCACTGAAAGCAACGATGGAGGCACCAATGTAAAGGTGATTGTGTGCTGAACAGGTCCAGCACCAGCTTTCAATCCTGTCTCTTCTGCTGTGGGAGCAGAGGCCAAACGTTCGTGCTGTACTCACTGTGCTGCTGGGCAGCTGAGAGACACCACCTGAGAATTTGGATTCAAATGGACTTTTAAGTATGAAACCGAGGAGAGACTGCAATGATGGTGACACCGTTGCAAAGCTGCTTGTGTGCTGAAGGGGCCCAGCACTAGCTTTCCCTGCTGGTCCTTCTGCCGTGGGAGCAGATGCCACTGTTCATTCTGTACTGACTGTGTTGCTGCGCAGCAGAGAGCAGGCTCTGGACTGATTCCATTCAAATGCTTTTCCTGTATGAATGTGAGCAGTGAAAGCAACAATGGAGGCACTAATGTAAAGGTGATTGTGTGCTGAACAGGTCCAGCACCAGCTTTCAATCCTGGCTCTTCTGCTGTGGGAGCAGAGGCCAAACGTTCGTGCTGTACTCACTGTGCTGCTGGGCAGCTGAGAGACACCACCTGAGAATTTGGATTCAAATGGACTTTTAGGCATGCAAAGGAGGAGAGACTGCAATGGCGGTGACACCGTTGCAAAGCTGCTTGTGTGCTGAAGAGGCCCAGCACTAGCTTTCCCTGCTGGTCCTTCTGCCGTGTGAGCAGATGCCACTGTTCATTCTGTACTGACTGTGTTGCTGCCAGCAGAGAGCAGCCTCTGGACTGATTCCATTCAAATGCTTTTCCTGAATGAATGCGAGAAGTGAAAGCAACGATGGAGGCACCAATGTAAATGTGATTGTGTGCTGAACAGGTCCAGCACCAGCTTTCAATCCTGGCTCTTCTGCTGTGGGAGCAGAGGCCAAACGTTCGTGCTGTACGCACTGTGCTGCTGGGCAGCTGAGAGACACCACCTGAGAATTTGGATTCAAATGGACTTTTAGGTATGAAACCGAGGAGAGACTGCAATGATGGTGACACCGTTGCAAAGCTGCTTGTGTGCTGAAGAGGCCCAGCACTAGCTTTCCCTGCTGGTCCTTCTGCTGTGGGAGCAGATGCCACTGTTCATTCTGTGCTGACTGTGTTGCTGCGCAGCAGAGAGCAGCCTCTGGACTGATTCCATTCAACTGCTTTTCCTGGATGAATGTGAGCACTGAAAGCAACGATGGAGGCACCAATGTAAAGGTGATTGTGTGCTGAACAGGTCCAGCCCCAGCTTTCAATCCTGGCTCTTCTGCTGTGGGAGCAGAGGCCAAACGTTCGTGCTGTACTCACTGTGCTGCTGGGCAGCTGAGAGACACCACCTGAGAATTTGGATTCAAATGGACTTTTAGGCATGAAACCGAGGAGAGACTGCAATAATGTTGACACCGTTGCAAAACTGCTTGTGTGCTGAAGAGGCCCAGCACTAGCTTTCCCTGCTCGTCCTTCTGCCGTGGGAGCAGATGCCACTGTTCATTCTGTGCTGACTGTGTTGCTGCGCAGCAGAGAGCAGGGTCTGGACTGATTCCATTCAAATGCTTTTCCTGTATGAATGTGAGCACTGAAAGCAACGATGGAGGCACCAATGTAAAGGTGATTGTGTGCTGAACAGGTCCAGCACCAGCTTTCAATCCCGTCTCTTCTGCTGTGGGAGCAGAGGCCAAACGTTCGTGCTGTACTCACTGTGCTGCTGGGCAGCTGAGAGACACCACCTGAGAATTTGGATTCAAATGGACTTTTAGGCATGCAAAGGAGGAGAGACTGCAATGACGGTGACACCGTTGCAAAGCTGCTTGTGTGCTGAAGAGGCCCAGCACTAGCTTTCCCTGCTGGTCCTTCTGCCGTGTGAGCAGATGCCACTGTTCATTCTGTACTGACTGTGTTGCTGCCAGCAGAGAGCAGCCTCTGGACTGATTCCATTCAAATGCTTTTCCTGAATGAATGCGAGAAGTGAAAGCAACGATGGAGGCACCAATGTAAAGGTGATTGTGTGCTGAACAGGTCCAGCACCAGCTTTCAATCCTGGCTCTTCTGCTGTGGGAGCAGAGGCCAAACGTTCGTGCTGTACTCACTGTGCTGCTGGGCAGCTGAGAGACACCACCTGAGAATTTGGATTCAAATGGACTTTTAGGGATGAAACCGAGCAGAGACTGCAATGATGGTGACACAGTTGCAAAGCTGCCTGTGTGCTGAAGAGGCCCAGCACTAGCTTTCCCTGCTGATCCTTCTGCCGTGTGAGCAGATGCCACTGTTCATTCTGTACTGACTGTGTTGCTGCCAGCAGAGAGCAGCCTCTGGACTGATTCCATTCAAATGCTTTTCCTGTATGAATGTGAGCACTGAAAGCAACGATGGAGGCACCAATGTAAAGGTGATTGTGTGCTGAACAGGTCCAGCACCAGCTTTCAATCCTGGCTCTTCTGCTGTGGGAGCAGAGGCCAAACGTTCGTGCTGTACTCACTGTGCTGCTGGGCAGCTGAGAGACACCACCTGAGAATTTGGATTCAAATGGACTTTTAGGTATGAAACCGAGGAGAGACTGCAATGATGGTGACACCGTTGCAAAGCTGCTTGTGTGCTGAAGAGGCCCAGCACCCGCTTTCCCTGCTGGTCCTTCTGCCGTGTGAGCAGATGCCACTGTTCATTCTGTACTGACTGTGTTGCTGCCAGCAGAGAGCAGCCTCTGGACTGATTCCATTCAAATGCTTTTCCTGTATGAATGTGAGCAGTGAAAGCAACGATGGAGGCACAAATGTAAAGGTGATTGTGTGCTGAACAGGTCCAGCACCAGCTTTCAATCCTGGCTCTTCTGCTGTGGGAGCAGAGGCCAAACGTTCGTGCTGTACTCACTGTGCTGCTGGGCAGCTGAGAGACACCACCTGAGAATTTGGATTCAAATGGACTTTTAGGTATGAAACCGAGGAGAGACTGCAATGATGGTGACACCGTTGCAAAGCTGCTTGTGTGCTGAAGAGGCCCAGCACTAGCTTTCCCTGCTCGTCCTTCTGCCGTGTGAGCAGATGCCACTGTTCATTCTGTACTGACTGTGTTGCTGCCAGCAGAGAGCAGCCTCTGGACTGATTCCATTCAAATGCTTTTCCTGTATGAATGCGAGCAGTGAAAGCAACGATGGAGGCACCAATGTAAAGGTGATTGTGTGCTGAACAGGTCCAGCACCAGCTTTCAATCCTGGCTCTTCTGCTGTGGGAGCAGAGGCCAAACGTTCGTGCTGTACTCACTGTGCTGCTGGGCAGCCGAGAGACACCACCTGAGAATTTGGATTCAAATGGACTTTTAGGTATGAAACCGAGGAGAGACTGCAATGATGGTGACACCGTTGCAAAGCTGCTTGTGTGCTGAAGAGGCCCAGCACTAGCTTTCCCTGCTGGTCCTTCTGCCGTGGGAGCAGATGCCACTGTTCATTCTGTGCTGACTGTGTTGCTGCGCAGCAGAGAGCAGGCTCTGGACTGATTCCATTCAAATGCTTTTCCTGTATGAATCTGAGCAGTGAAAGCAACGATGGAAGCACCAATGTAAAGGTGATTGTGTGCTGAACAGGTCCAGCCCCAGCTTTCAATCCTGGCTCTTCTGCTGTGGGAGCAGAGGCCAAACGTTCGTGCTGTACTCACTGTGCTGCTGGGCAGCTGAGAGACACCACCTGAGAATTTGGATTCAAATGGACTTTTAGGTATGAAACCGAGGAGAGACTGCAATGATGGTGACACCGTTGCAAAGCTGCTTGTGTGCTGAAGAGGCCCAGCACTAGCTTTCCCAGCTCGTCCTTCTGCCGTGGGAGCAGATGCCACTGTTCATTCTGTGCTGACTGTGTTGCTGCGCAGCAGAGAGCAGGCTCTGGACTGATTCCATTCAAATGCTTTTCCTGTATGAATGTGAGCAGTGAAAGCAACGATGGAGGCACTAATGTAAAGGTGATTGTGTGCTGAACATGTCCAGCACCAGCTTTCAATCCTGGCTCTTCTGCTGTGGGAGCAGAGGCCAAACGTTCGTGCTGTACTCACTGTGCTGCTGGGCAGCTGAGAAAAACCACCTGAGAATTTGGATTCAAATGGACTTTTAGGTATGAAACCGAGGAGAGACTGCAATGATGGTGACACCGTTGCAAAGCTGCTTGTGTGCTGAAGAGGCCCAGCACTAGCTTTCCCTGCTGGTCCTTCTGCCGTGGGAGCAGATGCCACTGTTCATTCTGTGCTGACTGTGTTGCTGCCAGCAGAGAGCAGCCTCTGGACTGATTCCATTCAACTGCTTTTCCTGTATGAATGTGAGCAGTGAAAGCAACGATGGAGGCACTAATGTAAAGGTGATTGTGTGCTGAACAGGTCCAGCACCAGCTTTCAATCCTGGCTCTTCTGCTGTGGGATCAGATGCCAAACGTTCGTGCTGTACTCACTGTGCTGCTGGGCAGCTGAGAGACACCACCTGAGAATTTGGATTCAAATGGACTTTTAGGTATGAAACCGAGGAGAGACTGCAATGATGGTGACACCGTTGCAAAGCTGCTTGTGTGCTGAAGAGGCCCAGCACTAGCTTTCCCTGCTCGTCCTTCTGCCGTGGGAGCAGATGCCACTGTTCATTCTGTGCTGACTGTGTTGCTGCCAGCAGAGAGCAGCCTCTGGACTGATTCCATTCAACTGCTTTTCCTGTATGAATGTGAGCAGTGAAAGCAACGATGGACGCACTAATGTAAAGGTGATTGTGTGCTGAACAGGTCCAGCACCAGCTTTCAATCCTGGCTCTTCTGCTGTGGGAGCAGAGGCCAAACGTTCGTGCTGTACTCACTGTGCTGCTGGGCAGCTGAGAGACACCACCTGAGAATTTGGATTCAAATGGACTTTTAGGTATGAAACCGAGGAGAGACTGCAATGATGGTGACACCGTTGCAAAGCTGCTTGTGTGCTGAAGAGGCCCAGCACCCGCTTTCCCTGCTGGTCCTTCTGCCGTGTGAGCAGATGCCACTGTTCATTCTGTACTGACTGTGTTGCTGCCAGCAGAGAGCAGCCTCTGGACTGATTCCATTCAAATGCTTTTCCTGTATGAATGTGAGCAGTGAAAGCAACGATGGAGGCACAAATGTAAAGGTGATTGTGTGCTGAACAGGTCCAGCACCAGCTTTCAATCCTGGCTCTTCTGCTGTGGGAGCAGAGGCCAAACGTTCGTGCTGTACTCACTGTGCTGCTGGGCAGCTGAGAGACACCACCTGAGAATTTGGATTCAAATGGACTTTTAGGTATGAAACCGAGGAGAGACTGCAATGATGGTGACACCGTTGCAAAGCTGCTTGTGTGCTGAAGAGGCCCAGCACTAGCTTTCCCTGCTCGTCCTTCTGCCGTGTGAGCAGATGCCACTGTTCATTCTGTACTGACTGTGTTGCTGCCAGCAGAGAGCAGCCTCTGGACTGATTCCATTCAAATGCTTTTCCTGTATGAATGCGAGCAGTGAAAGCAACGATGGAGGCACCAATGTAAAGGTGATTGTGTGCTGAACAGGTCCAGCACCAGCTTTCAATCCTGGCTCTTCTGCTGTGGGAGCAGAGGCCAAACGTTCGTGCTGTACTCACTGTGCTGCTGGGCAGCCGAGAGACACCACCTGAGAATTTGGATTCAAATGGACTTTTAGGTATGAAACCGAGGAGAGACTGCAATGATGGTGACACCGTTGCAAAGCTGCTTGTGTGCTGAAGAGGCCCAGCACTAGCTTTCCCTGCTGGTCCTTCTGCCGTGGGAGCAGATGCCACTGTTCATTCTGTGCTGACTGTGTTGCTGCGCAGCAGAGAGCAGGCTCTGGACTGATTCCATTCAAATGCTTTTCCTGTATGAATCTGAGCAGTGAAAGCAACGATGGAAGCACCAATGTAAAGGTGATTGTGTGCTGAACAGGTCCAGCCCCAGCTTTCAATCCTGGCTCTTCTGCTGTGGGAGCAGAGGCCAAACGTTCGTGCTGTACTCACTGTGCTGCTGGGCAGCTGAGAGACACCACCTGAGAATTTGGATTCAAATGGACTTTTAGGTATGAAACCGAGGAGAGACTGCAATGATGGTGACACCGTTGCAAAGCTGCTTGTGTGCTGAAGAGGCCCAGCACTAGCTTTCCCAGCTCGTCCTTCTGCCGTGGGAGCAGATGCCACTGTTCATTCTGTGCTGACTGTGTTGCTGCGCAGCAGAGAGCAGGCTCTGGACTGATTCCATTCAAATGCTTTTCCTGTATGAATGTGAGCAGTGAAAGCAACGATGGAGGCACTAATGTAAAGGTGATTGTGTGCTGAACATGTCCAGCACCAGCTTTCAATCCTGGCTCTTCTGCTGTGGGAGCAGAGGCCAAACGTTCGTGCTGTACTCACTGTGCTGCTGGGCAGCTGAGAAAAACCACCTGAGAATTTGGATTCAAATGGACTTTTAGGTATGAAACCGAGGAGAGACTGCAATGATGGTGACACCGTTGCAAAGCTGCTTGTGTGCTGAAGAGGCCCAGCACTAGCTTTCCCAGCTCGTCCTTCTGCCGTGGGAGCAGATGCCACTGTTCATTCTGTGCTGACTGTGTTGCTGCCAGCAGAGAGCAGCCTCTGGACTGATTCCATTCAACTGCTTTTCCTGTATGAATGTGAGCAGTGAAAGCAACGATGGAGGCACTAATGTAAAGGTGATTGTGTGCTGAACAGGTCCAGCACCAGCTTTCAATCCTGGCTCTTCTGCTGTGGGATCAGATGCCAAACGTTTGTGCTGTACTCACTGTGCTGCTGGGCAGCTGAGAGACACCACCTGAGAATTTGGATTCAAATGGACTTTTAGGTATGAAACCGAGGAGAGACTGCAATGATGGTGACACCGTTGCAAAGCTGCTTGTGTGCTGAAGAGGCCCAGCACTAGCTTTCCCTGCTGGTCCTTCTGCCGTGGGAGCAGATGCCACTGTTCATTCTGTGCTGACTGTGTTGCTGCCAGCAGAGAGCAGCCTCTGGACTGATTCCATTCAAATGCTTTTCCTGTATGAATGTGAGCAGTGAAAGCAACGATGGAGTCACCAATATAAAGGTGATTGTGTGCTGAACAGGTCCAGCACCAGCTTTCAATCCTGGCTCTTCTGCTGTGGGAGCAGAGGCCAAACGTTCGTGCTGTACTCACTGTGCTGCTGGGCAGCTGAGAGACACCACCTGAGAATTTGGATTCAAATGGACTTTTAGGTATGAAACCGAGGGGAGACTGCAATGATGGTGACACCGTTGCAAAGCTGCTTGTGTGCTGAAGAGGCCCAGCACTAGCTTTCCCTGCTTGTCCTTCTGCCGTGGGAGCAGATGCCACTGTTCTTTCTGTACTGCGTTGCTGCCAGCAGAGAGCAGCCTCTGGACTGATTCCATTCAAATGCTTTTCCTGAATGAATGCGAGAAGTGAAAGCAACGATGGAGGCACCAATGTAAAGGTGATTGTGTGCTGAACAGGTCCAGCACCAGCTTTCAATCCTGGCTCTTCTGCTGTGGGAGCAGAGGCCAAACGTTCGTGCTGTACTCACTTTGCTGCTGGGCAGCTGAGAATAACCACCTGAGAATTTGGATTCAAATGGACTTTTAGGTATGAAACCGAGGAGAGACTGCAAGGACGGTGACACCGTTGCAAAGCTGCTTGTGTGCTGAAGAGGCCCAGCACTAGCTTTCCCTGCTCGTCCTTCTGCCATGTGAGCAGATGCCACTGCTCATTCTGTGCTGACTGTGTTGCTGCCAGCAGAGAGCAGGCTCTGGACTGATTCCATTCAAATGCTTTTCCTGAATGAATGTGAGCAGTGAAAGCAACGATGGAGGCACCAATGTAAAGGTGATTGTGTGCTGAACAGGTCCAGCACCAGCTTTCAATCCTGGCTCTTCTGCTGTGGGAGCAGAGGCCAAACGTTCGTGCTGTACTCACTGTGTTGCTGGGCAGCTGAGAGACACCACCTGAGAATTTGGATTCAAATGGACTTTTAGGTATGAAACCGAGGAGAGACTGCAATGACGGTGACACCGTTGCAAAGCTGCTTGTGTGCTGAAGAGGCCCAGCACTAGCTTTCCCTGCTGGTCCTTTTGATGTGTGAGCAGATGCCACTGTTCATTCTGTGCTGACTGTGTTGCTGCCAGCAGAGAGCAGGCTCTGGACTGATTCCATTCAAATGCTTTTCCTGTATGAATGTGAGCACTGAAAGCAACGATGGAGGCACCAATGTAAAGGTGATTGTGTGCTGAACAGGTCCAGCACCAGCTTTCAATCCTGTCTCTTCTGCTGTGGGAGCAGAGGCCAAACGTTCGTGCTGTACTCACTGTGCTGCTGGGCAGCTGAGAGACACCACCTGAGAATTTGGATTCAAATGGACTTTTAGGTATGAAACCGAGGAGAGACTGCAATGACGGTGACACCGTTGCAAAGCTGCTTGTGTGCTGAAGAGGCCCAGCACTAGCTTTCCCTGCTGGTCCTTCTGCCGTGTGAGCAGATGCCACTGTTCATTCTGTACTGACTGTGTTGCTGCCAGCAGAGAGCAGCCTCTGGACTGATTCCATTCAAATGCTTTTCCTGAATGAATGCGAGAAGTGAAAGCAACGATGGAGGCACCAATGTAAAGGTGATTGTGTGCTGAACAGGTCCAGCACCAGCTTTCAATCCTGGCTCTTCTGCTGTGGGAGCAGAGGCCAAACGTTCGTGCTGTACTCACTGTGCTGCTGGGCAGCTGAGAGACACCACCTGAGAATTTGGATTCAAATGGACTTTTAGGTATGAAACCGAGGAGAGACTGCAATGACGGTGACACCGTTGCAAAGCTGCTTGTGTGCTGAAGAGGCCCAGCACTAGCTTTCCCTGCTGGTCCTTCTGCTGTGGGAGCAGATGCCACTGTTCATTCTGTGCTGACTGTGTTGCTGCGCAGCAGAGAGCAGGGTCTGGACTGATTCCATTCAAATGCTTTTCCTGTATGAATGTGAGCACTGAAAGCAACGATGGAGGCACCAATGTAAAGGTGATTGTGTGCTGAACAGGTCCAGCACCAGCTTTCAATCCTGTCTCTTCTGCTGTGGGAGCAGAGGCCAAACGTTCGTGCTGTACTCACTGTGCTGCTGGGCAGCTGAGAGACACCACCTGAGAATTTGGATTCAAATGGACTTTTAAGTATGAAACCGAGGAGAGACTGCAATGATGGTGACACCGTTGCAAAGCTGCTTGTGTGCTGAAGGGGCCCAGCACTAGCTTTCCCTGCTGGTCCTTCTGCCGTGGGAGCAGATGCCACTGTTCATTCTGTACTGACTGTGTTGCTGCGCAGCAGAGAGCAGGCTCTGGACTGATTCCATTCAAATGCTTTTCCTGTATGAATGTGAGCAGTGAAAGCAACAATGGAGGCACTAATGTAAAGGTGATTGTGTGCTGAACAGGTCCAGCAGCAGCTTTCAATCCTGGCTCTTCTGCTGTGGGAGCAGAGGCCAAACGTTCGTGCTGTACTCACTGTGCTGCTGGGCAGCTGAGAGACACCACCTGAGAATTTGGATTCAAATGGACTTTTAGGCATGCAAACGAGGAGAGACTGCAATGGCGGTGACACCGTTGCAAAGCTGCTTGTGTGCTGAAGAGGCCCAGCACTAGCTTTCCCTGCTGGTCCTTCTGCCGTGTGAGCAGATGCCACTGTTCATTCTGTACTGACTGTGTTGCTGCCAGCAGAGAGCAGCCTCTGGACTGATTCCATTCAAATGCTTTTCCTGAATGAATGCGAGAAGTGAAAGCAACGATGGAGGCACCAATGTAAATGTGATTGTGTGCTGAACAGGTCCAGCACCAGCTTTCAATCCTGGCTCTTCTGCTGTGGGAGCAGAGGCCAAACGTTCGTGCTGTACGCACTGTGCTGCTGGGCAGCTGAGAGACACCACCTGAGAATTTGGATTCAAATGGACTTTTAGGTATGAAACCGAGGAGAGACTGCAATGATGGTGACACCGTTGCAAAGCTGCTTGTGTGCTGAAGAGGCCCAGCACTAGCTTTCCCTGCTGGTCCTTCTGCTGTGGGAGCAGATGCCACTGTTCATTCTGTGCTGACTGTGTTGCTGCGCAGCAGAGAGCAGCCTCTGGACTGATTCCATTCAACTGCTTTTCCTGGATGAATGTGAGCACTGAAAGCAACGATGGAGGCACCAATGTAAAGGTGATTGTGTGCTGAACAGGTCCAGCCCCAGCTTTCAATCCTGGCTCTTCTGCTGTGGGAGCAGAGGCCAAACGTTCGTGCTGTACTCACTGTGCTGCTGGGCAGCTGAGAGACACCACCTGAGAATTTGGATTCAAATGGACTTTTAGGCATGAAACCGAGGAGAGACTGCAATAATGTTGACACCGTTGCAAAGCTGCTTGTGTGCTGAAGAGGCCCAGCACTAGCTTTCCCAGCTCGTCCTTCTGCCGTGGGAGCAGATGCCACTGTTCATTCTGTGCTGACTGTGTTGCTGCGCAGCAGAGAGCAGGGTCTGGACTGATTCCATTCAAATGCTTTTCCTGTATGAATGTGAGCACTGAAAGCAACGATGGAGGCACCAATGTAAAGGTGATTGTGTGCTGAACAGGTCCAGCACCAGCTTTCAATCCCGTCTCTTCTGCTGTGGGAGCAGAGGCCAAACGTTCGTGCTGTACTCACTGTGCTGCTGGGCAGCTGAGAGACACCACCTGAGAATTTGGATTCAAATGGACTTTTAGGCATGCAAAGGAGGAGAGACTGCAATGACGGTGACACCGTTGCAAAGCTGCTTGTGTGCTGAAGAGGCCCAGCACTAGCTTTCCCTGCTGGTCCTTCTGCCGTGTGAGCAGATGCCACTGTTCATTCTGTACTGACTGTGTTGCTGCCAGCAGAGAGCAGCCTCTGGACTGATTCCATTCAAATGCTTTTCCTGAATGAATGCGAGAAGTGAAAGCAACGATGGAGGCACCAATGTAAAGGTGATTGTGTGCTGAACAGGTCCAGCACCAGCTTTCAATCCTGGCTCTTCTGCTGTGGGAGCAGAGGCCAAACGTTCGTGCTGTACTCACTGTGCTGCTGGGCAGCTGAGAGACACCACCTGAGAATTTGGATTCAAATGGACTTTTAGGGATGAAACCGAGCAGAGACTGCAATGATGGTGACACAGTTGCAAAGCTGCCTGTGTGCTGAAGAAGCCCAGCACTAGCTTTCCCTGCTGATCCTTCTGCCGTGTGAGCAGATGCCACTGTTCATTCTGTACTGACTGTGTTGCTGCCAGCAGAGAGCAGCCTCTGGACTGATTCCATTCAAATGCTTTTCCTGTATGAATGTGAGCAGTGAAAGCAACGATGGAGGCACCAATGTAAAGGTGATTGTGTGCTGAACAGGTCCAGCACCAGCTTTCAATCCTGGCTCTTCTGCTGTGGGAGCAGAGGCCAAACGTTCGTGCTGTACTCACTGTGCTGCTGGGCAGCTGAGAGACACCACCTGAGAATTTGGATTCAAATGGACTTTTAGGCATGAAACCGAGGAGAGACTGCAATAATGTTGACACCGTTGCAAAGCTGCTTGTGTGCTGAAGAGGCCCAGCACTAGCTTTCCCAGCTCGTCCTTCTGCCGTGGGAGCAGATGCCACTGTTCATTCTGTGCTGACTGTGTTGCTGCGCAGCAGAGAGCAGGCTCTGGACTGATTCCATTCAAATGCTTTTCCTGTATGAATGTGAGCACTGAAAGCAACGATGGAGGCACCAATGTAAAGGTGATTGTGTGCTGAACAGGTCCAGCACCAGCTTTCAATCCTGGCTCTTCTGCTGTGGGAGCAGAGGCCAAACGTTCGTGCTGTACTCACTGTGCTGCTGGGCAGCTGAGAGACACCACCTGAGAATTTGGATTCAAATGGACTTTTAGGCATGAAAAGGAGGAGAGACTGCAATGACGGTGACACCGTTGCAAAGCTGCTTGTGTGCTGAAGAGGCCCAGAACTAGCTTTCCCTGCTGGTCCTTCTGCCGTGTGAGCAGATGCCACTGTTCATTCTGTACTGATTGTGTTGCTGCTAGCAGAGAGCAGCCTCTGGACTGATTCCATTCAAATGCTTTTCCTGAATGAATGCGAGAAGTGAAAGCAACGATGGAGGCACCAATGTAAAGGTGATTGTGTGCTGAACAGGTCCAGCACCAGCTTTCAATCCTGGCTCTTCTGCTGTGGGAGCAGAGGCCAAACGTTCGTGCTGTACTCACTGTGCTGCTGGGCATCTGAGAAAAACCACCTGAGAATTTGGATTCAAATGGACTTTTAGGTATGAAACCGAGGAGAGACTGCAATGATGGTGACACCGTTGCAAAGCTGCTTGTGTGCTGAAGAGGCCCAGCACTAGCTTTCCCTGCTCGTCCTTCTGCCGTGGGAGCAGATGCCACTGTTCATTCTGTGCTGACTGTGTTGCTGCGCAGCAGAGAGCAGGCTCTGGACTGATTCCATTCAAATGCTTTTCCTGTATGAATGTGAGCAGTGAAAGCAACGATGGAGGCACTAATGTAAAGGTGATTGTGTGCTGAACAGGTCCAGCACCAGCTTTCAATCCTGGCTCTTCTGCTGTGGGAGCAGAGGCCAAACGTTCGTGCTGTACTCACTGTGCTGCTGGGCAGCTGAGAGACACCACCTGAGAATTTGGATTCAAATGGACTTTTAGGCATGAAACCGAGGAGAGACTGCAATAATGTTGACACCGTTGCAAAGCTGCTTGTGTGCTGAAGAGGCCCAGCACTAGCTTTCCCTGCTCGTCCTTCTGCCGTGGGAGCAGATGCCACTGTTCATTCTGCGCTGACTGTGTTGCTGCGCAGCAGAGAGCAGCCTCTGGACTGATTCCATTCAACTGCTTTTCCTGTATGAATGTGAGCACTGAAAGCAACGATGGAGGCACCAATGTAAAGGTGATTGTGTGCTGAACAGGTCCAGCACCAGCTTTCAATCCTGGCTCTTCTGCTGTGGGAGCAGAGGCCAAACGTTCGTGCTGTACTCACTGTGCTGCTGGGCAGCTGAGAGACACCACCTGAGAATTTGGATTCAAATGGACTTTTAGGGATGAAACCGAGCAGAGACTGCAATGATGGTGACACAGTTTCAAACCTGCCTGTGTGCTGAAGAGGCCCAGCACTAGCTTTCCCTGCTGATCCTTCTGCCGTGTGAGCAGATGCCACTGTTCATTCTGTACTGACTGTGTTGCTGCCAGCAGAGAGCAGCCTCTGGACTGATTCCATTCAAATGCTTTTCCTGTATGAATGTGAGCAGTGAAAGCAACGATGGAGGCACCAATGTAAAGGTGATTGTGTGCTGAACAGGTCCAGCACCAGCTTTCAATCCTGGCTCTTCTGCTGTGGGAGCAGAGGCCAAACGTTCGTGCTGTACTCACTGTGCTGCTGGGCAGCTGAGAGACACCACCTGAGAATTTGGATTCAAATGGACTTTTAGGTATGAAACCGAGGAGAGACTGCAATAATGTTGACACCGTTGCAAAGCTGCTTGTGTGCTGAAGAGGCCCAGCACTAGCTTTCCCAGCTCGTCCTTCTGCCGTGGGAGCAGATGCCACTGTTCATTCTGTGCTGACTGTGTTGCTGCGCAGCAGAGAGCAGGCTCTGGACTGATTCCATTCAAATGCTTTTCCTGTATGAATGTGAGCACTGAAAGCAACGATGGAGGCACCAATGTAAAGGTGATTGTGTGCTGAACAGGTCCAGCACCAGCTTTCAGTCCTGTCTCTTCTGCTGTGGGAGCAGAGGCCAAACATTCGTGCTGTACTCACTGTGCTGCTGGGCAGCTGAGAGACACCACCTGAGAATTTGGATTCAAATGGACTTTTAGGCATGCAAAGGAGGAGAGACTGCAATGACGGTGACACCGTTGCAAAGCTGCTTGTGTGCTGAAGAGGCCCAGCACTAGCTTTCCCTGCTTGTCCTTCTGCCGTGTGAGCAGATGCCACTGTTCATTCTGTACTGACTGTGTTGCTGCCAGCAGAGAGCAGCCTCTGGTCTGATTCCATTCAAATGCTTTTCCTGAATGAATGCGAGAAGTGAAAGCAACGATGGAGGCACCAATGTAAAGGTGATTGTGTGCTGAACAGGTCCAGCACCAGCTTTCAATCCTGGCTCTTCTGCTGTGGGAGCAGAGGCCAAACGTTCGTGCTGTACTCACTGTGCTGCTGGGCAGCTGAGAGACACCACCTGAGAATTTGGATTCAAATGGACTTTTAGGTATGAAACCGAGGAGAGACTGCAATGATCGTGACCCCTTTGCAAAGGTGCTTGTATGCTGAAGAGGCCCAGCACTAGCTTTCCCTGCTGGTCTTTCTGCTGTGGAAGCAGATGCCACTGTTCATTCTGTACTGATTGTGTTGCTGAGCAGCCGAGAGCAGGCTCTGGACTGATTCCATTCAAATGCTTTTCCTGTATGAATGTGAGCAGTGAAAGCAACGATGGAGGCACTAATGTAAAGGTGATTGTGTGCTGAACAGGTTCAGCACCAGCTTTCAATCCTGGCTCTTCTGCTGTGGGAGCAGAGGCCAAACGTTCGTGCTGTACTCACTGTGCTGCTGGGCAGCTGAGAGACACCACCTGAGAATTTGGATTCAAATGGACTTTTAGGTATGAAACCGAGGAGAGACTGCAATGATGGTGACACCGTTGCAAAGCTGCTTGTGTGCTGAAGAGGCCCAGCACTAGCTTTCCCTGCTGGTCCTTCTGCCGTGGGAGCAGATGCCACTGTTCATTCTGTGCTGACTGTGTTGCTGCCAGCAGAGAGCAGCCTCTGGACTGATTCCATTCAAATGCTTTTTCTGTATGAATGTGAGCAGTGAAAGCAACAATGGAGGCACTAATGTAAAGGTGATTGTGTGCTGAACAGGTCCAGCAGCAGCTTTCAATCCTGGCTCTTCTGCTGTGGGAGCAGAGGCCAAACGTTCGTGCTGTACTCACTGTGCTGCTGGGCAGCTGAGAGACACCACCTGAGAATTTGGATTCAGATGGACTTTTAGGCATGCAAAGGAGGAGAGACTGCAATGACGGTGACACCGTTGCAAAGCTGCTTGTGTGCTGAAGAGGCCCAGCACTAGCTTTCCCTGCTTGTCCTTCTGCCGTGTGAGCAGATGCCACTGTTCATTCTGTACTGACTGTGTTGCAGCCAGCAGAGAGCAGCCTCTGGTCTGATTCCATTCAAATGCTTTTCCTGAATGAATGCGAGAAGTGAAAGCAACGATGGAGGCACCAATGTAAAGGTGATTGTGTGCTGAACAGGTCCAGCACCAGCTTTCAATCCTGGCTCTTCTGCTGTGGGAGCAGAGGCCAAACGTTCGTGCTGTACTCACTGTGCTGCTGGGCAGCTGAGAGTGACCACCTGAGAATTTGGATTCAAATGGACTTTTAGGTATGAAACCGAGGAGAGACTGCAATGATGGTGACACCGTTGCAAAGCTGCTTGTGTGCTGAAGAGGCCCAGCACTAGCTTTCCCTGCTCGTCCTTCTGCCGTGGGAGCAGATGCCACTGTTCATTCTGTGCTGACTGTGTTGCTGCGCAGCAGAGAGCAGGCTCTGGACTGATTCCATTCAAATGCTTTTCCTCTATGAATGTGAGCAGTGAAAGCAACGATGGAGGCACTAATGTAAAGGTGATTGTGTGCTGAACAGGTCCAGCACCAGCTTTCAATCCTGGCTCTTCTGCTGTGGGAGCAGAGGCCAAACATTCGTGCTGTACTCACTGTGCTGCTGGGCAGCTGAGAAAAACCACCTGAGAATTTGGATTCAAATGGACTTTTAGGTATGAAACTGAGGAGAGACTGCAATGATGGTGACACCGTTGCAAAGCTGCTTGTGTGCTGAAGAGGCCCAGCACTAGCTTTCCCTGCTGGTCCTTCTGCCGTGGGAGCAGCTGCCAGTGTTCATTCTGTGCTGACTGTGTTGCTGCGCAGCAGAGAGTAGGCTCTGGACTGATTCCATTCAAATGCTTTTCCTGAATGAATGTGAGCAGTGAAAGCAACGATGGAGGCACCAATGTAAAGGTGATTGTGTGCTGAACAGGTCCAGCACCAGCTTTCAATCCTGGCTCTTCTGCTGTGGGAGCAGAGGCCAAACGTTCGTGCTGTACTCACTGTGCTGCTGGGCAGCTGAGAGACACCACCTGAGAATTTGGATTCAAATGGACTTTTAGGTATGAAACCGAGGAGAGACTGCAATGATCGTGACCCCTTTGCAAAGGTGCTTGTATGCTGAAGAGGCCCAGCACTAGCTTTCCCTGCTGGTCTTTCTGCTGTGGAAGCAGATGCCACTGTTCATTCTGTGCTGACTGTGTTGCTGCGCAGCAGAGAGCAGGCTCTGGACTGATTCCATTCAAATGCTTTTCCTGTATGAATGTGAGCACTGAAAGCAACGATGGAGGCACCAATGTAAAGGTGATTGTGTGCTGAACAGGTCCAGCACCAGCTTTCAATCCTGGCTCTTCTGCTGTGGGAGCAGAGGCCAAACATTCGTGCTGTACTCACTGTGCTGCTGGGCAGCTGAGAGACACCACCTGAGAATTTGGATTCAAATGGACTTTTAGGCATGCAAAGGAGGAGAGACTGCAATGACGGTGACACCGTTGCAAAGCTGCTTGTGTGCTGAAGAGGCCCAGCACTAGCTTTCCCTGCTTGTCCTTCTGCCGTGTGAGCAGATGCCACTGTTCATTCTGTACTGACTGTGTTGCTGCCAGCAGAGAGCAGCCTCTGGTCTGATTCCATTCAAATGCTTTTCCTGAATGAATGCGAGAATTGAAAGCAACGATGGAGGCACCAATGTAAAGGTGATTGTGTGCTGAACAGGTCCAGCACCAGCTTTCAATCCTGGCTCTTCTGCTGTGGGAGCAGAGGCCGAACGTTCGTGCTGTACTCACTGTGCTGCTGGGCAGCTGAGAGACACCACCTGAGAATTTGGATTCAAATGGACTTTTAGGTATGAAACCGAGGAGAGACTGCAATGATGGTGACACCATTGCAAAGCTGCTTGTGTGCTGAAGAGGCCCAGCACTAGCTTTCCCTGCTGGTCCTTCTGCTGTGGGAGCAGATGCCACTGTTCATTCTGTGCTGACTGTGTTGCTGCCAGCAGAGAGCAGCCTCTGGACTGATTCCATTCAAATGCTTTTCCTGTATGAATGTGAGCAGTGAAAGCAACAATGGAGGCACCAATGTAAAGGTGATTGTGTGCTGAACAGGTCCAGCACCAGCTTTCAATCCTGGCTCTTCTGCTGTGGGAGCAGAGGCCAAACGTTCGTGCTGTACTCACTGTGCTGCTGGGCAGCTGAGAGACACCACCTGAGAATTTGGATTCAAATGGACTTTTAGGTATGAAACCGAGGAGAGACTGCAATGATGGTGACACCGTTGCAAAGCTGCTTGTGTGCTGAAGAGGCCCAGCACTAGCTTTCCCTGCTGGTCTTTCTGCTGTGGAAGCAGATGCCACTGTTCATTCTGTACTGATTGTGTTGCTGAGCAGCCGAGAGCAGCCTCTGGACTGATTCCATTCAAATGCTTTTCCTGTATGAATGTGAGCAGTGAAAGCAACGATGGAGGCACTAATGTAAAGGTGATTGTGTGCTGAACAGGTTCAGCACCAGCTTTCAATCCTGGCTCTTCTGCTGTGGGAGCAGAGGCCAAACGTTCGTGCTGTACTCACTGTGCTGCTGGGCAGCTGAGAGACACCACCTGAGAATTTGGATTCAAATGGACTTTTAGGTATGAAACCGAGGAGAGACTGCAATGATGGTGACACCGTTGCAAAGCTGCTTGTGTGCTGAAGAGGCCCAGCACTAGCTTTCCCTGCTGGTCCTTCTGCCGTGGGAGCAGATGCCACTGTTCATTCTGTGCTGACTGTGTTGCTGCCAGCAGAGAGCAGCCTCTGGACTGATTCCATTCAAATGCTTTTTCTGTATGAATGTGAGCAGTGAAAGCAACAATGGAGGCACTAATGTAAAGGTGATTGTGTGCTGAACAGGTCCAGCACCAGCTTTCCGTCCTGGCTCTCTTGCTGTGGGAGCAGAGGCCAAACGTTCGTGCTGTACTCACTGTGCTGCTGGGCAGCTGAGAGACACCACCTGAGAATTTGGATTCAAATGGACTTTTAGGTATGAAACCGAGGAGAGACTGCAATGATGGTGACACCGTTGCAAAGCTGCTTGTGTGCTGAAGAGGCCCAGCACTAGCTTTCCCTGCTGGTCCTTCTGCCGTGTGAGCAGATGTAACTGTTCATTCTGTGCTTATTCTGTTGCTGCGCAGCAGAGAGCAGGCTCTGGACTGATTCCATTCAAATGCTTTTCCTGTATGAATGTGAGCAGTGAAAGCAACGATGGAGGCACCAATGTAAAGGTGATTGTGTGCTGAACAGGTCCAGCACCAGCTTTCAATCCTGGCTCTTCTGCTGTGGGAGCAGAGGCCAAACGTTCGTGCTGTACTCACTGTGCTGCTGGGCAGCTGAGAGACACCACCTGAGAATTTGGATTCAAATGGACTTTTAGGCATGAAACCGAGGAGAGACTGCAATAATGTTGACACCGTTGCAAAGCTGCTTGTGTGCTGAAGAGGCCCAGCACTAGCTTTCCCAGCTCGTCCTTCTGCCGTGGGAGCAGATGCCACTGTTCATTCTGTGCTGACTGTGTTGCTGCGCAGCAGAGAGCAGGCTCTGGACTGATTCCATTCAAATGCTTTTCCTGTATGAATGTGAGCACTGAAAGCAACGATGGAGGCACCAATGTAAAGGTGATTGTGTGCTGAACAGGTCCAGCACCAGCTTTCAATCCTGTCTCTTCTGCTGTGGGAGCAGAGGCCAAACGTTCGTGCTGTACTCACTGTGCTGCTGGGCAGCTGAGAGACACCACCTGAGAATTTGGATTCAAATGGACTTTTAGGCATGCAAAGGAGGAGAGACTGCAATGACGGTGACACCGTTGCAAAGCTGCTTGTGTGCTGAAGAGGCCCAGCACTAGCTTTCCCTGCTTGTCCTTCTGCCGTGTGAGCAGATGCCACTGTTCATTCTGTACTGACTGTGTTGCTGCCAGCAGAGAGCAGCCTCTGGTCTGATTCCATTCAAATGCTTTTCCTGAATGAATGCGAGAAGTGAAAGCAACGATGGAGGCACCAATGTAAAGGTGATTGTGTGCTGAACAGGTCCAGCACCAGCTTTCAATCCTGGCTCTTCTGCTGTGGGAGCAGAGGCCAAACGTTCGTGCTGTACTCACTGTGCTGCTGGGCAGCTGAGAGACACCACCTGAGAATTTGGATTCAAATGGACTTTTAGGTATGAAACCGAGGAGAGACTGCAATGATGGTGACACCGTTGCAAAGCTGCTTGTGTGCTGAAGAGGCCCAGCACTAGCTTTCCCTGCTGGTCCTTCTGCTGTGGGAGCAGATGCCACTGTTCATTCTGTGCTGACTGTGTTGCTGCCAGCAGAGAGCAGCCTCTGGACTGATTCCATTCAAATGCTTTTCCTGTATGAATGTGAGCAGTGAAAGCAACAATGGAGGCACCAATGTAAAGGTGATTGTGTGCTGAACAGGTCCAGCACCAGCTTTCAATCCTGGCTCTTCTGCTGTGGGAGCAGAGGCCAAACGTTCGTGCTGTACTCACTGTGCTGCTGGGCAGCTGAGAGACACCACCTGAGAATTTGGATTCAAATGGACTTTTAGGTATGAAACCGAGGAGAGACTGCAATGATCGTGACCCCTTTGCAAAGGTGCTTGTATGCTGAAGAGGCCCAGCACTAGCTTTCCCTGCTGGTCTTTCTGCTGTGGAAGCAGATGCCACTGTTCATTCTGTACTGATTGTGTTGCTGAGCAGCCGAGAGCAGCCTCTGGACTGATTCCATTCAAATGCTTTTCCTGTATGAATGTGAGCAGTGAAAGCAACGATGGAGTCACTAATGTAAAGGTGATTGTGTGCTGAACAGGTTCAGCACCAGCTTTCAATCCTGGCTCTTCTGCTGTGGGAGCAGAGGCCAAACGTTCGTGCTGTACTCACTGTGCTGCTGGGCAGCTGAGAGACACCACCTGAGAATTTGGATTCAAATGGACTTTTAGGTATGAAACCGAGGAGAGACTGCAATGATGGTGACACCGTTGCAAAGCTGCTTGTGTGCTGAAGAGGCCCAGCACTAGATTTCCCTGCTCGTCCTTCTGCCGTGGGAGCAGATGCCACTGTTCATTCTGTGCTGACTGTGTTGCTGCGCAGCAGAGAGCAGGCTCTGGACTGATTCCATTCAAATGCTTTTCCTCTATGAATGTGAGCAGTGAAAGCAACGATGGAGGCACTAATGTAAAGGTGATTGTGTGCTGAACAGGTCCAGCACCAGCTTTCAATCCTGGCTCTTCTGCTGTGGGAGCAGAGGCCAAACATTCGTGCTGTACTCACTGTGCTGCTGGGCAGCTGAGAAAAACCACCTGAGAATTTGGATTCAAATGGACTTTTAGGTATGAAACTGAGGAGAGACTGCAATGATGGTGACACCGTTGCAAAGCTGCTTGTGTGCTGAAGAGGCCCAGCACTAGCATTCCCTGCTCTTCCTTCTGCCGTGGGAGCAGCTGCCAGTGTTCATTCTGTGCTGACTGTGTTGCTGCGCAGCAGAGAGCAGGCTCTGGACTGATTCCATTCAAATGCTTTTCCTGAATGAATGTGAGCAGTGAAAGCAACGATGGAGGCACCAATGTAAAGGTGATTGTGTGCTGAACAGGTCCAGCACCAGCTTTCAATCCTGGCTCTTCTGCTGTGGGAGCAGAGGCCAAACGTTCGTGCTGTACTCACTGTGCTGCTGGGCAGCTGAGAGACACCACCTGAGAATTTGGATTCAAATGGACTTTTAGGTATGAAACCGAGGAGAGACTGTAATGATGGTGACCCCGTTGCAAAGCTTTTTGTGTGCTGAAGAGGCCCAGCACTAGCTTTCCCTGCTGGTCTTTCTGCTGTGGAAGCAGATGCCACTGTTCATTCTGTACTGATTGTGTTGCTGAGCAGCCGAGAGCAGCCTCTGGACTGATTCCATTCAAATGCTTTTCCTGTATGAATGTGAGCAGTGAAAGCAACGATGGAGGCACTAATGTAAAGGTGATTGTGTGCTGAACAGGTCCAGCACCAGCTTTCAATCCTGGCTCTTCTGCTGTGGGAGCAGAGGCCAAACGTTCGTGCTGTACTCACTGTGCTGCTGGGCAGCTGAGAGACACCACCTGAGAATTTGGATTCAAATGGACTTTTAGGTATGAAACCGAGGAGAGACTGCAATGATGGTGACACCGTTGCAAAGCTGCTTGTGTGCTGAAGAGGCCCAGCACTAGCTTTCCCTGCTGGTCCTTCTGCCGTGGGAGCAGATGCCACTGTTCATTCTGTGCTGACTGTGTTGCTGCCAGCAGAGAGCAGCCTCTGGACTGATTCCATTCAAATGCTTTTCCTGTATGAATGTGAGCAGTGAAAGCAACAATGGAGGCACTAATGTAAAGGTGATTGTGTGCTGAACAGGTCCAGCACCAGCTTTCCGTCCTGGCTCTTCTGCTGTGGGAGCAGAGGCCAAACGTTCGTGCTGTACTCACTGTGCTGCTGGGCAGCTGAGAGACACCACCTGAGAATTTGGATTCAAATGGACTTTTAGGTATGAAACCGAGGAGAGACTGCAATGATGGTGACACCGTTGCAAAGCTGCTTGTGTGCTGAAGAGGCCCAGCACTAGCTTTCCCTGCTGGTCCTTCTGCCGTGTGAGCAGATGCCACTGTTCATTCTGTGCTGACTGTGTTGCTGCCAGCAGAGAGCAGCCTCTGGACTGATTCCATTCAAATGCTTTTCCTGAATGAATGTGAGCAGTGAAAGCAACGATGGAGGCACCAATGTAAAGGTGATTGTGTGCTGAACAGGTCCAGCACCAGCTTTCAATCCTGGCTCTTCTGCTGTGGGAGCAGAGGCCAAACGTTCGTGCTGTACTCACTGTGCTGCTGGGCAGCTGAGAGACACCACCTGAGAATTTGGATTCAAATGGACTTTTAGGTATGAAACCGAGGAGAGACTGCAATGATCGTGACCCCTTTGCAAAGGTGCTTGTATGCTGAAGAGGCCCAGCACTAGCTTTCCCTGCTGGTCTTTCTGCTGTGGAAGCAGATGCCACTGTTCATTCTGTACTGATTGTGTTGCTGAGCAGCCGAGAGCAGCCTCTGGACTGATTCCATTCAAATGCTTTTCCTGTATGAATGTGAGCAGTGAAAGCAACGATGGAGGCACTAATGTAAAGGTGATTGTGTGCTGAACAGGTTCAGCACCAGCTTTCAATCCTGGCTCTTCTGCTGTGGGAGCAGAGGCCAAACGTTCGTGCTGTACTCACTGTGCTGCTGGGCAGCTGAGAGACACCACCTGAGAATTTGGATTCAAATGGACTTTTAGGTATGAAACCGAGGAGAGACTGCAATGATGGTGACACCGTTGCAAAGCTGCTTGTGTGCTGAAGAGGCCCAGCACTAGCTTTCCCTGCTGGTCCTTCTGCCGTGGGAGCAGATGCCACTGTTCATTCTGTGCTGACTGTGTTGCTGCGCAGCAGAGAGCAGCCTCTGGACTGATTCCATTCAAATGCTTTTCCTGTATGAATGTGAGCAGTGAAAGCAACAATGGAGGCACTAATGTAAAGGTGATTGTGTGCTGAACAGGTCCAGCACCAGCTTTCCGTCCTGGCTCTTCTGCTGTGGGAGCAGAGGCCAAACGTTCGTGCTGTACTCACTGTGCTGCTGGGCAGCTGAGAGACACCACCTGAGAATTTGGATTCAAATGGACTTTTAGGTATGAAACCGAGGAGAGACTGCAATGATGGTGACACCGTTGCAAAGCTGCTTGTGTGCTGAAGAGGCCCAGCACTAGCTTTCCCTGCTGGTCCTTCTGCCGTGTGAGCAGATGCCACTGTTCATTCTGTGCTGATTCTGTTGCTGCGCAGCAGAGAGCAGGCTCTGGACTGATTCCATTCAAATGCTTTTCCTGTATGAATGTGAGCAGTGAAAGCAACGATGGAGGCACCAATGTAAAGGTGATTGTGTGCTGAACAGGTCCAGCACCAGCTTTCAATCCTGGCTCTTCTGCTGTGGGAGCAGAGGCCAAACGTTCGTGCTGTACTCACTGTGCTGCTGGGCAGCTGAGAGACACCACCTGAGAATTTGGATTCAAATGGACTTTTAGGCATGAAACCGAGGAGAGACTGCAATAATGTTGACACCGTTGCAAAGCTGCTTGTGTGCTGAAGAGGCCCAGCACTTGCTTTCCCAGCTCGTCCTTCTGCCGTGGGAGCAGATGCCACTGTTCATTCTGTGCTGACTGTGTTGCTGCGCAGCAGAGAGCAGGCTCTGGACTGATTCCATTCAAATGCTTTTCCTGTTTGAATGTGAGCACTGAAAGCAACGATGGAGGCACCAATGTAAAGGTGATTGTGTGCTGAACAGGTCCAGCACCAGCTTTCAATCCTGGCTCTTCTGCTGTGGGAGCAGAGGCCAAACGTTCGTGCTGTACTCACTGTGCTGCTGGGCAGCTGAGAGACACCACCTGAGAATTTGGATTCAAATGGACTTTTAGGCATGCAAAGGAGGAGAGACTGCAATGACGGTGACACCGTTGCAAAGCTGCTTGTGTGCTGAAGAGGCCCAGCACTAGCTTTCCCTGCTTGTCCTTCTGCCGTGTGAGCAGATGCCACTGTTCATTCTGTACTGACTGTGTTGCTGCCAGCAGAGAGCAGCCTCTGGTCTGATTCCATTCAAATGCTTTTCCTGAATGAATGCGAGAAGTGAAAGCAACAATGGAGGCACCAATGTAAAGGTGATTGTGTGCTGAACAGGTCCAGCACCAGCTTTCAATCCTGGCTCTTCTGCTGTGGGAGCAGAGGCCAAACGTTCGTGCTGTACTCACTGTGCTGCTGGGCAGCTGAGAGACACCACCTGAGAATTTGGATTCAAATGGACTTTTAGGTATGAAACCGAGGAGAGACTGCAATGATGGTGACACCGTTGCAAAGCTGCTTGTGTGCTGAAGAGGCCCAGCACTAGCTTTCCCTGCTGGTCCTTCTGCTGTGGGAGCAGATGCCACTGTTCATTCTGTGCTGACTGTGTTGCTGCCAGCAGAGAGCAGCCTCTGGACTGATTCCATTCAAATGCTTTTCCTGTATGAATGTGAGCAGTGAAAGCAACAATGGCGGCACCAATGTAAAGGTGATTGTGTGCTGAACAGGTCCAGCACCAGCTTTCAATCCTGGCTCTTCTGCTGTGGGAGCAGAGGCCAAACATTCGTGCTGTACTCACTGTGCTGCTGGGCAGCTGAGAGACACCACCTGAGAATTTGGATTCAAATGGACTTTTAGGTATGAAACCGAGGAGAGACTGCAATGATCGTGACCCCTTTGCAAAGGTGCTTGTATGCTGAAGAGGCCCAGCACTAGCTTTCCCTGCTGGTCTTTCTGCTGTGGAAGCAGATGCCACTGTTCATTCTGTACTGATTGTGTTGCTGAGCAGCCGAGAGCAGCCTCTGGACTGATTCCATTCAAATGCTTTTCCTGTATGAATGTGAGCAGTGAAAGCAACGATGGAGGCACCAATGTAAAGGTGATTGTGTGCTGAACAGGTCCAGCACCAGCTTTCAATCCTGGCTCTTCTGCTGTGGGAGCAGAGGCCAAACGTTCGTGCTGCACTCACTGTGCTGCTGGGCAGCTGAGAGACACCACCTGAGAATTTGGATTCAAATGGACTTTTAGGTATGAAACCGAGGAGAGACTGCAATGATGGTGACACCGTTGCAAAGCTGCTTGTGTGCTGAAGAGGCCCAGCACTAGCTTTCCCTGCTCGTCCTTCTGCTGTGGGAGCAGATGCCACTGTTCATTCTGTGCTGACTGTGTTGCTGCCAGCCGAGAGCAGCCTCTGGACTGATTCCATTCAAATGCTTTTCCTGTATGAATGTGAGCAGTGAAAGCAACAACGGAGGCACTAATGTAAAGGTGATTGTGTGCTGAACAGGTCCAGCACCAGCTTTCAATCCTGGCTCTTCTGCTGTGGGAGCAGAGGCCAAACGTTCGTGCTGTACTCACTGTGCTGCTGGGCAGCTGAGAAAAACCAGCTGAGAATTTGGATTCAAATGGACTTTTAGGTATGAAACCGAGGAGAGACTGCAATGATGGTGACACCGTTGCAAAGCTGCTTGTGTGCTGAAGAGGCCCAGCACTAGATTTCCCTGCTCGTCCTTCTGCCGTGGGAGCAGATGCCACTGTTCATTCTGTGCTGACTGTGTTGCTGCGCAGCAGAGAGCAGGCTCTGGACTGATTCCATTCAAATGCTTTTCCTCTATGAATGTGAGCAGTGAAAGCAACGATGGAGGCACTAATGTAAAGGTGATTGTGTGCTGAACAGGTCCAGCACCAGCTTTCAATCCTGGCTCTTCTGCTGTGGGAGCAGAGGCCAAACATTCGTGCTGTACTCACTGTGCTGCTGGGCAGCTGAGAAAAACCACCTGAGAATTTGGATTCAAATGGACTTTTAGGTATGAAACTGAGGAGAGACTGCAATGATGGTGACACCGTTGCAAAGCTGCTTGTGTGCTGAAGAGGCCCAGCACTAGCTTTCCCTGCTCTTCCTTCTGCCGTGGGAGCAGCTCCCAGTTTTCATTCTGTGCTGACTGTGTTGCTGCGCAGCACAGAGCAGGCTCTGGACTGATTCCATTCAAATGCTTTTCCTGAATGAATGTGAGCAGTGAAAGCAACGATGGAGGCACCAATGTAAAGGTGATTGTGTGCTGAACAGGTCCAGCACCAGCTTTCAATCCTGGCTCTTCTGCTGTGGGAGCAGAGGCCAAACGTTCGTGCTGTACTCACTGTGCTGCTGGGCAGCTGAGAGACACCACCTGAGAATTTGGATTCAAATGGACTTTTAGGTATGAAACCGAGGAGAGACTGCAATGATCGTGACCCCTTTGCAAAGGTGCTTGTGTGCTGAAGAGGCCCAGCACTAGATTTTCCTGCTGGTCTTTCTGCTGTGGGAGCAGATGCCACTGTTCATTCTGTACTGATTGTGTTGCTGAGCAGCCGAGAGCAGGCTCTGGACTGATTCCATTCAAATGCTTTTCCTGTATGAATGTGAGCAGTGAAAGCAACGATGGAGGCACTAATGTAAAGGTGATTGTGTGCTGAACAGGTCCAGCACCAGCTTTCAATCCTGGCTCTTCTGCTGTGGGAGCAGAGGCCAAACGTTCGTGCTGTACTCACTGTGCTGCTGGGCAGCTGAGAGACACCACCTGAGAATTTGGATTCAAATGGACTTTTAGGTATGAAACCGAGGAGAGACTGCAATGATGGTGACACCGTTGCAAAGCTGCTTGTGTGCTGAAGAGGCCCAGCACTAGCTTTCCCTGCTGGTCTTTCTGCTGTGGGAGCAGATGCCACTGTTCATTCTGTGCTGACTGTGTTGCTGCCAGCAGAGAGCAGCCTCTGGACTGATTCCATTCAAATGCTTTTCCTGTATGAATGTGAGCAGTGAAAGCAACAATGGAGGCACTAATGTAAAGGTGATTGTGTGCTGAACAGGTC
This sequence comes from Pezoporus flaviventris, assembly GCF_033815535.1. Classification (NCBI taxonomy): domain Eukaryota; kingdom Metazoa; phylum Chordata; class Aves; order Psittaciformes; family Psittacidae; genus Pezoporus; species Pezoporus flaviventris. Next base: position 882,341 of record NW_026892708.1, on the reverse strand, counting down.
CAGCACCAGCTTTCAATCCTGGCTCTTCTGCTGTGGGAGCAGAGGCCAAACGTTCGTGCTGTACACACTGTGCTGCTGGGCAGCTGAGAGACACCACCTGAGAATTTGGATTCAAATGGACTTTTAGGTATGAAACCGAGGAGAGACTGCAATGATGGTGACACCGTTGCAAAGCTGCTTGTGTGCTGAAGAGGCCCAGCACTAGCTTTCCCTGCTGGTCCTTCTGCCGTGGGAGCAGATGCCACTGTTCATTCTGTGCTGTGTTGCTGCGCAGCAGAGAGCAGGCTCTGGACTGATTCCATTCAAATGCTTTTCCTGTATGAATGTGAGCAGTGAAAGCAACGATGGAGGCACTAATGTAAAGGTGATTGTGTGCTGAACAGGTCCAGCACCAGCTTTCAATCCTGGCTCTTCTGCTGTGGGAGCAGAGGCCAAACGTTCGTGCTCTACTCACTGTGCTGCTGGGCAGCCGAGAGACACCACCTGAGAATTTGGATTCAAATGGACTTTTAGGTATGAAACCGAGGAGAGACTGCAATGATGGTGACACCGTTGCAAAGCTGCTTGTGTGCTGAAGAGGCCCAGCACTAGCGTTCCCTGCTGGTCCTTCTGCCGTGGGAGCAGATGCCACTGTTCATTCTGTGCTGACTGTGTTGCTGCGCAGCAGAGAGCAGCCTCTGGACTGATTCAATTCACATGCTTTTACTGTATGAATGTGCGCAGTGAAAGCAACGATGGAGGCACTAATGTAAAGGTGATTGTGTGCTGAACAGGTCCAGCACCAGCTTTCAATCCTGGCTCTTCTGCTGTGGGAGCAGAGGCCAAACGTTCGTGCTGTACTCACTGTGCTGCTGGGCAGCTGAGAGACACCACCTGAGAATTTGGATTCAAATGGACTTTTAGGTATGAAACCGAGGAGAGACTGCAATGATGGTGACACCGTTGCAAAGCTGCTTGTGTGCTGAAGAGGCCCAGCACTAGCTTTCCCTGCTCGTCCTTCTGCCGTGGGAGCCGATGCCACTGTTCATTCTGTACTGACTGTGTTGCTGCCAGCAGAGAGCAGGCTCTGGTCTGATTCCATTCAAATGCTTTTCCTGTATGAATGTGAGCAGTGAAAGCAACGATGGAGGCACTAATGTAAAGGTGATTGTGTGCTGAACAGGTCCAGCAGCAGCTTTCAATCCTGGCTCTTCTGCTGTGGGAGCAGAGGTCAAACGTTCGTGCTGTACTCACTGTGCTGCTGGGCAGCTGAGAGACACCACCTGAGAATTTGGATTCAAATGGACTTTTAGGTATGATACCGAGGAGAGACTGCAATGATGATGACACCGTTGCAAAGATGCTTGTGTTCTGAAGAGGCCCAGCACTAGCTTTCCCTGCTGGTCCTTCTGCCGTGGGAGCAGATGCCACTGTTCATTCTGTGCTGACTGTGTTGCTGCCAGCAGAGAGCAGCCTCTGGACTGATTCCATTCAAATGCTTTTCCTGTATGAATGTGAGCAGTGAAAGCAACGATGGAGGCACCAATGTAAAGGTGATTGTGTGCTGAACAGGTCCAGCACCAGCTTTCAATCCTGGCTCTTCTGCTGTGGGAGCAGAGGCCAAACGTTCGTGCTGTACTCACTGTGCTGCTGGGCAGCTGAGAGACACCACCTGAGAATTTGGATTCAAATGGACTTTTAGGTATGAAACCGAGGAGAGACTGTAATGATGGTGACACCGTTGCAAAGCAGCTTGTGTGCTGAAGAGGCCCAGCACTAGCTTTCCCTGCTGGTCCTTCTGCCGTGGGAGCAGATGCCACTGTTCATTCTGTGCTGACTATGTTGCTGCGCAGCAGAGAGCAGGCTCTGGACTGATTCCATTCAAATGCTTTTCCTGTATGAATGTGAGCAGTGAAAGCAACGATGGAGGCACCAATGTAAATGTGATTGTGTGCTGAACAGGTCCAGCACCAGCTTTCAATCCTGGCTCTTCTGCTGTGGGAGCAGAGGCCAAACGTTCGTGCTGTACTCACTGTGCTGCTGGGCAGCTGAGAGACACCACCTGAGAATTTGGATTCAAATGGACTTTTAGGTATGAAACCGAGGAGAGACTGCAATGATGGTGACACCGTTGCAAAGCTGCTTGTGTGCTGAAGAGGCCCAGCACTAGCTTTCCCTGCTCGTCCTTCTGCCGTGGGAGCCGATGCCACTGTTCATTCTGTACTGACTGTGTTGCTGCCAGCAGAGAGCAGGCTCTGGTCTGATTCCATTCAAATGCTTTTCCTGTATGAATGTGAGCAGTGAAAGCAACGATGGAGGCACTAATGTAAAGGTGATTGTGTGCTGAACAGGTCCAGCAGCAGCTTTCAATCCTGGCTCTTCTGCTGTGGGAGCAGAGGTCAAATGTTCGTGCTGTACTCACTGTGCTGCTGGGCAGCTGAGAGACACCACCTGAGAATTTGGATTCAAATGGACTTTTAGGTATGATACCGAGGAGAGACTGCAATGATGATGACACCGTTGCAAAGATGCTTGTGTTCTGAAGAGGCCCAGCACTAGCTTTCCCTGCTGGTCCTTCTGCCGTGGGAGCAGATGCCACTGTTCATTCTGTGCTGACTGTGTTGCTGCCAGCAGAGAGCAGCCTCTGGACTGATTCCATTCAAATGCTTTTCCTGTATGAATGTGAGCAGTGAAAGCAACGATGGAGGCACCAATGTAAAGGTGATTGTGTGCTGAACAGGTCCAGCACCAGCTTTCAATCCTGGCTCTTCTGCTGTGGGAGCAGAGGCCAAACGTTCGTGCTGTACTCACTGTGCTGCTGGGCAGCTGAGAGACACCACCTGAGAATTTGGATTCAAATGGACTTTTAGGTATGAAACCGAGGAGAGACTGTAATGATGGTGACACCGTTGCAAAGCAGCTTGTGTGCTGAAGAGGCCCAGCACTAGCTTTCCCTGCTGGTCCTTCTGCCGTGGGAGCAGATGCCACTGTTCATTCTGTGCTGACTATGTTGCTGCGCAGCAGAGAGCAGGCTCTGGACTGATTCCATTCAAATGCTTTTCCTGTATGAATGTGAGCAGTGAAAGCAACGATGGAGGCACCAATGTAAATGTGATTGTGTGCTGAACAGGTCCAGCACCAGCTTTCAATCCTGGCTCTTCTGCTGTGGGAGCAGAGGCCAAACGTTCGTGCTGTACTCACTGTGCTGCTGGGCAGCTGAGAGACACCACCTGAGAATTTGGATTCAAATGGACTTTTAGGTATGAAACCGAGGAGAGACTGCAATGATGGTGACACCGTTGCAAAGATGCTTGTGTGCTGAAGAGGCCCAGCACTAGCTTTCCCTGCTCGTCCTTCTCCCGTGGGAGCAGATGCCACTGTTCATTCTGTGCTGACTGTGTTGCTGCCAGCAGAGAGCAGCCTCTGGACTGATTCCATTCAAATGCTTTTCCTGTATGAATGTGAGCAGTGAAAGCAACGATGGAGGCACCAATGTAAAGGTGATTGTGTGCTGAACAGGTCCAGCACCAGCTTTCAATCCTGGCTCTTCTGCTGTGGGAGCAGAGGACAAACGTTCGTGCTGTACTCACTGTGCTGCTGGGCAGCTGAGAGACACCACCTGAGAATTTGGACTCAAATGGACTTTTAGGTATGAAACCGAGGAGAGACTGCAATGATGGTGACACCGTTGCAAAGCTGCTTGTGTGCTGAAGAGGCCCAGCACTAGCTTTCCCTGCTCGTCCTTCTGCCGTGGGAGCAGATGCCACTGTTCATTCTGTGCTGACTGTGTTGCTGCGCAGCAGAGAGCAGGCTCTGGACTGATTCCATTCAAATGCTTTTCCTGTATGAATGTGAGCAGTGAAAGCAACGATGGAGGCACCAATGTAAAGGTGATTGTGTGCTGAACAGGTCCAGCACCAGCTTTCAATCCTGGCTCTTCTGCTGTGGGAGCAGAGGCCAAACGTTCGTGCTGTACTCACTGTGCTGCTGGGCAGCTGAGAGACACCACCTGAGAATTTGGATTCAAATGGACTTTTAGGTATGAAACCGAGGAGAGACTGCAATGATGGTGACACCGTTGCAAAGCTGCTTGTGTGCTGAAGAGGCCCAGCACTAGCTTTCCCTGCTGGTCCTTCTGCCGTGGGAGCAGATGCCACTGTTCATTCTGTGCTGACTGTGTTGCTGCGCAGCAGAGAGCAGCCTCTGGACTGATTCCATTCAAATGCTTTTCCTGAATGAATGTGAGCAGTGAAAGCAGCGATGGAGGCACCAATGTAAAGGTGATTGTGTGCTGAACAGGTCCAGCACCAGCTTTCAATCCTGGCTCTTCTTCTGTGGGAGCAGAGGCCAAACGTTCGTGCTGTACTCACTGTGCTGCTGGGCAGCTGAGAGACACCACCTGAGAATTTGGATTCAAATGGACTTTTAGGTATGAAACCGAGGAGAGACTGCAATGATGGTGACACCGTTGCAAAGCTGCTTGTGTGCTGAAGAGGCCCAGCACTAGCTTTCCCAGCTCGTCCTTCTGCCGTATGAGCAGATGCCACTGTTCATTCTGTGCTGACTGTGTTGCTGCGCAGCACAGAGCAGCCTCTGGACTGATTCCATTCAAATGCTTTTCCTGTATGAATGTGAGCAGTGAAAGCAACGATGGAGGCACTAATGTAAAGGTGATTGTGTGCTGAACAGGTCCAGCACCAGCTTTCAATCCTGGCTCTTCTGCTGTGGGAGCAGAGGTCAAACGTTCGTGCTGTACTCACTGTGCTGCTGGGCAGCTGAGAGACACCACCTGAGAATTTGGATTCAAATGGACTTTTAGGTATGAAACCGAGGAGAGACTGCAATGATGGTGACACCGTTGCAAAGCAGCTTGTGTGCTGAAGAGGCCCAGCACTAGCTTTCCCTGCTCGTCCTTCTGCCGTGGGAGCAGATGCCACTGTTCATTCAGTGCTGACTGTGTTGCTGCGCAGCAGAGAGCAGCCTCTGGACTGATTCCATTCAAATGCTTTTCCTGAATGAATGTGAGCAGTGAAAGCAACAATGGAGGCACCAATGTAAAGGTTATTGTGTGCTGAACAGGTCCAGCACCAGCTTTCAATCCTGGCTCTTCTGCTGTGGGAGCAGAGGACAAACGTTCGTGCTGTACTCACTGTGCTGCTGGGCAGCTGAGAGACACCACCTGAGAATTTGGATTCAAATGGACTTTTAGGTATGAAACCGAGGAGAGACTGCAATGATGGTGACACCGTTGCAAAGCTGCTTGTGTGCTGAAGAGGCCCAGCACTAGCTTTCCCTGCTGGTCCTTCTGCCGTGGGAGCAGATGCCACTGTTCATTCTGTGCTGACTGTGTTGCTGCCAGCAGAGAGCAGCCTCTGGACTGATTCCATTCAAATGCTTTTCCTGTATGAATGTGAGCAGTGAAAGCAACGATGGAGGCACCAATGTAAAGGTGATTGTGTGCTGAACAGGTCCAGCACCAGCTTTCAATCCTGGCTCTTCTGCTGTGGGAGCAGAGGCCAAACATTCGTGCTCTACTCACTGTGCTGCTGGGCAGCTGAGAGACACCACCTGAGAATTTGGATTCAAATGGACTTTTAGGTATGAAACCGAGGAGAGACTGCAATGATGGTGACACCGTTGCAAAGCTGCTTATGTGCTGAAGAGGCCCAGCACTAGCTTTCCCTGTTGGTCCTTCTGCCGTGGGAGCAGATGCCACTGTTCATTCTGTGCTGACTGTGTTGCTGCGCAGCAGAGAGCAGGCTCTGGACTGATTCCATTCAAATGCTTTTCCTGAATGAATGTGAGCACTGAAAGCAACGATGGAGGCACCAATGTAAAGGTGATTGTGTGCTGAACAGGTCCAGCACCAGCTTTCAATCCTGGCTCTTCTGCTGTGGGAGCAGAAGCCAAACGTTCGTGCTCTACTCACTGTGCTGCTGGGCAGCTGAGAGACACCACCTGAGAATTTGGATTCAAATGGACTTTTAGGTATGAAACCGAGGAGAGACTGCAATGATGGTGACACCGTTGCAAAGCTGCTTGTGTGCTGAAGAGGCCCAGCACAAGCTTTCCCAGCTCGTCTTTCTGCCGTATGAGCAGATGCCACTGTTCATTCTGTGCTGACTGTGTTGCTGCGCAGCACAGAGCAGCCTCTGGACTGATTCCATTCAAATGCTTTTCCTGTATGAATGTGAGCAGTGAAAGCAACGATGGAGGCACTAATGTAAAGGTGATTGTGTGCTGAACAGGTCCAGCACCAGCTTTCAATCCTGGCTCTTCTGCTGTGGGAGCAGAGGTCAAACGTTCGTGCTGTACTCACTGTGCTGCTGGGCAGCTGAGAGACACCACCTGAGAATTTGGATTCAAATGGACTTTTAGGTATGAAACCGAGGAGAGACTGCAATGATGGTGACACCGTTGCAAAGCTGCTTGTGTGCTGAAGAGGCCCGGCACTAGCTTTCCCTGCTGGTCCTTCTGCCGTGTGAGCAGATGCCACTGTTCATTCTGTGCTGACTGTGTTGCTGCGCAGCACAGAGCAGCCTCTGGACTGATTCCATTCAAATGCTTTTCCTGAATGAATGTGAGCAGTGAAAGCAACGATGGAGGCACTAATGTAAAGGTGATTGTGTGCTGAACAGGTCCAGCACCAGCTTTCAATCCTGGCTCTTCTGCTGTGGGAGCAGAGGCCAAACGTTCGTGCTGTACTCACTGTGCTGCTGGGCAGCTGAGAGACACCACCTGAGAATTTGGATTCAAATGGACTTTTAGGTATGAAACCGAGGAGAGACTGCAATGATGGTGACACCGTTGCAAAGCTGCTTGTGTGCTGAAGAGGCCCAGCACTAGCTTTCCCTGCTGGTCCTTCTGCCGTATGAGCAGATGCCACTGTTCATTCTGTGCTGACTGTGTTGCTGCCAGCAGAGAGCAGGCTCTGGACTGATTCCATTCAAATGCTTTTTCTGTATGAATGTGAGCATTGAAAGCAACGATGGAGGCACCAATGTAAAGGTGATTGTGTGCTGAACAGGTCCAGCACCAGCTTTCAATCCTGGCTCTTCTGCTGTGGGAGCAGAGGCCAAACGTTCATGCTGTACTCACTGTGCTGCTGGGCAGCTGAGAGACACCACCTGAGAATTTGGATTCAAATGGACTTTTAGGTATGAAACCGAGGAGAGACTGCAATGATGGTGACACCGTTGCAAAGCTGCTTGTGTGCTGAAGAGGCCCAGCACTAGCTTTCCCTGCTGGTCCTTCTGCCGTGGGAGCAGATGCCACTGTTCATTCTGTGCTGACTGTGTTGCTGCGCAGCACAGAGCAGCCTCTGGACTGATTCCATTCAAATGCTTTTCCTGTATGAATGTGAGCAGTGAAAGCAACGATGGAGGCACTAATGTAAAGGTGATTGTGTGCTGAACAGGTCCAGCACCAGCTTTCAATCCTGTCTCTTCTGCTGTGGGAGCAGAGGCCAAACGTTCGTGCTGTACTCACTGTGCTGCTGGGCAGCTGAGAGACACCACCTGAGAATTTGGATTCAAATGGACTTTTAGGTATGAAACCGAGGAGAGACTGCAATGATGGTGACACCGTTGCAAAGCTGCTTGTGTGCTGAAGAGGCCCAGCACTAGCTTTCCCAGCTCATCCTTCTGCCGTGGGAGCAGATGCCACTGTTCATTCAGAACTGACAGTGTTGCTGCCAGCAGAGAGCAGCCTCTAGACTGATTCCATTCAAATGCTTTTTCTGTATGAATGTGAGCAGTGAAAGCAACAATGGAGGCACTAATGTAAAGGTGATTGTGTGCTGAACAGGTCCAGAACCAGCTTTCAATCCTGGCTCTTCTGCTGTGGGAGCAGAGGCCAAACGTTCGTGCTGTACTCACTGTGCTGCTGGGCAGCTGAGAGACACCACCTGAGAATTTGGATTCAAATGGACTTTTAGGTATGAAACCGAGGAGAGACTGCAATGATGGTGACACCGTTGCAAAGCCGCTTGTGTGCTGAAGAGGCCCAGCACTAGCTTTCCCTGCTGGTCCTTCTGCCGTGGGAGCAGATGCCACTGTTCATTCTGTACTGACAGTGTTGCTGGCAGCAGAGAGCAGCCTCTAGACTGATTCCATTCAAATGCTTTTTCTGTATGAATGTGAGCATTGAAAGCAACGATGGAGGCACCAATGTAAAGGTGATTGTGTGCTGAACAGGTCCAGCACCAGCTTTCAATCCTGGCTCTTCTGCTGTGGGAGCAGAGGCCAAACGTTCGTGCTGTACTCACTGTGCTGCTGGGCAGCTGAGAGACACCACCTGAGAATTTGGATTCAAATGGACTTTTAGGTATGAAACCGAGGAGAGACTGCAATGATGGTGACACCGTTGCAAAGCTGCTTGTGTGCTGAAGAGGCCCAGCACTATCTTTCTCTGCTGGTCCTTCTCCCGTGGGAGCAGATGCCACTGTTCATTCTGTGCTGACTGTGTTGCTGCGCAGCAGAGAGCAGGCTCTGGACTGATTCCATTCAAATGCTTTTCCTGAATGAATGTGAGCAGTGAAAGCAACGATGGAGGCACCAATGTAAAGGTGATTGTGTGCTGAACAGGTCCAGCACCAGCTTTCAATCCTGGCTCTTCTGCTGTGGGAGCAGAGGCCAAACTTTCGTGCTGTACTCACTGTGCTGCTGGGCAGCTGAGAGAGACCACCTGAGAATTTGGATTCAAATGGACTTTTAGGTATGAAACCGAGGAGAGACTGCAATGATGGTGACACCGTTGCAAAGCTGCTTGTGTGCTGAAGAGGCCCAGCACTAGCTTTCCCTGCTCGTCCTTCTGCCGTGGGAGCAGATGCCACTGTTCATTCTGTACTGACAGTGTTGCTGCCAGCAGAGAGCAGGCTCTGGACTGATTCCATTCAAATGCTTTTCCTGTATGAATGTGAGCAGTGAAAGCAACGATGGAGGCACCAATGTAAAGGTGATTGTGTGCTGAACAGGTCCAGCACCAGCTTTCAATCCTGGCTCTTCTGCTGTGGGAGCAGAGGACAAACATTCGTGCTGTACTCACTGTGCTGCTGGGCAGCTGAGAGACACCACCTGAGAATTTGGATTCAAATGGACTTTTAGGTATGAAACCGAGGAGAGACTGCAATGATGGTGACACCGTTGCAAAGCTGCTTGTGTGCTGAAGAGGCCCAGCACTAGCTTTCCCTGCTGGTCCTTCTGCCGTGTGAGCAGATGCCACTGTTCATTCTGTGCTGACTGTGTTGCTGCGCAGCACAGAGCAGCCTCTGGACTGATTCCATTCAAATGCTTTTCCTGTATGAATGTGAGCAGTGAAAGCAACGATGGAGGCACTAATGTAAAGGTGATTGTGTGCTGAACAGGTCCAGCACCAGCTTTCAATCCTGTCTCTTCTGCTGTGGGAGCAGAGGCCAAACGTTCGTGCTGTACTCACTGTGCTGCTGGGCAGCTGAGAGACACCACCTGAGAATTTGGATTCAAATGGACTTTTAGGTATGAAACCGAGGAGAGACTGCAATGATGGTGACACCGTTGCAAAGCTGCTTGTGTGCTGAAGAGGCCCAGCACTAGCTTTCCCAGCTCGTCCTTCTGCCGTGGGAGCAGATGCCACTGTTCATTCAGTACTGACAGTGTGGCTGCCAGCAGAGAGCAGCCTCTAGACTGATTCCATTCAAATGCTTTTTCTGTATGAATGTGAGCAGTGAAAGCAACGATGGAGGCACTAATGTAAAGGTGATTGTGTGCTGAACAGGTCCAGCAGCAGCTTTCAATCCTGGCTCTTCTGCTGTGGGAGCAGAGGCCAAACGTTCGTGCTGTACTCACTGTGCTGCTGGGCAGCTGAGAGACACCACCTGAGAATTTGGATTCAAATGGACTTTTAGGTATGAAACCGAGGAGAGACTGCAATGATGGTGACACCGTTGCAAAGCTGCTTGTGTGCTGAAGAGGCCCGGCACTAGCTTTCCCTGCTCGTCCTTCTGCTTTGTGAGCAGATGCCACTGTTCATTCTGTGCTGACTGTGTTGCTGCGCAGCACAGAGCAGCCTCTGGACTGATTCCATTCAAATGCTTTTCCTGTATGAATGTGAGCAGTGAAAGCAACGATGGAGGCACCAATGTAAAGGTGATTGTGTGCTGAACAGGTCCAGCACCAGCTTTCAGTCCTGGCTCTTCTGCTGTGGGAGCAGAGGCCAAACGTTCGTGCTGTACTCACTGTGCTGCTGGGCAGCTGAGAGACACCACCTGAGAATTTGGATTCAAATGGACTTTTAGGTATGAAACCGAGGAGAGACTGCAATGATGGTGACACCGTTGCAAAGCTGCTTGTGTGCTGAAGAGGCCCAGCACTAGCTTTCCCTGCTCGTCCTTCTGCCGTATGAGCAGATGCCACTGTTCATTCCGTACTGACTGTGTTGCTGCCAGCAGAGAGCAGGCTCTGGACTGATTCCATTCAAATGCTTTTCCTGTATGAATGTGAGCAGTGAAAGCAACGATGGAGGCACCAATGTAAATGTGATTGTGTGCTGAACAGGTCCAGCACCAGCTTTCAATCCTGGCTCTTCTGCTGTGGGAGCAGAGGCCAAACGTTCGTGCTGTACTCACTGTGCTGCTGGGCAGCTGAGAGACACCACCTGAGAATTTGGATTCAAATGGACTTTTAGGTATGAAACCGAGGAGAGACTGCAATGATGGTGACACCGTTGCAAAGCTGCTTGTGTGCTGAAGAGGCCCAGCACTATCTTTCTCTGCTGGTCCTTCTCCCGTGGGAGCAGATGCCACTGTTCATTCTGTGCAGACTGTGTTGCTGCGCAGCAGAGAGCAGCCTCTGGACTGATTCCATTCAAATGCTTTTCCTGAATGAATGTGAGCAGTGAAAGCAACGATGGAGGCACCAATGTAAAGGTGATTGTGTGCTGAACAGGTCCAGCACCAGCTTTCAATCCTGGCTCTTCTGCTGTGGGAGCAGAGGCCAAACTTTCGTGCTGTACTCACTGTGCTGCTGGGCAGCTGAGAGACACCACCTGAGAATTTGGATTCAAATGGACTTTTAGGTATGAAACCGAGGAGAGACTGCAATGATCATGACCCCTTTGCAAAGCTGACTGTGTGCTGAAGAAGCCCAGCACTAGCTTTCCCTGATCGTCATTCTGCCGTGGGAGCAGATGCCACTGTTCATTCTGTGCTGATTGTGTTGCTGCCAGCAGAGAGCAGCCTCTGGACTGATTCCATTCAAATGCTTTTCCTGTATGAATGTGATCAGTGAAAGCAACGATGGAGGCACTAATGTAAAGCTGCTTGTGTGCTGAAGAGGCCCAGCACTAGCTTTCCCTGCTCGTCCTTCTGCTGTTGGAGCAGATGCCACTGTTCATTCTGTACTGACAGTGTCGCTGGCAGCAGAGAGCAGCCTCTAGACTGATTCCATTCAAATGCTTTTCCTGTGTGAATGTGAGCATTGAAAGCAACGATGGAGGCACCAATGTAAAGGTGATTGTGTGCTGAACAGGTCCAGCACCAGCTTTCAATCCTGGCTCTTCTGCTGTGGGAGCAGAGGCCAAACGTTCGTGCTGTACTCACTGTGCTGCTGGGCAGCTGAGAGACACCACCTGAGAATTTGGATTCAAATGGACTTTTAGGTATGAAACCGAGGAGAGACTGAAATGATGGTGACACCGTTGCAAAGCTGCTTGTGCGCTGAAGAGGCCCAGCACTAGCTTTCCCTGCTGGTCCTTCTGCCGTGGGAGCAGATGCCACTGTTCATTCTGTACTGACTCTGTGGCTGCCAGCAGAGAGCAGCCTCTGGACTGATTCCATTCAAAAGCGTTTCCTGCATGAATGTGAGCAGTGAAAGCAACGATGGAGGCACCAATGGAAAGGTGATTGTGTGCTGAACAGGTCCAGCACCAGCTTTCAATCCTGGCTCTTCTGCTGTGGGAGCAGAGGCCAAACGTTCGTGCTGTACTCACTGTGCTGCTGGGCAGCTGAGAGACACCACCTGAGAATTTGGATTCAAATGGACTTTTAGGTATGAAAAGGAGGAGAGACTGCAATGATGGTGACACCGTTGCAAAGCAGCTTGTGTGCTGAAGAGGCCCAGCACTAGCTTTCCCTGCTGGTCCTTCTGCCGTGGGAGCAGATGCCACTGTTCATTCTGTACTGACTCTGTTGCTGCCAGCAGAGAGCAGCCTCTGGACTGATTCCATTCAAATGCTTTTCCTGTATGAATGTGAGCAGTGAAAGCAACGATGGAGGCACTAATGTAAAGGTGATTGTGTGCTGAACAGGTCCAGCACCAGCTTTCAATCCTGGCTCTTCTGCTGTGGGAGCAGAGGCCAAACGTTCGTGCTCTACTCACTGTGCTGCTGGGCAGCTGAGAGACACCACCTGATAATTTGGATTCAAATGGACTTTTAGGTATGAAAAGGAGGAGAGACTGCAATAATGGTGACACCGTTGCAAAGCTGCTTGTGTGCTGAAGAGGCCCAGCACTAGCTTTCCCTGCTCGTCCTTCTGCTGTGGGAGCAGATGCCACTGTTCATTCTGTACTGACAGTCTTGCTGGCAGCAGAGAGCAGCCTCTAGACTGATTCCATTCAAATGCTTTTCCTGTATGAATGTTAGCAGTGAAAGCAACGATGGAGGCACCAATGTAAAGGTGATTGTGTGCTGAACAGGTCCAGCACCAGCTTTCAATCCTGGCTCTTCTGCTGTGGGAGCAGAGGCCAAACGTTCGTGCTGTACTCACTGTGCTGCTGGGCAGCTGAGAGACACCACCTGAGAATTTGGATTCAAATGGACTTTTAGGTATGAAACCGAGGAGAGACTGAAATGATGGTGACACCGTTGCAAAGCTGCTTGTGTGCTGAAGAGGCCCAGCACTAGCTTTCCCTGCTGGTCCTTCTGCCGTGGGAGCAGATGCCACTGTTCATTCTGTACTGACTGTGTTGCTGCCAGCAGAGAGCAGCCTCTGGACTGATTCCATTCAAAAGCTTTTCCTGCATGAATGTGAGCAGTGAAAGCAACGATGGAGGCACCAATGGAAAGGTGATTGTGTGCTGAACAGGTCCAGCACCAGCTTTCAATCCTGGCTCTTCTGCTGTGGGAGCAGAGGCCAAACGTTCGTGCTGTACACACTGTGCTGCTGGGCAGCTGAGAGACACCACCTGAGAATTTGGATTCAAATGGACTTTTAGGTATGAAACCGAGGAGAGACTGCAATGATGGTGACACCGTTGCAAAGCAGCTTGTGTGCTGAAGAGGCCCAGCACTAGCTTTCCCTGCTCGTCCTTCTGCCGTGTGAGCAGATGCCACTGTTCATTCTGTGCAGACTGTGTTGCTGCGCAGCAGAGAGCAGGCTCTGGACTGATTCCATTCAAATGCTTTTCCTGTATGAATGTGAGCAGTGAAAGCAACGATGGAGGCACTAATGTAAAGGTGATTGTGTGCTGAACTGGTCCAGCACCAGCTTTCAATCCTGGCTCTTCTGCTGTGGGAGCAGAGGCCAAACGTTCGTGCTGTACTCACTGTGCTGCTGGGCAGCTGAGAGACACCACCTGAGAATTTGGATTCAAATGGACTTTTAGGTATGAAAAGGAGGAGAGACTGCAATGATGGTGACACCGTTGCAAAGCTGCTTGTGTGCTGAAGAGGCCCAGCACTAGCTTTCCCTGCTGGTCCTTCTGCCGTGGGAGCAGATGCCACTGTTCATTCTGTACTGACTCTGTTGCTGCCAGCAGAGAGCAGCCTCTGGACTGATTCCATTCAAATGCTTTTCCTGTATGAATGTGAGCAGTGAAAGCAACGATGGAGGCACTAATGTAAAGGTGATTGTGTGCTGAACAGGTCCAGCAGCAGCTTTCAATCCTGGCTCTTCTGCTGTGGGAGCAGAGGCCAAACGTTCGTGCTGTACTCACTGTGCTGCTGGGCAGCTGAGAGACACCACCTGAGAATTTGGATTCAAATGGACTTTTAGGTATGAAACCGAGGAGAGACTGAAATGATGGTGACACCGTTGCAAAGCTGCTTGTGCGCTGAAGAGGCCCAGCACTAGCTTTCCCTGCTCGTCCTTCTGCCGTGGGAGCAGATGCCACTGTTCATTCTGTGCTTACTGTGTTGCTGCCAGCAGAGAGCAGCCTCTGGACTGATTCCATTCAAAAGCTTTTCCTGCATGAATGTGAGCAGTGAAAGCAACGATGGAGGCACCAATGTAAATGTGATTGTGTGCTGAACAGGTCCAGCAGCAGCTTTCAATCCTGGCTCTTCTGCTGTGGGAGCAGAGGCCAAACGTTCGTGCTGTACTCACTGTGCTGCTGGGCAGCTGAGAGACACCACCTGAGAATTTGGATTCAAATGGACTTTTAGGTATGAAACCGAGGAGAGACTGCAATGATGGTGACACCGTTGCAAAGCTGCTTGTGTGCTGAAGAGGCCCAGCACTACCTTTCCCTGCTCGTCCTTCTGCCGTGTGAGCAGATGCCACTGTTCATTCTGTGCTTACTGTGTTGCTGCCAGAAGAGAGCAGCCTCTGGACTGATTCCATTCAAAAGCTTTTCCTGCATGAATGTGAGCAGTGAAAGCAACGATGGAGGCACCAATGGAAAGGTGATTGTGTGCTGAACAGGTCCAGCACCAGCTTTCAATCCTGGCTCTTCTGCTGTGGGAGCAGAGGCCAAACGTTCGTGCTGTACTCACTGTGCTGCTGGGCAGCTGAGAGACACCACCTGAGAATTTGGATTCAAATGGACTTTTAGGTATGAAACCGAGGAGAGACTGCAATGATGGTGACACCGTTGCAAAGCTGCTTGTGTGCTGAAGAGGCCCAGCACTAGCTTTCCCTGCTCGTCCTTCTGCTGTGGGAGCAGATGCCACTGTTCATTCTGTACTGACAGTGTTGCTGGCAGCAGAGAGCAGCCTCTAGACTGATTCCATTCAAATGCTTTTCCTGTATGAATGTGAGCATTGAAAGCAACGTTGGAGGCACCAATGTAAAGGTGATTGTGTGCTGAACAGGTCCAGCACCAGCTTTCAATCCTGGCTCTTCTGCTGTGGGAGCAGAGGCCAAACGTTCGTGCTGTACTCACTGTGCTGCTGGGCAGCTGAGAGACACCACCTGAGAATTTGGATTCAAATGGACTTTTAGCTATGAAAAGGAGGAGAGACTGCAATGATGGTGACACCGTTGCAAAGCTGCTTGTGTGCTGAAGAGGCCCAGCACTAGCTTTCCCTGCTCGTCCTTCTGCCGTGGGAGCAGATGCCACTGTTCATTCTGTGCTGACTGTGTTGCTGACAGCAGAGAGCAGCCTCTAGACTGATTCCATTCAAATGCTTTTCCTGCATGAATGTGAGCAGTGAAAGCAACGATGGAGGCACCAATGGAAAGGTGATTGTGTGCTGAACAGGTCCAGCACCAGCTTTCAATCCTGGCTCTTCTGCTGTGGGAGCAGAGGCCAAACGTTCGTGCTGTACACACTGTGCTGCTGGGCAGCTGAGAGACACCACCTGAGAATTTGGATTCAAATGGACTTTTAGGTATGAAACCGAGGAGAGACTGCAATGATGGTGACACCGTTGCAAAGCAGCTTGTGTGCTGAAGAGGCCCAGCACTAGCTTTCCCTGCTCGTCCTTCTGCCGTGTGAGCAGATGCCACTGTTCATTCTGTGCAGACTGTGTTGCTGCGCAGCAGAGAGCAGGCTCTGGACTGATTCCATTCAAATGCTTTTCCTGTATGAATGTGAGCAGTGAAAGCAACGATGGAGGCACTAATGTAAAGGTGATTGTGTGCTGAACTGGTCCAGCACCAGCTTTCAATCCTGGCTCTTCTGCTGTGGGAGCAGAGGCCAAACGTTCGTGCTGTACTCACTGTGCTGCTGGGCAGCTGAGAGACACCACCTGAGAATTTGGATTCAAATGGACTTTTAGGTATGAAAAGGAGGAGAGACTGCAATGATGGTGACACCGTTGCAAAGCTGCTTGTGTGCTGAAGAGGCCCAGCACTAGCTTTCCCTGCTGGTCCTTCTGCCGTGGGAGCAGATGCCACTGTTCATTCTGTACTGACTCTGTTGCTGCCAGCAGAGAGCAGCCTCTGGACTGATTCCATTCAAATGCTTTTCCTGTATGAATGTGAGCAGTGAAAGCAACGATGGAGGCACTAATGTAAAGGTGATTGTGTGCTGAACAGGTCCAGCAGCAGCTTTCAATCCTGGCTCTTCTGCTGTGGGAGCAGAGGCCAAACGTTCGTGCTGTACTCACTGTGCTGCTGGGCAGCTGAGAGACACCACCTGAGAATTTGGATTCAAATGGACTTTTAGGTATGAAACCGAGGAGAGACTGAAATGATGGTGACACCGTTGCAAAGCTGCTTGTGCGCTGAAGAGGCCCAGCACTAGCTTTCCCTGCTCGTCCTTCTGCCGTGTGAGCAGATGCCACTGTTCATTCTGTGCTTACTGTGTTGCTGCCAGCAGAGAGCAGCCTCTGGACTGATTCCATTCAAAAGCTTTTCCTGCATGAATGTGAGCAGTGAAAGCAACGATGGAGGCACCAATGTAAATGTGATTGTGTGCTGAACAGGTCCAGCAGCAGCTTTCAATCCTGGCTCTTCTGCTGTGGGAGCAGAGGCCAAACGTTCGTGCTGTACTCACTGTGCTGCTGGGCAGCTGAGAGACACCACCTGAGAATTTGGATTCAAATGGACTTTTAGGTATGAAACCGAGGAGAGACTGCAATGATGGTGACACCGTTGCAAAGCTGCTTGTGTGCTGAAGAGGCCCAGCACTACCTTTCCCTGCTCGTCCTTCTGCCGTGTGAGCAGATGCCACTGTTCATTCTGTGCTTACTGTGTTGCTGCCAGAAGAGAGCAGCCTCTGGACTGATTCCATTCAAAAGCTTTTCCTGCATGAATGTGAGCAGTGAAAGCAACGATGGAGGCACCAATGGAAAGGTGATTGTGTGCTGAACAGGTCCAGCACCAGCTTTCAATCCTGGCTCTTCTGCTGTGGGAGCAGAGGCCAAACGTTCGTGCTGTACTCACTGTGCTGCTGGGCAGCTGAGAGACACCACCTGAGAATTTGGATTCAAATGGACTTTTAGGTATGAAACCGAGGAGAGACTGCAATGATGGTGACACCGTTGCAAAGCTGCTTGTGTGCTGAAGAGGCCCAGCACTAGCTTTCCCTGCTCGTCCTTCTGCTGTGGGAGCAGATGCCACTGTTCATTCTGTACTGACAGTGTTGCTGGCAGCAGAGAGCAGCCTCTAGACTGCTTCCATTCAAATGCTTTTCCTGTATGAATGTGAGCATTGAAAGCAACGTTGGAGGCACCAATGTAAAGGTGATTGTGTGCTGAACAGGTCCAGCACCAGCTTTCAATCCTGGCTCTTCTGCTGTGGGAGCAGAGGCCAAACGTTCGTGCTGTACTCACTGTGCTGCTGGGCAGCTGAGAGACACCACCTGAGAATTTGGATTCAAATGGACTTTTAGGTATGAAACCGAGGAGAGACTGCAATGATGGTGACACCGTTGCAAAGCTGCTTGTGTGCTGAAGAGGCCCAGCACTAGCTTTCCCTGCTCGTCCTTCTGCTGTGGGAGCAGATGCCACTGTTCATTCTGTACTGACAGTGTTGCTGGCAGCAGAGAGCAGCCTCTAGACTGATTCCATTCAAATGCTTTTCCTGTATGAATGTGAGCATTGAAAGCAACGTTGGAGGCACCAATGGAAAGGTGATTGTGTGCTGAACAGGTCCAGCACCAGCTTTCAATCCTGGCTCTTCTGCTGTGGGAGCAGAGGCCAAACGTTCGTGCTGTACTCACTGTGCTGCTGGGCAGCTGAGAGACACCACCTGAGAATTTGGATTCAAATGGACTTTTAGCTATGAAAAGGAGGAGAGACTGCAATGATGGTGACACCGTTGCAAAGCTGCTTGTGTGCTGAAGAGGCCCAGCACTAGCTTTCCCTGCTGGTCCTTCTGCCGTGGGAGCAGATGCCACTGTTCATTCTGTGCTGACTGTGTTGCTGACAGCAGAGAGCAGCCTCTAGACTGATTCCATTCAAATGCTTTTCCTGCATGAATGTGAGCAGTGAAAGCAACGATGGAGGCACCAATGTAAAGGTGATTGTGTGCTGAACAGGTCCAGCAGCAGCTTTCAATCCTGGCTCTTCTGCTGTGGGAGCAGAGGCCAAACGTTCGTGCTGTACTCACTGTGCTGCTGGGCAGCTGAGAGACACCACCTGAGAATTTGGATTCAAATGGACTTTTAGGTATGAAACCGAGGAGAGACTGCAATGATGGTGACACCGTTGCAAAGCTGCTTGTGTGCTGAAGAGGCCCAGCACTAGCTTTCCCTGCTCGTCCTTCTGCTGTGGGAGCAGATGCCACTGTTCATTCCGTACTGACAGTCTTGCTGGCAGCAGAGAGCAGCCTCTAGACTGATTCCATTCAAATGCTTTTCCTGTATGAATGTGAGCAGTGAAAGCAACGTTGGAGGCACCAATGTAAAGGTGATTGTGTGCTGAACAGGTCCAGCACCAGCTTTCAATCCTGGCTCTTCTGCTGTGGGAGCAGAGGCCAAACGTTCGTGCTGTACTCACTGTGCTGCTGGGCAGCTGAGAGACACCACCTGAGAATTTGGATTCAAATGGACTTTTAGGTATGAAACCGAGGAGAGACTGCAATGATGGTGACACCGTTGCAAAGCTGCTTGTGTGCTGAAGAGGCCCAGCACTAGCTTTCCCTGCTCGTCCTTCTGCTGTGGGAGCAGATGCCACTGTTCATTCTGTACTGACAGTGTTGCTGGCAGCAGAGAGCAGCCTCTAGACTGATTCCATTCAAATGCTTTTCCTGTATGAATGTGAGCATTGAAAGCAACGTTGGAGGCACCAATGTAAAGGTGATTGTGTGCTGAACAGGTCCAGCACCAGCTTTCAATCCTGGCTCTTCTGCTGTGGGAGCAGAGGCCAAACGTTCGTGCTGTACTCACTGTGCTGCTGGGCAGCTGAGAGACACCACCTGAGAATTTGGATTCAAATGGACTTTTAGCTATGAAAAGGAGGAGAGACTGCAATGATGGTGACACCGTTGCAAAGCTGCTTGTGCGCTGAAGAGGCCCAGCACTAGCTTTCCCTGCTCGTCCTTCTGCCGTGGGAGCAGATGCCACTGTTCATTCTGTGCTGACTGTGTTGCTGCGCAGCAGAGAGCAGCCTCTGGACTGATTCCATTCAAATGCTTTTCCTGTATGAATGTGAGCAGTGAAAGCAACGATGGAGGCACCAATGTAAAGGTGATTGTGTGCTGAACAGGTCCAGCACCAGCTTTCAATCCTGGCTCTTCTGCTGTGGGAGCAGAGGCCAAACGTTCGTGCTGTACTCACTGTGCTGCTGGGCAGCTGAGAGACACCACCTGAGAATTTGGATTCAAATGGACTTTTAGGTATGAAACCGAGGAGAGACTGCAATGATGGTGACACCGTTGCAAAGCTGCTTGTGTGCTGAAGAGGCCCAGCACTAGCTTTCCCTGCTGGTCCTTCTGCCGTGGGAGCAGATGCCACTGTTCATTCTGTGCTGACTATGTTGCTGCGCAGCAGAGAGCAGCCTCTGGACTGATTCCATTCAAATGCTTTTCCTGTATGAATGTGAGCAGTGAAAGCAACGATGGAGGCACTAATGTAAAGGTGATTGTGTGCTGAACAGGTCCAGAACCAGCTTTCAATCCTGGCTCTTCTGCTGTGGGAGCAGAGGCCAAACGTTCGTGCTGTACTCACTGTGCTGCTGGGCAGCTGAGAGACACCACCTGAGAATTTGGATTCAAATGGACTTTTAGGTATGAAACCGAGGAGAGACTGCAATGATGGTGACACCGTTGCAAAGCTGCTTGTGTGCTGAAGAGGCCCAGCACTAGCTTTCCCTGCTCGTCCTTCTGCTGTGGGAGCAGATGCCACTGTTCATTCTGTACTGACTCTGTTGCTGCCAGCAGAGAGCAGCCTCTAGACTGATTCCATTCAAATGATTTTCCTGTATGAATGTGAGCAGTGAAAGCAACGATGGAGGCACTAATGTAAAGGTGATTGTGTGCTGAACAGGTCCAGCACCAGCTTTCAATCCTGGCTCTTCTGCTGTGGGAGCAGAGGCCAAACGTTCGTGCTGTACTCACTGTGCTGCTGGGCAGCTGAGAGACACCACCTGAGAATTTGGATTCAAATGGACATTTAGATATGAAAAGGAGGAGAGACTGCAATGATGGTGACACCGTTGCAAAGCTGCTTGTGTGCTGAAGAGGCCCAGCACTAGCTTTCCCTGCTCGTTCTTCTGCTGTGGGAGCAGATGCCACTGTTCATTCTGTGCTGACTGTGTTGCTGCGCAGCAGAGAGCAGCCTCTGGACTGATTCCATTCAAATGCTTTTCCTGTATGAATGTGAGCAGTGAAAGCAACGATGGAGGCACCAATGTAAATGTGATTGTGTGCTGAACAGGTCCAGCAGCAGCTTTCAATCCTGGCTCTTCTGCTGTGGGAGCAGAGGCCAAACGTTCGTGCTGTACTCACTGTGCTGCTGGGCAGCTGAGAGACACCACCTGAGAATTTGGATTCAAATGGACTTTTAGGTATGAAACCGAGGAGAGACTGCAATGATGGTGACACCGTTGCAAAGCTGCTTGTGTGCTGAAGAGGCCCAGCACTAGCTTTCCCTGCTCGTCCTTCTGCCGTGTGAGCAGATGCCACTGTTCATTCTGTGCTTACTGTGTTGCTGCCCGCAGAGAGCAGCCTCTGGACTGATTCCATTCAAAAGCTTTTCCTGCATGAATGTGAGCAGTGAAAGCAACGATGGAGGCACCAATGGAAAGGTGATTTTGTGCTGAACAGGTCCAGCACCAGCTTTCAATCCTGGCTCTTCTGCTGTGGGAGCAGAGGCCAAACGTTCGTGCTGTACTCACTGTGCTGCTGGGCAGCTGAGAGACACCACCTGAGAATTTGGATTCAAATGGACTTTTAGGTATGAAACCGAGGAGAGACTGCAATGATGGTGACACCGTTGCAAAGCTGCTTGTGTGCTGAAGAGGCCCAGCACTAGCTTTCCCTGCTCGTCCTTCTGCTGTGGGAGCAGATGCCACTGTTCATTCTGTACTGACAGTCTTGCTGGCAGCAGAGAGCAGCCTCTAGACTGATTCCATTCAAATGCTTTTCCTGTATGAATGTGAGCAGTGAAAGCAACGTTGGAGGCACCAATGTAAAGGTGATTGTGTGCTGAACAGGTCCAGCACCAGCTTTCAATCCTGGCTCTTCTGCTGTGGGAGCAGAGGCCAAACGTTCGTGCTGTACTCACTGTGCTGCTGGGCAGCTGAGAGACACCACCTGAGAATTAGGATTCAAATGGACTTTTAGGTATGAAACCGAGGAGAGACTGCAATGATGGTGACACCGTTACAAAGCTGCTTGTGTGCTGAAGAGGCCCAGCACTAGCTTTCCCTGCTTGTCCTTCTGCTGTGGGAGCAGATGCCACTGTTCATTCTGTACTGACAGTGTTGCTGGCAGCAGAGAGCAGCCTCTAGACTGATTCCATTCAAATGCTTTTCCTGTATGAATGTGAGCATTGAAAGCAACGTTGGAGGCACCAATGTAAAGGTGATTGTGTGCTGAACAGGTCCAGCACCAGCTTTCAATCCTGGCTCTTCTGCTGTGGGAGCAGAGGCCAAACGTTCGTGCTGTACTCACTGTGCTGCTGGGCAGCTGAGAGACACCACCTGAGAATTTGGATTCAAATGGACTTTTAGCTATGAAAAGGAGGAGAGACTGCAATGATGGTGACACCGTTGCAAAGCTGCTTGTGCGCTGAAGAGGCCCAGCACTAGCTTTCCCTGCTGGTCCTTCTGCCGTGGGAGCAGATGCCACTGTTCATTCTGTGCTGACTGTGTTGCTGCGCAGCAGAGAGCAGCCTCTGGACTGATTCCATTCAAATGCTTTTCCTGTATGAATGTGAGCAGTGAAAGCAACGATGGAGGCACCAATGTAAAGGTGAATGTGTGCTGAACAGGTCCAGCACCAGCTTTCAATCCTGGCTCTTCTGCTGTGGGAGCAGAGGCCAAACGTTCGTGCTGTACTCACTGTGCTGCTGGGCAGCTGAGAGACACCACCTGAGAATTTGGATTCAAATGGACTTTTAGGTATGAAACCGAGGAGAGACTGCAATGATGGTGACACCGTTGCAAAGCTGCTTGTGTGCTGAAGAGGCCCAGCACTAGCTTTCCCTGCTGGTCCTTCTGCCGTGGGAGCAGATGCCGCTGTTCATTCTGTGCTGACTATGTTGCTGCGCAGCAGAGAGCAGCCTCTGGACTGATTCCATTCAAATGCTTTTCCTGTATGAATGTGAGCAGTGAAAGCAACGATGGAGGCACTAATGTAAAGGTGATTGTGTGCTGAACAGGTCCAGAACCAGCTTTCAATCCTGGCTCTTCTGCTGTGGGAGCAGAGGCCAAACGTTCGTGCTGTACTCACTGTGCTGCTGGGCAGCTGAGAGACACCACCTGAGAATTTGGATTCAAATGGACTTTTAGGTATGAAACCGAGGAGAGACTGCAATGATGGTGACACCGTTGCAAAGCTGCTTGTGTGCTGAAGAGGCCCAGCACTAGCTTTCCCTGCTCGTCCTTCTGCTGTGGGAGCAGATGCCACTGTTCATTCTGTACTGACTCTGTTGCTGCCAGCAGAGAGCAGCCTCAGGACTGATTCCATTCAAATGATTTTCCTGTATGAATGTGAGCAGTGAAAGCAATGATGGAGGCACTAATGTAAAGGTGATTGTGTGCTGAACAGGTCCAGCACCAGCTTTCAATCCTGGCTCTTCTGCTGTGGGAGCAGAGGCCAAACGTTCGTGCTGTACTCACTGTGCTGCTGGGCAGCTGAGAGACACCACCTGAGAATTTGGATTCAAATGGACATTTAGATATGAAAAGGAGGAGAGACTGCAATGATGGTGACACCGTTGCAAAGCTGCTTGTGTGCTGAAGAGGCCCAGCACTAGCTTTCCCTGCTGGTCCTTCTGCCGTATGAGCAGATGCCACTGTTCATTCTGTGCTGACTGTGTTGCTGCGCAGCAGAGAGCAGCCTCTGGACTGATTCCATTCAAATGCTTTTCCTGTATGAATGTGAGCAGTGAAAGCAACGATGGAGGCACTAATGTAAAGGTGATTGTGTGCTGAACAGGTCCAGCACCAGCTTTCAATCCTGGCTCTTCTGCTGTGGGAGCAGAGGCCAAACGTTCGTGCTGTACTCACTGTGCTGCTGGGCAGCTGAGAGACACCACCTGAGAATTTGGATTCAAATGGACTTTTAGGTATGAAACCGAGGAGAGACTGCAATGATGGTGACACCGTTGCAAAGCTGCTTGTGTGCTGAAGAGGCCCAGCACTAGCTTTCCCTGATCGTCCTTCTGCCGTGGGAGCAGATGCCACTGCTCATTCTGTACTGACTGTGTTGCTGCCAGCAGAGAGCAGCCTCTAGACTGATTCCATTCAAATGCTTTTCCTGTATGAATGTGAGCATTGAAAGCAACGATGGAGGCACCAATGTAAAGGTGATTGTGTGCTGAACAGGTCCAGCAGCAGCTTTCAATCCTGGCTCTTCTGCTGTGGGAGCAGAGACCAAACGTTCGTGCTGTACTCACTGTGCTGCTGGGCAGCTGAGAGACACCACCTGAGAATTTGGATTCAAATGGACTTTTAGGTATGAAACCGAGGAGAGACTGAAATGATGGTGACACCGTTGCAAAGCTGCTTGTGCGCTGAAGAGGCCCAGCACTAGCTTTCCCTGCTCGTCCTTCTGCCGTGTGAGCAGATGCCACTGTTCATTCTGTGCTTACTGTGTTGCTGCCAGCAGAGAGCAGCCTCTGGACTGATTCCATTCAAAAGCTTTTCCTGCATGAATGTGAGCAGTGAAAGCAACGATGGAGGCACCAATGTAAATGTGATTGTGTGCTGAACAGGTCCAGCAGCAGCTTTCAATCCTGGCTCTTCTGCTGTGGGAGCAGAGGCCAAACGTTCGTGCTGTACTCACTGTGCTGCTGGGCAGCTGAGAGACACCACCTGAGAATTTGGATTCAAATGGACTTTTAGGTATGAAACCGAGGAGAGACTGCAATGATGGTGACACCGTTGCAAAGCTGCTTGTGTGCTGAAGAGGCCCAGCACTAGCTTTCCCTGCTGGTCCTTCTGCCGTGGGAGCAGATGCCACTGTTCATTCTGTGCTGACTATGTTGCTGCGCAGCAGAGAGCAGCCTCTGGACTGATTCCATTCAAATGCTTTTCCTGTATGAATGTGAGCAGTGAAAGCAACGATGGAGGCACTAATGTAAAGGTGATTGTGTGCTGAACAGGTCCAGAACCAGCTTTCAATCCTGGCTCTTCTGCTGTGGGAGCAGAGGCCAAACGTTCGTGCTGTACTCACTGTGCTGCTGGGCAGCTGAGAGACACCACCTGAGAATTTGGATTCAAATGGACTTTTAGGTATGAAACCGAGGAGAGACTGCAATGATGGTGACACCGTTGCAAAGCTGCTTGTGTGCTGAAGAGGCCCAGCACTAGCTTTCCCTGCTCGTCCTTCTGCTGTGGGAGCAGATGCCACTGTTCATTCTGTACTGACTCTGTTGCTGCCAGCAGAGAGCAGCCTCTAGACTGATTCCATTCAAATGATTTTCCTGTATGAATGTGAGCAGTGAAAGCAACGATGGAGGCACTAATGTAAAGGTGATTGTGTGCTGAACAGGTCCAGCACCAGCTTTCAATCCTGGCTCTTCTGCTGTGGGAGCAGAGGCCAAACGTTCGTGCTGTACTCACTGTGCTGCTGGGCAGCTGAGAGACACCACCTGAGAATTTGGATTCAAATGGACTTTTAGGTATGAAACCGAGGAGAGACTGCAATGATGGTGACACCGTTGCAAAGCTGCTTGTGTGCTGAAGAGGCCCAGCACTAGCTTTCCCTGCTCGTCCTTCTGCTGTGGGAGCAGATGCCACTGTTCATTCTGTACTGACTCTGTTGCTGCCAGCAGAGAGCAGCCTCTAGACTGATTCCATTCAAATGATTTTCCTGTATGAATGTGAGCAGTGAAAGCAACGATGGAGGCACTAATGTAAAGGTGATTGTGTGCTGAACAGGTCCAGCACCAGCTTTCAATCCTGGCTCTTCTGCTGTGGGAGCAGAGGCCAAACGTTCGTGCTGTACTCACTGTGCTGCTGGGCAGCTGAGAGACACCACCTGAGAATTTGGATTCAAATGGACATTTAGATATGAAAAGGAGGGGAGACTGCAATGATGGTGACACCGTTGCAAAGCTGCTTGTGTGCTGAAGAGGCCCAGCACTAGCTTTCCCTGCTCGTTCTTCTGCTGTGGGAGCAGATGCCACTGTTCATTCTGTGCTGACTGTGTTGCTCCGCAGCAGAGAGCAGCCTCTGGACTGATTCCATTCAAATGCTTTTCCTGTATGAATGTGAGCAGTGAAAGCAACGATGGAGGCACCAATGTAAATGTGATTGTGTGCTGAACAGGTCCAGCAGCAGCTTTCAATCCTGGCTCTTCTGCTGTGGGAGCAGAGGCCAAACGTTCGTGCTGTACTCACTGTGCTGCTGGGCAGCTGAGAGACACCACCTGAGAATTTGGATTCAAATGGACTTTTAGGTATGAAACCGAGGAGAGACTGCAATGATGGTGACACCGTTGCAAAGCTGCTTGTGTGCTGAAGAGGCCCAGCACTAGCTTTCCCTGCTCGTCCTTCTGCCGTGTGAGCAGATGCCACTGTTCATTCTGTGCTGACTGTGTTGCTGCCAGCAGAGAGCAGCCTCTGGACTGATTCCATTCAAAAGCTTTTCCTGCATGAATGTGAGCAGTGAAAGCAACGATGGAGGCACCAATGGAAAGGTGATTTTGTGCTGAACAGGTCCAGCACCAGCTTTCAATCCTGGCTCTTCTGCTGTGGGAGCAGAGGCCAAACGTTCGTGCTGTACTCACTGTGCTGCTGGGCAGCTGAGAGACACCACCTGAGAATTTGGATTCAAATGGACTTTTAGGTATGAAACCGAGGAGAGACTGCAATGATGGTGACACCGTTGCAAAGCTGCTTGTGTGCTGAAGAGGCCCAGCACTAGCTTTCCCTGCTCGTCCTTCTGCTGTGGGAGCAGATGCCACTGTTCATTCTGTACTGACAGTCTTGCTGGCAGCAGAGAGCAGCCTCTAGACTGATTCCATTCAAATGCTTTTCCTGTATGAATGTGAGCAGTGAAAGCAACGTTGGAGGCACCAATGTAAAGGTGATTGTGTGCTGAACAGGTCCAGCACCAGCTTTCAATCCTGGCTCTTCTGCTGTGGGAGCAGAGGCCAAACGTTCGTGCTGTACTCACTGTGCTGCTGGGCAGCTGAGAGACACCACCTGAGAATTTGGATTCAAATGGACTTTTAGGTATGAAACCGAGGAGAGACTGCAATGATGGTGACACCGTTGCAAAGCTGCTTGTGTGCTGAAGAGGCCCAGCACTAGCTTTCCCTGCTTGTCCTTCTGCTGTGGGAGCAGATGCCACTGTTCATTCTGTACTGACAGTGTTGCTGGCAGCAGAGAGCAGCCTCTAGACTGATTCCATTCAAATGCTTTTCCTGTATGAATGTGAGCATTGAAAGCAACGTTGGAGGCACCAATGTAAAGGTGATTGTGTGCTGAACAGGTCCAGCACCAGCTTTCAATCCTGGCTCTTCTGCTGTGGGAGCAGAGGCCAAACGTTCGTGCTGTACTCACTGTGCTGCTGGGCAGCTGAGAGACACCACCTGAGAATTTGGATTCAAATGGACTTTTAGCTATGAAAAGGAGGAGAGACTGCAATGATGGTGACACCGTTGCAAAGCTGCTTGTGCGCTGAAGAGGCCCAGCACTAGCTTTCCCTGCTGGTCCTTCTGCCGTGGGAGCAGATGCCACTGTTCATTCTGTGCTGACTGTGTTGCTGCGCAGCAGAGAGCAGCCTCTGGACTGATTCCATTCAAATGCTTTTCCTGTATGA
The DNA here is from genome assembly GCF_033815535.1 of Pezoporus flaviventris. Taxonomy (NCBI): domain Eukaryota; kingdom Metazoa; phylum Chordata; class Aves; order Psittaciformes; family Psittacidae; genus Pezoporus; species Pezoporus flaviventris. The sequence continues at coordinate 855,347 of NW_026892708.1, read as the reverse complement.
ATGTGAGCAGTGAAAGCAACGATGGAGGCACCAATGTAAAGGTGATTGTGTGCTGAACAGGTCCAGCACCAGCTTTCAATCCTGGCTCTTCTGCTGTGGGAGCAGAGGCCAAACGTTCGTGCTGTACTCACTGTGCTGCTGGGCAGCTGAGAGACACCACCTGAGAATTTGGATTCAAATGGACTTTTAGGTATGAAACCGAGGAGAGACTGCAATGATGGTGACACCGTTGCAAAGCTGCTTGTGTGCTGAAGAGGCCCAGCACTAGCTTTCCCTGCTGGTCCTTCTGCCGTGGGAGCAGATGCCACTGTTCATTCTGTGCTGACTATGTTGCTGCGCAGCAGAGAGCAGCCTCTGGACTGATTCCATTCAAATGCTTTTCCTGTATGAATGTGAGCAGTGAAAGCAACGATGGAGGCACCAATGGAAAGGTGATTGTGTGCTGAACAGGTCCAGCACCAGCTTTCAATCCTGGCTCTTCTGCTGTGGGAGCAGAGGCCAAACGTTCGTGCTGTACTCACTGTGCTGCTGGGCAGCTGAGAGACACCACCTGAGAATTTGGATTCAAATGGACTTTTAGGTATGAAACCGAGGAGAGGCTGCAATGATGGTGACACCGTTGCTAAGCTGCTTGTGTGCTGAAGAGGCCCAGCACTAGCTTTCCCTGCTCGTCCTTCTGCTTTGGGAGCAGATGCCACTGTTCATTCTGTACTGACAGTGTTGCTGGCAGCAGAGAGCAGCCTCTAGACTGCTTCCATTCAAATGCTTTTCCTGTATGAATGTGAGCATTGAAAGCAACGTTGGAGGCACCAATGTAAAGGTGATTGTGTGCTGAACAGGTCCAGCACCAGCTTTCAATCCTGGCTCTTCTGCTGTGGGAGCAGAGGCCAAACGTTCGTGCTGTACTCACTGTGCTGCTGGGCAGCTGAGAGACACCACCTGAGAATTTGGATTCAAATGGACTTTTAGGTATGAAACTGAGGAGAGACTGCAATGATGGTGACACCGTTGCAAAGCTGCTTGTGTGCTGAAGAGGCCCAGCACTAGCTTTCCCTGCTCGTCCTTCTGCTGTGGGAGCAGATGCCACTGTTCATTCTGTACTGACAGTGTTGCTGGCAGCAGAGAGCAGCCTCTAGACTGATTCCATTCAAATGCTTTTCCTGTATGAATGTGAGCATTGAAAGCAACGTTGGAGGCACCAATGTAAAGGTGATTGTGTGCTGAACAGGTCCAGCACCAGCTTTCAATCCTGGCTCTTCTGCTGTGGGAGCAGAGGCCAAACGTTCGTGCTGTACTCACTGTGCTGCTGGGCAGCTGAGAGACACCACCTGAGAATTTGGATTCAAATGGACTTTTAGCTATGAAAAGGAGGAGAGACTGCAATGATGGTGACACCGTTGCAAAGCTGCTTGTGCGCTGAAGAGGCCCAGCACTAGCTTTCCCTGCTGGTCCTTCTGCCGTGGGAGCAGATGCCACTGTTCATTCTGTGCTGACTGTGTTGCTGCGCAGCAGAGAGCAGCCTCTGGACTGATTCCATTCAAATGCTTTTCCTGTATGAATGTGAGCAGTGAAAGCAACGATGGAGGCACCAATGTAAAGGTGATTGTGTGCTGAACAGGTCCAGCACCAGCTTTCAATCCTGGCTCTTCTGCTGTGGGAGCAGAGGCCAAACGTTCGTGCTGTACTCACTGTGCTGCTGGGCAGCTGAGAGACACCACCTGAGAATTTGGATTCAAATGGACTTTTAGGTATGAAACCGAGGAGAGACTGCAATGATGGTGACACCGTTGCAAAGCTGCTTGTGTGCTGAAGAGGCCCAGCACTAGCTTTCCCTGCTGGTCCTTCTGCCGTGGGAGCAGATGCCACTGTTCATTCTGTGCTGACTATGTTGCTGCGCAGCAGAGAGCAGCCTCTGGACTGATTCCATTCAAATGCTTTTCCTGTATGAATGTGAGCAGTGAAAGCAACGATGGAGGCACCAATGGAAAGGTGATTGTGTGCTGAACAGGTCCAGCACCAGCTTTCAATCCTGGCTCTTCTGCTGTGGGAGCAGAGGCCAAACGTTCGTGCTGTACTCACTGTGCTGCTGGGCAGCTGAGAGACACCACCTGAGAATTTGGATTCAAATGGACTTTTAGGTATGAAACCGAGGAGAGGCTGCAATGATGGTGACACCGTTGCTAAGCTGCTTGTGTGCTGAAGAGGCCCAGCACTAGCTTTCCCTGCTCGTCCTTCTGCTGTGGGAGCAGATGCCACTGTTCATTCTGTACTGACAGTGTTGCTGGCAGCAGAGAGCAGCCTCTAGACTGCTTCCATTCAAATGCTTTTCCTGTATGAATGTGAGCATTGAAAGCAACGTTGGAGGCACCAATGTAAAGGTGATTGTGTGCTGAACAGGTCCAGCACCAGCTTTCAATCCTGGCTCTTCTGCTGTGGGAGCAGAGGCCAAACGTTCGTGCTGTACTCACTGTGCTGCTGGGCAGCTGAGAGACACCACCTGAGAATTTGGATTCAAATGGACTTTTAGGTATGAAACTGAGGAGAGACTGCAATGATGGTGACACCGTTGCAAAGCTGCTTGTGTGCTGAAGAGGCCCAGCACTAGCTTTCCCTGCTCGTCCTTCTGCTGTGGGAGCAGATGCCACTGTTCATTCTGTACTGACAGTGTTGCTGGCAGCAGAGAGCAGCCTCTAGACTGATTCCATTCAAATGCTTTTCCTGTATGAATGTGAGCATTGAAAGCAACGTTGGAGGCACCAATGTAAAGGTGATTGTGTGCTGAACAGGTCCAGCACCAGCTTTCAATCCTGGCTCTTCTGCTGTGGGAGCAGAGGCCAAACGTTCGTGCTGTACTCACTGTGCTGCTGGGCAGCTGAGAGACACCACCTGAAAATTTGGATTCAAATGGACTTTTAGCTATGAAAAGGAGGAGAGACTGCAATGATGGTGACACCGTTGCAAAGCTGCTTGTGTGCTGAAGAGGCCCAGCACTAGCTTTCCCTGCTGGTCCTTCTGCCGTGGGAGCAGATGCCACTGTTCATTCTGTGCTGACTCTGTTGCTGGCAGCAGAGAGCAGCCTCTAGACTGATTCCATTCAAATGCTTTTCCTGTATGAATGTGAGCAGTGAAAGCAACGTTGGAGGCACCAATGTAAAGGTGATTGTGTGCTGAACAGGTCCAGCACCAGCTTTCAATCCTGGCTCTTCTGCTGTGGGAGCAGAGGCCAAACGTTCGTGCTGTACTCACTGTGCTGCTGGGCAGCTGAGAGAGACCACCTGAGAATTTGGATTCAAATGGACTTTTAGGTATGAAACCGAGGAGAGACTGCAATGATGGTGACACCGTTGCAAAGCTGCTTGTGTGCTGAAGAGGCCCAGCACTAGCTTTCCCTGCTCGTCCTTCTGCTGTGGGAGCAGATGCCACTGTTCATTCTGTACTGACAGTGTTGCTGGCAGCAGAGAGCAGCCTCTAGACTGATTCCATTCAAATGCTTTTCCTGTATGAATGTGAGCATTGAAAGCAACGTTGGAGGCACCAATGTAAAGGTGATTGTGTGCTGAACAGGTCCAGCACCAGCTTTCAATCCTGGCTCTTCTGCTGTGGGAGCAGAGGCCAAACGTTCGTGCTGTACTCACTGTGCTGCTGGGCAGCTGAGAGACACCACCTGAGAATTTGGATTCAAATGGACTTTTAGCTATGAAAAGGAGGAGAGACTGCAATGATGGTGACACCGTTGCAAAGCTGCTTGTGCGCTGAAGAGGCCCAGCACTAGCTTTCCCTGCTCGTCCTTCTGCCGTGGGAGCAGATGCCACTGTTCATTCTGTGCTGACTGTGTTGCTGCGCAGCAGAGAGCAGCCTCTGGGCTGATTCCATTCAAATGCTTTTCCTGTATGAATGTGAGCAGTGAAAGCAACGATGGAGGCACCAATGTAAAGGTGATTGTGTGCTGAACAGGTCCAGCACCAGCTTTCAATCCTGGCTCTTCTGCTGTGGGAGCAGAGGCCAAACGTTCGTGCTGTACTCACTGTGCTGCTGGGCAGCTGAGAGACACCACCTGAGAATTTGGATTCAAATGGACTTTTAGGTATGAAACCGAGGAGAGACTGCAATGATGGTGACACCGTTGCAAAGCTGCTTGTGTGCTGAAGAGGCCCAGCACTAGCTTTCCCTGCTGGTCCTTCTGCCGTGGGAGCAGATGCCACTGTTCATTCTGTGCTGACTATGTTGCTGCGCAGCAGAGAGCAGCCTCTGGACTGATTCCATTCAAATGCTTTTCCTGTATGAATGTGAGCAGTGAAAGCAACGATGGAGGCACTAATGTAAAGGTGATTGTGTGCTGAACAGGTCCAGAACCAGCTTTCAATCCTGGCTCTTCTGCTGTGGGAGCAGAGGCCAAACGTTCGTGCTGTACTCACTGTGCTGCTGGGCAGCTGAGAGACACCACCTGAGAATTTGGATTCAAATGGACTTTTAGGTATGAAACCGAGGAGAGACTGCAATGATGGTGACACCGTTGCAAAGCTGCTTGTGTGCTGAAGAGGCCCAGCACTAGCTTTCCCTGCTCGTCCTTCTGCTGTGGGAGCAGATGCCACTGTTCATTCTGTACTGACTCTGTTGCTGCCAGCAGAGAGCAGCCTCTAGACTGATTCCATTCAAATGATTTTCCTGTATGAATGTGAGCAGTGAAAGCAACGATGGAGGCACTAATGTAAAGGTGATTGTGTGCTGAACAGGTCCAGCACCAGCTTTCAATCCTGGCTCTTCTGCTGTGGGAGCAGAGGCCAAACGTTCGTGCTGTACTCACTGTGCTGCTGGGCAGCTGAGAGACACCACCTGAGAATTTGGATTCAAATGGACATTTAGATATGAAAAGGAGGGGAGACTGCAATGATGGTGACACCGTTGCAAAGCTGCTTGTGTGCTGAAGAGGCCCAGCACTAGCTTTCCCTGCTCGTTCTTCTGCTGTGGGAGCAGATGCCACTGTTCATTCTGTGCTGACTGTGTTGCTCCGCAGCAGAGAGCAGCCTCTGGACTGATTCCATTCAAATGCTTTTCCTGTATGAATGTGAGCAGTGAAAGCAACGATGGAGGCACCAATGTAAATGTGATTGTGTGCTGAACAGGTCCAGCAGCAGCTTTCAATCCTGGCTCTTCTGCTGTGGGAGCAGAGGCCAAACGTTCGTGCTGTACTCACTGTGCTGCTGGGCAGCTGAGAGACACCACCTGAGAATTTGGATTCAAATGGACTTTTAGGTATGAAACCGAGGAGAGACTGCAATGATGGTGACACCGTTGCAAAGCTGCTTGTGTGCTGAAGAGGCCCAGCACTAGCTTTCCCTGCTCGTCCTTCTGCTGTGGGAGCAGATGCCACTGTTCATTCTGTACTGACAGTCTTGCTGGCAGCAGAGAGCAGCCTCTAGACTGATTCCATTCAAATGCTTTTCCTGTATGAATGTGAGCAGTGAAAGCAACGTTGGAGGCACCAATGTAAAGGTGATTGTGTGCTGAACAGGTCCAGCACCAGCTTTCAATCCTGGCTCTTCTGCTGTGGGAGCAGAGGCCAAACGTTCGTGCTGTACTCACTGTGCTGCTGGGCAGCTGAGAGACACCACCTGAGAATTTGGATTCAAATGGACTTTTAGGTATGAAACCGAGGAGAGACTGCAATGATGGTGACACCGTTGCAAAGCTGCTTGTGTGCTGAAGAGGCCCAGCACTAGCTTTCCCTGCTTGTCCTTCTGCTGTGGGAGCAGATGCCACTGTTCATTCTGTACTGACAGTGTTGCTGGCAGCAGAGAGCAGCCTCTAGACTGATTCCATTCAAATGCTTTTCCTGTATGAATGTGAGCATTGAAAGCAACGTTGGAGGCACCAATGTAAAGGTGATTGTGTGCTGAACAGGTCCAGCACCAGCTTTCAATCCTGGCTCTTCTGCTGTGGGAGCAGAGGCCAAACGTTCGTGCTGTACTCACTGTGCTGCTGGGCAGCTGAGAGACACCACCTGAGAATTTGGATTCAAATGGACTTTTAGCTATGAAAAGGAGGAGAGACTGCAATGATGGTGACACCGTTGCAAAGCTGCTTGTGCGCTGAAGAGGCCCAGCACTAGCTTTCCCTGCTGGTCCTTCTGCCGTGGGAGCAGATGCCACTGTTCATTCTGTGCTGACTGTGTTGCTGCGCAGCAGAGAGCAGCCTCTGGACTGATTCCATTCAAATGCTTTTCCTGTATGAATGTGAGCAGTGAAAGCAACGATGGAGGCACCAATGTAAAGGTGATTGTGTGCTGAACAGGTCCAGCACCAGCTTTCAATCCTGGCTCTTCTGCTGTGGGAGCAGAGGCCAAACGTTCGTGCTGTACTCACTGTGCTGCTGGGCAGCTGAGAGACACCACCTGAGAATTTGGATTCAAATGGACTTTTAGGTATGAAACCGAGGAGAGACTGCAATGATGGTGACACCGTTGCAAAGCTGCTTGTGTGCTGAAGAGGCCCAGCACTAGCTTTCCCTGCTGGTCCTTCTGCCGTGGGAGCAGATGCCACTGTTCATTCTGTGCTGACTATGTTGCTGCGCAGCAGAGAGCAGCCTCTGGACTGATTCCATTCAAATGCTTTTCCTGTATGAATGTGAGCAGTGAAAGCAACGATGGAGGCACTAATGTAAAGGTGATTGTGTGCTGAACAGGTCCAGAACCAGCTTTCAATCCTGGCTCTTCTGCTGTGGGAGCAGAGGCCAAACGTTCGTGCTGTACTCACTGTGCTGCTGGGCAGCTGAGAGACACCACCTGAGAATTTGGATTCAAATGGACTTTTAGGTATGAAACCGAGGAGAGACTGCAATGATGGTGACACCGTTGCAAAGCTGCTTGTGTGCTGAAGAGGCCCAGCACTAGCTTTCCCTGCTCGTCCTTCTGCTGTGGGAGCAGATGCCACTGTTCATTCTGTACTGACTCTGTTGCTGCCAGCAGAGAGCAGCCTCAGGACTGATTCCATTCAAATGATTTTCCTGTATGAATGTGAGCAGTGAAAGCAATGATGGAGGCACTAATGTAAAGGTGATTGTGTGCTGAACAGGTCCAGCACCAGCTTTCAATCCTGGCTCTTCTGCTGTGGGAGCAGAGGCCAAACGTTCGTGCTGTACTCACTGTGCTGCTGGGCAGCTGAGAGACACCACCTGAGAATTTGGATTCAAATGGACATTTAGATATGAAAAGGAGGAGAGACTGCAATGATGGTGACACCGTTGCAAAGCTGCTTGTGTGCTGAAGAGGCCCAGCACTAGCTTTCCCTGCTCGTTCTTCTGCTGTGGGAGCAGATGCCACTGTTCATTCTGTGCTGACTGTGTTGCTGCGCAGAAGAGAGCAGCCTCTGGACTGATTCCATTCAAATGCTTTTCCTGTATGAATGTGAGCAGTGAAAGCAACGATGGAGGCACCAATGTAAATGTGATTGTGTGCTGAACAGGTCCAGCAGCAGCTTTCAATCCTGGCTCTTCTGCTGTGGGAGCAGAGGCCAAACGTTCGTGCTGTACTCACTGTGCTGCTGGGCAGCTGAGAGACACCACCTGAGAATTTGGATTCAAATGGACTTTTAGGTATGAAACCGAGGAGAGACTGCAATGATGGTGACACCGTTGCAAAGCTGCTTGTGTGCTGAAGAGGCCCAGCACTAGCTTTCCCTGCTCGTCCTTCTGCCGTGTGAGCAGATGCCACTGTTCATTCTGTGCTGACTGTGTTGCTGCCAGCAGAGAGCAGCCTCTGGACTGATTCCATTCAAAAGCTTTTCCTGCATGAATGTGAGCAGTGAAAGCAACGATGGAGGCACCAATGGAAAGGTGATTTTGTGCTGAACAGGTCCAGCACCAGCTTTCAATCCTGGCTCTTCTGCTGTGGGAGCAGAGGCCAAACGTTCGTGCTGTACTCACTGTGCTGCTGGGCAGCTGAGAGACACCACCTGAGAATTTGGATTCAAATGGACTTTTAGGTATGAAACCGAGGAGAGACTGCAATGATGGTGACACCGTTGCAAAGCTGCTTGTGTGCTGAAGAGGCCCAGCACTAGCTTTCCCTGCTCGTCCTTCTGCTGTGGGAGCAGATGCCACTGTTCATTCTGTACTGACAGTGTTGCTGGCAGCAGAGAGCAGCCTCTAGACTGATTCCATTCAAATGCTTTTCCTGAATGAATGTGAGCATTGAAAGCAACGACGGAGGCACCAATGTAAAGGTGATTGTGTGCTGAACAGGTCCAGCAGCAGCTTTCAATCCTGGCTCTTCTGCTGTGGGAGCAGAGGCCAAACGTTCGTGCTGTACTCACTGTGCTGCTGGGCAGCTGAGAGACACCACCTGAGAATTTGGATTCAAATGGACTTTTAGGTATGAAACCGAGGAGAGACTGCAATGATGGTGACACCGTTGCAAAGCTGCTTGTGTGCTGAAGAGGCCCAGCACTAGCTTTCCCTGCTCGTCCTTCTGCCGTGGGAGCAGATGCCACTGTTCATTCTGTGCTGACTGTGTTGCTGCGCAGCAGAGAGCAGGCTCTGGACTGATTCCATTCAAATGCTTTTCCTGTATGAATGTGAGCAGTGAAAGCAACGATGGAGGCACCAATGTAAAGGTGATTGTGTGCTGAACAGGTCCAGCACCAGCTTTCAATCCTGGCTCTTCTGTTGTGGGAGCAGAGGCCAAACGTTCGTGCTGTACTCACTGTGCTGCTGGGCAGCTGAGAGACACCACCTGAGAATTTGGATTCAAATGGACTTTTAGGTATGAAACCGAGGAGAGACTGAAATGATGGTGACACCGTTGCAAAGCTGCTTGTGCGCTGAAGAGGCCCAGCACTAGCTTTCCCTGCTCGTCCTTCTGCCGTGTGAGCAGATGCCACTGTTCATTCTGTGCTGATTGTGTTGCTGCGCAGCAGAGAGCAGCCTCTGGACTGATTCCATTCAAAAGCTTTTCCTGCATGAATGTGAGCAGTGAAAGCAACGATGGAGGCACCAATGGAAAGGTGATTGTGTGCTGAACAGGTCCAGCACCAGCTTTCAATCCTGGCTCTTCTGCTGTGGGAGCAGAGGCCAAACGTTCGTGCTGTACTCACTGTGCTGCTGGGCAGCTGAGAGACACCACCTGAGAATTTGGATTCAAATGGACTTTTAGGTATGAAACCGAGGAGAGACTGCAATGATGGTGACACCGTTGCAAAGCTGCTTGTGTGCTGAAGAGGCCCAGCACTAGCTTTCCCTGCTGGTCCTTCTGCCGTGGGAGCAGATGCCACTGTTCATTCTGTGCTGACTATGTTGCTGCGCAGCAGAGAGCAGCCTCTGGACTGATTCCATTCAAATGCTTTTCCTGTATGAATGTGAGCAGTGAAAGCAACGATGGAGGCACTAATGTAAAGGTGACTGTGTGCTGAACAGGTCCAGAACCAGCTTTCAATCCTGGCTCTTCTGCTGTGGGAGCAGAGGCCAAACGTTCGTGCTGTACTCACTGTGCTGCTGGGCAGCTGAGAGACACCACCTGAGAATTTGGATTCAAATGGACTTTTAGCTATGAAAAGGAGGAGAGACTGCAATGATGGTGACACCGTTGCAAAGCTGCTTGTGTGCTGAAGAGGCCCAGCACTAGCTTTCCCTGCTCGTCCTTCTGCCGTGGGAGCAGATGCCACTGTTCATTCTGTGCTGACTGTGTTGCTGCGCAGCAGAGAGCAGCCTCTGGACTGATTCCATTCAAATGCTTTTCCTGTATGAATGTGAGCAGTGAAAGCAACGATGGAGGCACCAATGTAAAGGTGATTGTGTGCTGAACAGGTCCAGCACCAGCTTTCAATCCTGGCTCTTCTGCTGTGGGAGCAGAGGCCAAACGTTCGTGCTGTACTCACTGTGCTGCTGGGCAGCTGAGAGACACCACCTGAGAATTTGGATTCAAATGGACTTTTAGGTATGAAACCGAGGAGAGACTGCAATGATGGTGACACCGTTGCAAAGCTGCTTGTGTGCTGAAGAGGCCCAGCACTAGCTTTCCCTGCTCGTCCTTCTGCTGTGGGAGCAGATGCCACTGTTCATTCTGTACTGACTCTGTTGCTGCCAGCAGAGAGCAGCCTCTGGACTGATTCCATTCAAATGATTTTCCTGTATGAATGTGAGCAGTGAAAGCAACGATGGAGGCACTAATGTAAAGGTGATTGTGTGCTGAACAGGTCCAGCACCAGCTTTCAATCCTGGCTCTTCTGCTGTGGGAGCAGAGGCCAAACGTTCGTGCTGTACTCACTGTGCTGCTGGGCAGCTGAGAGACACCACCTGAGAATTTGGATTCAAATGGAATTTAGGTATGAAACCGAGGAGAGACTGCAATGATGATGACACCGTTGCAAAGCTGCTTGTGTTCTGACGAGGCCCAGTACTAGCTTTCCCTGCTCGTCCTTCTGCCGTGTGAGCCGATGCCACTGTTCATTCTGTGCTGACTGTGTTGCTGCGCAGCAGAGAGCAGCCTCTGGACTGATTCCATTCAAATGCTTTTCCTGTATGAATGTGAGCAGTGAAAGCAACGATGGAGGCACCAATGTAAAGGTGATTGTGTGCTGAACAGGTCCAGCACCAGCTTTCAATCCTGGCTCTTCTGCTGTGGGAGCAGAGGCCAAACGTTCGTGCTGTACACACTGTGCTGCTGGGCAGCTGAGAGACACCACCTGAGAATTTGGATTCAAATGGACTTTTAGGTATGAAACCGAGGAGAGACTGCAATGATGGTGACACCGTTGCAAAGCAGCTTGTGTGCTGAAGAGGCCCAGCACTAGCTTTCCCTGCTGGTCCTTCTGCCGTGTGAGCAGATGCCACTGTTCATTCTGTGCTGACTGTGTTGCTGCGCAGCAGAGAGCAGGCTCTGGACTGATTCCATTCAAATGCTTTTCCTGTATGAATGTGAGCAGTGAAAGCAACGATGGAGGCACCAATGTAAAGGTGATTGTGTGCTGAACAGGTCCAGCACCAGCTTTCAATCCTGGCTCTTCTGTTGTGGGAGCAGAGGCCAAACGTTCGTGCTGTACTCACTGTGCTGCTGGGCAGCTGAGAGACACCACCTGAGAATTTGGATTCAAATGGACTTTTAGGTATGAAACCGAGGAGAGACTGAAATGATGGTGACACCGTTGCAAAGCTGCTTGTGCGCTGAAGAGGCCCAGCACTAGCTTTCCCTGCTCGTCCTTCTGCCGTGTGAGCAGATGCCACTGTTCATTCTGTGCTGATTGTGTTGCTGCGCAGCAGAGAGCAGCCTCTGGACTGATTCCATTCAAAAGCTTTTCCTGCATGAATGTGAGCAGTGAAAGCAACGATGGAGGCACCAATGGAAAGGTGATTGTGTGCTGAACAGGTCCAGCACCAGCTTTCAATCCTGGCTCTTCTGCTGTGGGAGCAGAGGCCAAACGTTCGTGCTGTACTCACTGTGCTGCTGGGCAGCTGAGAGACACCACCTGAGAATTTGGATTCAAATGGACTTTTAGGTATGAAACCGAGGAGAGACTGCAATGATGGTGACACCGTTGCAAAGCTGCTTGTGTGCTGAAGAGGCCCAGCACTAGCTTTCCCTGCTGGTCCTTCTGCCGTGGGAGCAGATGCCACTGTTCATTCTGTGCTGACTATGTTGCTGCGCAGCAGAGAGCAGCCTCTGGACTGATTCCATTCAAATGCTTTTCCTGTATGAATGTGAGCAGTGAAAGCAACGATGGAGGCACTAATGTAAAGGTGACTGTGTGCTGAACAGGTCCAGAACCAGCTTTCAATCCTGGCTCTTCTGCTGTGGGAGCAGAGGCCAAACGTTCGTGCTGTACTCACTGTGCTGCTGGGCAGCTGAGAGACACCACCTGAGAATTTGGATTCAAATGGACTTTTAGCTATGAAAAGGAGGAGAGACTGCAATGATGGTGACACCGTTGCAAAGCTGCTTGTGTGCTGAAGAGGCCCAGCACTAGGTTTCCCTGCTCGTCCTTCTGCCGTGGGAGCAGATGCCACTGTTCATTCTGTGCTGACTGTGTTGCTGCGCAGCAGAGAGCAGCCTCTGGACTGATTCCATTCAAATGCTTTTCCTGTATGAATGTGAGCAGTGAAAGCAACGATGGAGGCACCAATGTAAAGGTGATTGTGTGCTGAACAGGTCCAGCACCAGCTTTCAATCCTGGCTCTTCTGCTGTGGGAGCAGAGGCCAAACGTTCGTGCTGTACTCACTGTGCTGCTGGGCAGCTGAGAGACACCACCTGAGAATTTGGATTCAAATGGACTTTTAGGTATGAAACCGAGGAGAGACTGCAATGATGGTGACACCGTTGCAAAGCTGCTTGTGTGCTGAAGAGGCCCAGCACTAGCTTTCCCTGCTCGTCCTTCTGCTGTGGGAGCAGATGCCACTGTTCATTCTGTACTGACTCTGTTGCTGCCAGCAGAGAGCAGCCTCTGGACTGATTCCATTCAAATGATTTTCCTGTATGAATGTGAGCAGTGAAAGCAACGATGGAGGCACTAATGTAAAGGTGATTGTGTGCTGAACAGGTCCAGCACCAGCTTTCAATCCTGGCTCTTCTGCTGTGGGAGCAGAGGCCAAACGTTCGTGCTGTACTCACTGTGCTGCTGGGCAGCTGAGAGACACCACCTGAGAATTTGGATTCAAATGGAATTTAGGTATGAAACCGAGGAGAGACTGCAATGATGATGACACCGTTGCAAAGCTGCTTGTGTTCTGACGAGGCCCAGTACTAGCTTTCCCTGCTCGTCCTTCTGCCGTGTGAGCCGATGCCACTGTTCATTCTGTGCTGACTGTGTTGCTGCGCAGCAGAGAGCAGCCTCTGGACTGATTCCATTCAAATGCTTTTCCTGTATGAATGTGAGCAGTGAAAGCAACGATGGAGGCACCAATGTAAAGGTGATTGTGTGCTGAACAGGTCCAGCACCAGCTTTCAATCCTGGCTCTTCTGCTGTGGGAGCAGAGGCCAAACGTTCGTGCTGTACACACTGTGCTGCTGGGCAGCTGAGAGACACCACCTGAGAATTTGGATTCAAATGGACTTTTAGGTATGAAACCGAGGAGAGACTGCAATGATGGTGACACCGTTGCAAAGCATCTTGTGTGCTGAAGAGGCCCAGCACTAGCTTTCCCTGCTGGTCCTTCTGCCGTGTGAGCAGATGCCACTGTTCATTCTGTGCTGACTGTGTTGCTGCGCAGCACAGAGCAGCCACTGGACTGATTCCATTCAAATGCTTTTCCTGAATGAATGTGAGCAGTGAAAGCAGCGATGGAGGCACCAATGTAAAGGTGATTGTGTGCTGAACAGGTCCAGCACCAGCTTTCAATCCTGGCTCTTCTGCTGTGGGAGCAGAGGCCAAACGTTCGTGCTGTACTAACTGTGCTGCTGGGCAGCTGAGAGACACCACCTGAGAATTTGGATTCAAATGGACTTTTAGGTATGAAACCGAGGAGAGACTGAAATGATGGTGATACCGTTGCAAAGCTGCTTGTGCGCTGAAGAGGCCCAGCACTAGCTTTCCCTGCTCGTCCTTCTGCCGTGTGAGCAGATGCCACTGTTCATTCTGTGCTTACTCTGTTGCTGCCAGCAGAGAGCAGCCTCTGGACTGATTCCATTCAAAAGCTTTTCCTGCATGAATGTGAGCAGTGAAAGCAACGATGGAGGCACCAATGGAAAGGTGATTGTGTGCTGAACAGGTCCAGCACCAGCTTTCAATCCTGGCTCTTCTGCTGTGGGAGCAGAGGCCAAACGTTCGTGCTGTACTCACTGTGCTGCTGGGCAGCTGAGAGACACCACCTGAGAATTTGGATTCAAATGGACTTTTAGGTATGAAACCGAGGAGAGACTGCAATGATGGTGACACCGTTGCAAAGCTGCTTGTGTGCTGAAGAGGCCCAGCACTAGCTTTCCCTGCTGGTCCTTCTGCCGTGGGAGCAGATGCCACTGTTCATTCTGTGCTGACTGTGTTGCTGCGCAGCAGAGAGCAGGCTCTGGACTGATTCCATTCAAATGCTTTTCCTGTATGAATGTGAGCATTCAAAGCAACGATGGAGGCACCAATGTAAAGGTGATTGTGTGCTGAACAGGTCCAGCACCAGCTTTCAATCCTGGCTCTTCTGCTGTGGGAGCAGAGGCCAAACGTTCGTGCTGTACTCACTGTGCTGCTGGGCAGCTGAGAGACACCACCTGAGAATTTGGATTCAAATGGACTTTTAGGTATGAAACCGAGGAGAGACTGCAATGATGGTGACACCGTTGCAAAGCTGCTTGTGTGCTGAAGAGGCCCAGCACTAGCTTTCCCTGCTCGTCCTTCTGCCGTGTGAGCAGATGCCACTGTTCATTCTGTGCTGACTGTGTTGCTGCGCAGCACAGAGCAGCCTCTAGACTGATTCCATTCAAAAGCTTTTCCTGTATGAATGTGAGCATTGAAAGCAACGATGGAGGCACCAATGTAAAGGTGATTGTGTGCTGAACAGGTCCAGCACCAGCTTTCAATCCTGGCTCTTCTGCTGTGGGAGCAGAGGCCAAACGTTCGTGCTGTACTCACTGTGCTGCTGGGCAGCTGAGAGACACCACCTGAGAATTTGGATTCAAATGGACTTTTAGGTATGAAACCGAGGAGAGACTGAAATGATGGTGACACCGTTGCAAAGCTGCTTGTGCGCTGAAGAGGCCCAGCACTAGCTTTCCCTGCTGGTCCTTCTGCCGTGTGAGCAGATGCCACTGTTCATTCTGTGCTTACTGTGTTGCTGCCAGCAGAGAGCAGCCTCTGGACTGATTCCATTCAAAAGCTTTTCCTGCATGAATGTGAGCAGTGAAAGCAACGATGGAGGCACCAATGGAAAGGTGATTGTGTGCTGAACAGGTCCAGCACCAGCTTTCAATCCTGGCTCTTCTGCTGTGGGAGCAGAGGCCAAACGTTCGTGCTGTACTCACTGTGCTGCTGGGCAGCTGAGAGACACCACCTGAGAATTTGGATTCAAATGGACTTAAGGTATGAAACCGAGGAGAGACTGCAATGATGGTGAAACCGTTGCAAAGCTGCTTGTGTGCTGAAGAGGCCCAGCACTAGCTTTCCCTGCTCGTCCTTCTGCTGTGGGAGCAGATGCCACTGTTCATTCTGTACTGACAGTGTTGCTGGCAGCAGAGAGCAGGCTCTGGACTGATTCCATTCAAATGCTTTTCCTGTATGAATGTGAGCATTGAAAGCAACGATGGAGGCACCAATGTAAAGGTGATTGTGTGCTGAACAGGTCCAGCACCAGCTTTCAATCCTGGCTCTTCTGCTGTGGGAGCAGAGGCCAAACGTTCGTGCTGTACTCACTGTGCTGCTGGGCAGCTGAGAGACACCACCTGAGAATTTGGATTGAAATGGACTTTTAGCTATGAAAAGGAGGAGAGACTGCAATGATGGTGACACCGTTGCAAAGCTGCTTGTGTGCTGAAGAGGCCCAGCACTAGCTTTCCCTGCTGGTCCTTCGGCCGTGGGAGCAGATGCCACTGTTCATTCTGTGCTGACTGTGTTGCTGCGCAGCAGAGAGCAGCCTCTGGACTGATTCCATTCAAATGCTTTTCCTGTATGAATGTGAGCAGTGAAAGCAACGATGGAGGCACCAATGTAAAGGTGATTGTGTGCTGAACAGGTCCAGCACCAGCTTTCAATCCTGGCTCTTCTGCTGTGGGAGCAGAGGCCAAACGTTCGTGCTGTACTCACTGTGCTGCTGGGCAGCTGAGAGACACCACCTGAGAATTTGGATTCAAATGGACTTTTAGGTATGAAACCGAGGAGAGACTGCAATGATGGTGACACCGTTGCAAAGCTGCTTGTGTGCTGAAGAGGCCCAGCACTAGCTTTCCCTGCTCGTCCTTCTGCTGTGGGAGCAGATGCCACTGTTCATTCTGTACTGACTCTGTTGCTGCCAGCAGAGAGCAGCCTCTGGACTGATTCCATTCAAATGATTTTCCTGTATGAATGTGAGCAGTGAAAGCAACGATGGAGGCACTAATGTAAAGGTGATTGTGTGCTGAACAGGTCCAGCAGCAGCTTTCAATCCTGGCTCTTCTGCTGTGGGAGCAGAGGCCAAACGTTCGTGCTGTACTCACTGTGCTGCTGGGCAGCTGAGAGACACCACCTGAGAATTTGGATTCAAATGGAATTTAGGTATGAAACCGAGGAGAGACTGCAATGATGATGACACCGTTGCAAAGCTGCTTGTGTTCTGACGAGGCCCAGTACTAGCTTTCCCTGCTCGTCCTTCTGCCGTGTGAGCCGATGCCACTGTTCATTCTGTGCTGACTGTGTTGCTGCGCAGCAGAGAGCAGCCTCTGGACTGATTCCATTCAAATGCTTTTCCTGTATGAATGTGAGCAGTGAAAGCAACGATGGAGGCACTAATGTAAAGGTGATTGTGTGCTGAACAGGTCCAGCACCAGCTTTCAATCCTGGCTCTTCTGCTGTGGGAGCAGAGGCCAAACGTTCGTGCTGTACTCACTGTGCTGCTGGGCAGCTGAGACACCACCTGAGAATTTGGATTCAAATGGACTTTTAGGTATGAAACCGAGGAGAGACTGCAATGATGGTGACACCGTTGCAAAGCTGCTTGTGTGCTGAAGAGACCCAGCACTAGCTTTCCCTGCTTGTCCTTCTGCCGTGGGAGCAGATGCCACTGTTCATTCTGTACTGACTGTGTTGCTGCCAGCAGAGAGCAGGCTCTGCACTGATTCCATTCAAATGCTTTTCCTGTATGAATGTGAGCATTGAAAGCAACGATGGAGGCGCCAATGTAAAGGTGATTGTGTGCTGAACAGGTCCAGCACCAGCTTTCAATCCTGGCTCTTCTGCTGTGGGAGCAGAGGCCAAAGGTTCGTGCTGTACACACTGTGCTGCTGGGCAGCTGAGAGACACCACCTGAGAATTTGGATTCAAATGGACTTTTAGGTATGAAACCGAGGAGAGACTGCAATGATGGTGACACCGTTGCAAAGCTGCTTGTGTGCTGAAGAGGCCCAGCACTAGCTTTCCCTGCTCGTCCTTCTGCCGTGTGAGCAGATGCCACTGTTCATTCTGTGCAGACTGTGTTGCTGCGCAGCAGAGAGCAGCCTCTGGACTGATTCCATTCAAATGCTTTTCCTGTATGAATGTGAGCAGTGAAAGCAACGATGGAGGCACCAATGTAAAGGTGATTGTGTGCTGAACAGGTCCAGCACCAGCTTTCAATCCTGGCTCTTCTGCTGTGGGAGCAGAGGCCAAACATTCGTGCTGTACTCACTGTGCTGCTGGGCAGCTGAGAGACACCACCTGAGAATTTGGATTCAAATGGGCTTTTAGGTATGAAAAGGAGGAGAGACTGCAATGATGGTGACACCGTTGCAAAGCAGCTTGTGTGCTGAAGAGGCCCAGCACTAGCTTTCCCTGCTGGTCCTTCTGCCGTGGGAGCAGATGCCACTGTTCATTCTGTGCTGACTGTGTTGCTGCGCAGCAGAGAGCAGCCTCTGGACTGATTCCATTCAAATGCTTTTCCTGTATGAATGTGAGCAGTGAAAGCAACGATGGAGGCACCAATGTAAAGGTGATTGTGTGCTGAACAGGTCCAGCACCAGCTTTCAATCCTGGCTCTTCTGCTGTGGGAGCAGAGGCCAAACGTTCGTGCTGTACTCACTGTGCTGCTGGGCAGCTGAGAGACACCACCTGAGAATTTGGATTCAAATGGACTTTTAGGTATGAAACCGAGGAGAGACTGCAATGATGGTGACACCGTTGCAAAGCTGCTTGTGTGCTGAAGAGGCCCAGCACTAGCTTTCCCTGCTCGTCCTTCTGCTGTGGGAGCAGATGCCAGTGTTCATTCTGTGCTGACTGTGTTGCTGCGCAGCAGAGAGCAGCCTCTGGACTGATTCCATTCAAATGCTTTTCCTGTATGAATGTGAGCAGTGAAAGCAACGATGGAGGCACTAATGTAAAGGTGATTGTGTGCTGAACAGGTCCAGCACCAGCTTTCAATCCTGGCTCTTCTGCTGTGGGAGCAGAGGCCAAACGTTCGTGCTGTACTCACTGTGCTGCTGGGCAGCTGAGACACCACCTGAGAATTTGGATTCAAATGGACTTTTAGGTATGAAACCGAGGAGAGACTGCAATGATGGTGACACCGTTGCAAAGCAGCTTGTGTGCTGAAGAGGCCCAGCACTAGCTTTCCCTGCTGGTCCTTCTGCCGTGGGAGCAGATGCCACTGTTCATTCTGTGCTGACTGTGTTGCTGCGCAGCACAGAGCAGCCTCTGGACTGATTCCATTCAAATGCTTTTCCTGAATGAATGTGAGCAGTGAAAGCAGCGATGGAGGCACCAATGTAAAGGTGATTGTGTGCTGAACAGGTCCAGCACCAGCTTTCAATCCTGGCTCTTCTGCTGTGGGAGCAGAGGCCAAACGTTCGTGCTGTACTCACTGTGCTGCTGGGCAGCTGAGAGACACCACCTGAGAATTTGGATTCAAATGGACATTTAGGTATGAAAAGGAGGAGAGACTGCAATGATGGTGACACCGTTCCAAAGCTGCTTGTGTGCTGAAGAGGCCCAGTACTAGCTTTCCCTGCTCGTTCTTCTGCTGTGGGAGCAGATGCCACTGTTCATTCTGTACTGACAGTGTTGCTGGCAGCAGAGAGCAGCCTCTAGACTGATTCCATTCAAATGCTTTTCCTGTATGAAAATGTGAGCATTGAAAGCAACGATGGAGGCACCAATGTAAAGGTGATTGTGTGCTGAACAGGTCCAGCACCAGCTTTCAATCCTGGCTCTTCTGCTGTGGGAGCAGAGGCCAAACGTTCGTGCTGTACTCACTGTGCTGCTGGGCAGCTGAGAGACACCTCTTGAGAATTTGGATTCAAATGGACTTTTAGGTATGAAACCGAGGAGAGACTGCAATGATGGTGACACCGTTGCAAAGCTGCTTGTGTGCTGAAGAGGCCCAGCACTAGCTTTCCCTGCTCGTCCTTCTACCGCTTGAGCCGAAGCCACTGTTCATTCTGTGCTGACTGTGTTGCTGCCAGCAGAGAGCAGCCTCTGGACTGATTCCATTCAAATGCTTTTCCTGTATGAATGTGAGCAGTGAAAGCAACGATGGAGGCACTAATGTAAAGGTGATTGTGTGCTGAACAGGTCCAGCACCAGCTTTCAATCCTGGCTCTTCTGCTGTGGGAGCAGAGGCCAAACGTTCGTGCTGTACTCACTGTGCTGCTGGGCAGCTGAGAGACACCACCTGAGAATTTGGATTCAAATGGACTTTTAGCTATGAAAAGGAGGAGAGACTGCAATGATGGTGACACCGTTGCAAAGCTGCTTGTGCGCTGAAGAGGCCCAGCACTAGCTTTCCCTGCTGGTCCTTCTGCCGTGGGAGCAGATGCCACTGTTCATTCTGTGCTGACTGTGTTGCTGCGCAGCAGAGAGCAGCCTCTGGACTGATTCCATTCAAATGCTTTTCCTGTATGAATGTGAGCAGTGAAAGCAACGATGGAGGCACCAATGTAAAGGTGATTGTGTGCTGAACAGGTCCAGCACCAGCTTTCAATCCTGGCTCTTCTGCTGTGGGAGCAGAGGCCAAACGTTCGTGCTGTACTCACTGTGCTGCTGGGCAGCTGAGAGACACCACCTGAGAATTTGGATTCAAATGGACTTTTAGGTATGAAACCGAGGAGAGACTGCAATGATGGTGACACCGTTGCAAAGCTGCTTGTGTGCTGAAGAGGCCCAGCACTAGCTTTCCCTGCTGGTCCTTCTGCTGTGGGAGCAGATGCCACTGTTCATTCTGTACTGACTCTGTTGCTGCCAGCAGAGAGCAGCCTCAGGACTGATTCCATTCAAATGATTTTCCTGTATGAATGTGAGCAGTGAAAGCAATGATGGAGGCACTAACGTAAAGGTGATTGTGTGCTGAACAGGTCCAGCACCAGCTTTCAATCCTGGCTCTTCTGCTGTGGGAGCAGAGGCCAAACGTTCGTGCTGTACTCACTGTGCTGCTGGGCAGCTGAGAGACACCACCTGAGAATTTGGATTCAAATGGACATTTAGATATGAAAACGAGGAGAGACTGCAATGATGGTGACACCGTTGCAAAGCTGCTTGTGTGCTGAAGAGGCCCAGCACTAGCTTTCCCTGCTCGTTCTTCTGCTGTGGGAGCAGATGCCACTGTTCATTCTGTGCTGACTGTGTTGCTGCGCAGAAGAGAGCAGCCTCTGGACTGATTCCATTCAAATGCTTTTCCTGTATGAATGTGAGCAGTGAAAGCAACGATGGAGGCACCAATGTAAATGTGATTGTGTGCTGAACAGGTCCAGCAGCAGCTTTCAATCCTGGCTCTTCTGCTGTGGGAGCAGAGGCCAAACGTTCGTGCTGTACTCACTGTGCTGCTGGGCAGCTGAGAGACACCACCTGAGAATTTGGATTCAAATGGACTTTTAGGTATGAAACCGAGGAGAGACTGCAATGATGGTGACACCGTTGCAAAGCTGCTTGTGTGCTGAAGAGGCCCAGCACTAGCTTTCCCTGCTCGTCCTTCTGCCGTGTGAGCAGATGCCACTGTTCATTCTGTGCTTACTCTGTTGCTGCCAGCAGAGAGCAGCCTCTGGACTGATTCCATTCAAAAGCTTTTCCTGCATGAATGTGAGCAGTGAAAGCAACGATGGAGGCACCAATGGAAAGGTGATTTTGTGCTGAACAGGTCCAGCACCAGCTTTCAATCCTGGCTCTTCTGCTGTGGGAGCAGAGGCCAAACGTTCGTGCTGTACTCACTGTGCTGCTGGGCAGCTGAGAGACACCACCTGAGAATTTGGATTCAAATGGACTTTTAGGTATGAAACCGAGGAGAGACTGCAATGATGGTGACACCGTTGCAAAGCTGCTTGTGTGCTGAAGAGGCCCAGCACTAGCTTTCCCTGCTCGTCCTTCTGCCGTGGGAGCAGATGCCACTGTTCATTCTGTGCTGACTATGTTGCTGCGCAGCAGAGAGCAGCCTCTGGACTGATTCCATTCAAATGCTTTTCCTGTATGAATGTGAGCAGTGAAAGCAACGATGGAGGCACTAATGTAAAGGTGATTGTGTGCTGAACAGGTCCAGAACCAGCTTTCAATCCTGGCTCTTCTGCTGTGGGAGCAGAGGCCAAACGTTCGTGCTGTACTCACTGTGCTGCTGGGCAGCTGAGAGACACCACCTGAGAATTTGGATTCAAATGGACTTTTAGGTATGAAACCGAGGAGAGACTGCAATGATGGTGACACCGTTGCAAAGCTGCTTGTGTGCTGAAGAGGCCCAGCACTAGCTTTCCCTGCTCGTCCTTCTGCTGTGGGAGCAGATGCCACTGTTCATTCTGTACTGACTCTGTTGCTGCCAGCAGAGAGCAGCCTCAGGACTGATTCCATTCAAATGATTTTCCTGTATGAATGTGAGCAGTGAAAGCAATGATGGAGGCACTAATGTAAAGGTGATTGTGTGCTGAACAGGTCCAGCACCAGCTTTCAATCCTGGCTCTTCTGCTGTGGGAGCAGAGGCCAAACGTTCGTGCTGTACTCACTGTGCTGCTGGGCAGCTGAGAGACACCACCTGAGAATTTGGATTCAAATGGACATTTAGATATGAAAAGGAGGAGAGACTGCAATGATGGTGACACCGTTGCAAAGCTGCTTGTGTGCTGAAGAGGCCCAGCACTAGCTTTCCCTGCTCGTCCTTCTGCTGTGGGAGCAGATGCCACTGTTCATTCTGTGCTGACTGTGTTGCTGCGCAGAAGAGAGCAGCCTCTGGACTGATTCCATTCAAATGCTTTTCCTGTATGAATGTGAGCAGTGAAAGCAACGATGGAGGCACCAATGTAAATGTGATTGTGTGCTGAACAGGTCCAGCAGCAGCTTTCAATCCTGGCTCTTCTGCTGTGGGAGCAGAGGCCAAACGTTCGTGCTGTACTCACTGTGCTGCTGGGCAGCTGAGAGACACCACCTGAGAATTTGGATTCAAATGGACTTTTAGGTATGAAACCGAGGAGAGACTGCAATGATGGTGACACCGTTGCAAAGCTGCTTGTGTGCTGAAGAGGCCCAGCACTAGCTTTCCCTGCTCGTCCTTCTGCCGTGTGAGCAGATGCCACTGTTCATTCTGTGCTTACTCTGTTGCTGCCAGCAGAGAGCAGCCTCTGGACTGATTCCATTCAAAAGCTTTTCCTGCATGAATGTGAGCAGTGAAAGCAACGATGGAGGCACCAATGGAAAGGTGATTTTGTGCTGAACAGGTCCAGCACCAGCTTTCAATCCTGGCTCTTCTGCTGTGGGAGCAGAGGCCAAACGTTCGTGCTGTACTCACTGTGCTGCTGGGCAGCTGAGAGACACCACCTGAGAATTTGGATTCAAATGGACTTTTAGGTATGAAACCGAGGAGAGACTGCAATGATGGTGACACCGTTGCAAAGCTGCTTGTGTGCTGAAGAGGCCCAGCACTAGCTTTCCCTGCTCGTCCTTCTGCCGTGTGAGCAGATGCCACTGTTCATTCTGTGCTGATTGTGTTGCTGCGCAGCAGAGAGCAGCCTCTGGACTGATTCCATTCAAAAGCTTTTCCTGCATGAATGTGAGCAGTGAAAGCAACGATGGAGGCACCAATGGAAAGGTGATTGTGTGCTGAACAGGTCCAGCACCAGCTTTCAATCCTGGCTCTTCTGCTGTGGGAGCAGAGGCCAAACGTTCGTGCTGTACTCACTGTGCTGCTGGGCAGCTGAGAGACACCACCTGAGAATTTGGATTCAAATGGACTTTTAGGTATGAAACCGAGGAGAGACTGCAATGATGGTGACACCGTTGCAAAGCTGCTTGTGTGCTGAAGAGGCCCAGCACTAGCTTTCCCTGCTGGTCCTTCTGCCGTGGGAGCAGATGCCACTGTTCATTCTGTGCTGACTATGTTGCTGCGCAGCAGAGAGCAGCCTCTGGACTGATTCCATTCAAATGCTTTTCCTGTATGAATGTGAGCAGTGAAAGCAACGATGGAGGCACTAATGTAAAGGTGACTGTGTGCTGAACAGGTCCAGAACCAGCTTTCAATCCTGGCTCTTCTGCTGTGGGAGCAGAGGCCAAACGTTCGTGCTGTACTCACTGTGCTGCTGGGCAGCTGAGAGACACCACCTGAGAATTTGGATTCAAATGGACTTTTAGCTATGAAAAGGAGGAGAGACTGCAATGATGGTGACACCGTTGCAAAGCTGCTTGTGTGCTGAAGAGGCCCAGCACTAGCTTTCCCTGCTCGTCCTTCTGCCGTGGGAGCAGATGCCACTGTTCATTCTGTGCTGACTGTGTTGCTGCGCAGCAGAGAGCAGCCTCTGGACTGATTCCATTCAAATGCTTTTCCTGTATGAATGTGAGCAGTGAAAGCAACGATGGAGGCACCAATGTAAAGGTGATTGTGTGCTGAACAGGTCCAGCACCAGCTTTCAATCCTGGCTCTTCTGCTGTGGGAGCAGAGGCCAAACGTTCGTGCTGTACTCACTGTGCTGCTGGGCAGCTGAGAGACACCACCTGAGAATTTGGATTCAAATGGACTTTTAGGTATGAAACCGAGGAGAGACTGCAATGATGGTGACACCGTTGCAAAGCTGCTTGTGTGCTGAAGAGGCCCAGCACTAGCTTTCCCTGCTCGTCCTTCTGCTGTGGGAGCAGATGCCACTGTTCATTCTGTACTGACTCTGTTGCTGCCAGCAGAGAGCAGCCTCTGGACTGATTCCATTCAAATGATTTTCCTGTATGAATGTGAGCAGTGAAAGCAACGATGGAGGCACTAATGTAAAGGTGATTGTGTGCTGAACAGGTCCAGCACCA
Source organism: Pezoporus flaviventris (assembly GCF_033815535.1). Classification (NCBI taxonomy): domain Eukaryota; kingdom Metazoa; phylum Chordata; class Aves; order Psittaciformes; family Psittacidae; genus Pezoporus; species Pezoporus flaviventris. The sequence continues at coordinate 831,518 of NW_026892708.1, read as the reverse complement.
GCTTTCAATCCTGGCTCTTCTGCTGTGGGAGCAGAGGCCAAACGTTCGTGCTGTACTCACTGTGCTGCTGGGCAGCTGAGAGACACCACCTGAGAATTTGGATTCAAATGGAATTTAGGTATGAAACCGAGGAGAGACTGCAATGATGATGACACCGTTGCAAAGCTGCTTGTGTTCTGACGAGGCCCAGTACTAGCTTTCCCTGCTCGTCCTTCTGCCGTGTGAGCCGATGCCACTGTTCATTCTGTGCTGACTGTGTTGCTGCGCAGCAGAGAGCAGCCTCTGGACTGATTCCATTCAAATGCTTTTCCTGTATGAATGTGAGCAGTGAAAGCAACGATGGAGGCACCAATGTAAAGGTGATTGTGTGCTGAACAGGTCCAGCACCAGCTTTCAATCCTGGCTCTTCTGCTGTGGGAGCAGAGGCCAAACGTTCGTGCTGTACACACTGTGCTGCTGGGCAGCTGAGAGACACCACCTGAGAATTTGGATTCAAATGGACTTTTAGGTATGAAACCGAGGAGAGACTGCAATGATGGTGACACCGTTGCAAAGCAGCTTGTGTGCTGAAGAGGCCCAGCACTAGCTTTCCCTGCTGGTCCTTCTGCCGTGGGAGCAGATGCCACTGTTCATTCTGTGCTGACTGTGTTGCTGCGCAGCACAGAGCAGCCTCTGGACTGATTCCATTCAAATGCTTTTCCTGAATGAATGTGAGCAGTGAAAGCAGCGATGGAGGCACCAATGTAAAGGTGATTGTGTGCTGAACAGGTCCAGCACCAGCTTTCAATCCTGGCTCTTCTGCTGTGGGAGCAGAGGCCAAACGTTCGTGCTGTACTCACTGTGCTGCTGGGCAGCTGAGAGACACCACCTGAGAATTTGGATTCAAATGGACTTTTAGGTATGAAACCGAGGAGAGACTGAAATGATGGTGACACCGTTGCAAAGCTGCTTGTGCGCTGAAGAGGCCCAGCACTAGCTTTCCCTGCTCGTCCTTCTGCCGTGTGAGCAGATGCCACTGTTCATTCTGTGCTTACTGTGTTGCTGCCAGCAGAGAGCAGCCTCTGGACTGATTCCATTCAAAAGCTTTTCCTGCATGAATGTGAGCAGTGAAAGCAACGATGGAGGCACCAATGGAAAGGTGATTGTGTGCTGAACAGGTCCAGCACCAGCTTTCAATCCTGGCTCTTCTGCTGTGGGAGCAGAGGCCAAACGTTCGTGCTGTACTCACTGTGCTGCTGGGCAGCTGAGAGACACCACCTGAGAATTTGGATTCAAATGGACTTTTAGGTATGAAACCGAGGAGAGACTGCAATGATGGTGACACCGTTGCAAAGCTGCTTGTGTGCTGAAGAGGCCCAGCACTAGCTTTCCCTGCTCGTCCTTCTGCCGTGGGAGCAGATGCCACTGTTCATTCTGTGCTGACTGTGTTGCTGCGCAGCAGAGAGCAGCCTCTGGACTGATTCCATTCAAATGCTTTTCCTGTATGAATGTGAGCATTCAAAGCAACGATGGAGGCACCAATGTAAAGGTGATTGTGTGCTGAACAGGTCCAGCACCAGCTTTCAATCCTGGCTCTTCTGCTGTGGGAGCAGAGGCCAAACGTTCGTGCTGTACTCACTGTGCTGCTGGGCAGCTGAGAGACACCACCTGAGAATTTGGATTCAAATGGAATTTAGGTATGAAACCGAGGAGAGACTGCAATGATGATGACACCGTTGCAAAGCTGCTTGTGTTCTGACGAGGCCCAGTACTAGCTTTCCCTGCTCGTCCTTCTGCCGTGGGAGCAGATGCCACTGTTCATTCTGTGCTGACTGTGTTGCTGCGCAGCAGAGAGCAGCCTCTGGACTGATTCCATTCAAATGCTTTTCCTGTATGAATGTGAGCAGTGAAAGGAACGATGGAGGCACTAATGTAAAGGTGATTGTGTGCTGAACAGGTCCAGCACCAGCTTTCAATCCTGGCTCTTCTGCTGTGGGAGCAGAGGCCAAACGTTCGTGCTGTACTCACTGTGCTGCTGGGCAGCTGAGACACCACCTGAGAATTTGGATTCAAATGGACTTTTAGGTATGAAACCGAGGAGAGACTGCAATGATGGTGACACCGTTGCAAAGCTGCTTGTGTGCTGAAGAGACCCAGCACTAGCTTTCCCTGCTTGTCCTTCTGCCGTGGGAGCAGATGCCACTGTTCATTCTGTGCTGACTGTGTTGCTGCGCAGCACAGAGCAGCCTCTGGACTGATTCCATTCAAATGCTTTTCCTGAATGAATGTGAGCAGTGAAAGCAACGATGGAGGCGCCAATGTAAAGGTGATTGTGTGCTGAACAGGTCCAGCACCAGCTTTCAATCCTGGCTCTTCTGCTGTGGGAGCAGAGGCCAAAGGTTCGTGCTGTACACACTGTGCTGCTGGGCAGCTGAGAGACACCACCTGAGAATTTGGATTCAAATGGACTTTTAGGTATGAAACCGAGGAGAGACTGCAATGATGGTGACACCGTTGCAAAGCAGCTTGTGTGCTGAAGAGGCCCAGCACTAGCTTTCCCTGCTCGTCCTTCTGCCGTGTGAGCAGATGCCACTGTTCATTCTGTGCAGACTGTGTTGCTGCGCAGCAGAGAGGAGCCTCTGGACTGATTCCATTCAAATGCTTTTCCTGTATGAATGTGAGCAGTGAAAGCAACGATGGAGGCACCAATGTAAAGGTGATTGTGTGCTGAACAGGTCCAGCACCAGCTTTCAATCCTGGCTCTTCTGCTGTGGGAGCAGAGGCCAAACATTCGTGCTGTACTCACTGTGCTGCTGGGCAGCTGAGAGACACCACCTGAGAATTTGGATTCAAATGGGCTTTTAGGTATGAAAAGGAGGAGAGACTGCAATGATGGTGACACCGTTGCAAAGCAGCTTGTGTGCTGAAGAGGCCCAGCACTAGCTTTCCCTGCTGGTCACTCTGCCGTGGGAGCAGATGCCACTGTTCATTCTGTGCTGACTGTGTTGCTGCGCAGCACAGAGCAGCCTCTGGACTGATTCCATTCAAATGCTTTTCCTGAATGAATGTGAGCAGTGAAAGCAGCGATGGAGGCACCAATGTAAAGGTGATTGTGTGCTGAACAGGTCCAGCACCAGCTTTCAATCCTGGCTCTTCTGCTGTGGGAGCAGAGGCCAAACGTTCGTGCTGTACTCACTGTGCTGCTGGGCAGCTGAGAGACACCACCTGAGAATTTGGATTCAAATGGACATTTAGGTATGAAAAGGAGGAGAGACTGCAATGATGGTGACACCGTTGCAAAGCTGCTTGTGTGCTGAATAGGCCCAGCACTAGCTTTCCCTGCTGGTCCTTCGGCCGTGGGAGCAGATGCCACTGTTCATTCTGTGCTGACTGTGTTGCTGCGCAGCAGAGAGCAGCCTCTGGACTGATTCCATTCAAATGCTTTTCCTGTATGAAAGTGAGCAGTGAAAGCAACGATGGAGGCACCAATGTAAAGGTGATTGTGTGCTGAACAGGTCCAGCACCAGCTTTCAATCCTGGCTCTTCTGCTGTGGGAGCAGAGGCCAAACGTTCGTGCTGTACTCACTGTGCTGCTGGGCAGCTGAGAGACACCACCTGAGAATTTGGATTCAAATGGACTTTTAGGTATGAAACCGAGGAGAGACTGCAATGATGGTGACACCGTTGCAAAGCTGCTTGTGTGCTGAAGAGGCCCAGCACTAGCTTTCCCTGCTCGTCCTTCTGCTGTGGGAGCAGATGCCACTGTTCATTCTGTACTGACTCTGTTGCTGCCAGCAGAGAGCAGCCTCTGGACTGATTCCATTCAAATGATTTTCCTGTATGAATGTGAGCAGTGAAAGCAACAATGGAGGCACTAATGTAAAGGTGATTGTGTGCTGAACAGGTCCAGCAGCAGCTTTCAATCCTGGCTCTTCTGCTGTGGGAGCAGAGGCCAAACGTTCGTGCTGTACTCACTGTGCTGCTGGGCAGCTGAGAGACACCACCTGAGAATTTGGATTCAAATGGAATTTAGGTATGAAACCGAGGAGAGACTGCAATGATGATGACACCGTTGCAAAGCTGCTTGTGTTCTGACGAGGCCCAGTACTAGCTTTCCCTGCTCGTCCTTCTGCCGTGTGAGCCGATGCCACTGTTCATTCTGTGCTGACTGTGTTGCTGCGCAGCAGAGAGCAGCCTCTGGACTGATTCCATTCAAATGCTTTTCCTGTATGAATGTGAGCAGTGAAAGCAACGATGGAGGCACTAATGTAAAGGTGATTGTGTGCTGAACAGGTCCAGCACCAGCTTTCAATCCTGGCTCTTCTGCTGTGGGAGCAGAGGCCAAACGTTCGTGCTGTACTCACTGTGCTGCTGGGCAGCTGAGACACCACCTGAGAATTTGGATTCAAATGGACTTTTAGGTATGAAACCGAGGAGAGACTGCAATGATGGTGACACCGTTGCAAAGCTGCTTGTGTGCTGAAGAGACCCAGCACTAGCTTTCCCTGCTTGTCCTTCTGCCGTGGGAGCAGATGCCACTGTTCATTCTGTACTGACTGTGTTGCTGCCAGCAGAGAGCAGGCTCTGCACTGATTACATTCAAATGCTTTTCCTGTATGAATGTGAGCATTGAAAGCAACGATGGAGGCGCCAATGTAAAGGTGATTGTGTGCTGAACAGGTCCAGCACCAGCTTTCAATCCTGGCTCTTCTGCTGTGGGAGCAGAGGCCAAAGGTTCGTGCTGTACACACTGTGCTGCTGGGCAGCTGAGAGACACCACCTGAGAATTTGGATTCAAATGGACTTTTAGGTATGAAACCGAGGAGAGACTGCAATGATGGTGACACCGTTGCAAAGCAGCTTGTGTGCTGAAGAGGCCCAGCACTAGCTTTCCCTGCTCGTCCTTCTGCCGTGTGAGCAGATGCCACTGTTCATTCTGTGCAGACTGTGTTGCTGCGCAGCAGAGAGCAGCCTCTGGACTGATTCCATTCAAATGCTTTTCCTGTATGAATGTGAGCAGTGAAAGCAACGATGGAGGCACCAATGTAAAGGTGATTGTGTGCTGAACAGGTCCAGCACCAGCTTTCAATCCTGGCTCTTCTGCTGTGGGAGCAGAGGCCAAACATTCGTGCTGTACTCACTGTGCTGCTGGGCAGCTGAGAGACACCACCTGAGAATTTGGATTCAAATGGGCTTTTAGGTATGAAAAGGAGGAGAGACTGCAATGATGGTGACACCGTTGCAAAGCAGCTTGTGTGCTGAAGAGGCCCAGCACTAGCTTTCCCTGCTCGTCCTTCTGCCGTGGGAGCAGATGCCACTGTTCATTCTGTGCTGACTGTGTTGCTGCGCAGCACAGAGCAGCCTCTGGACTGATTCCATTCAAATGCTTTTCCTGAATGAATGTGAGCAGTGAAAGCAGCGATGGAGGCACCAATGTAAAGGTGATTGTGTGCTGAACAGGTCCAGCACCAGCTTTCAATCCTGGCTCTTCTGCTGTGGGAGCAGAGGCCAAACGTTCGTGCTGTACTCACTGTGCTGCTGGGCAGCTGAGAGACACCACCTGAGAATTTGGATTCAAATGGACATTTAGGTATGAAAAGGAGGAGAGACTGCAATGATGGTGACACCGTTGCAAAGCTGCTTGTGTGCTGAATAGGCCCAGCACTAGCTTTCCCTGCTCGTCCTTCTGCCGTGGGAGCAGATGCCACTGTTCATTCTGTACTGACTCTGTTGCTGCCAGCAGAGAGCAGCCTCTGGACTGATTCCATTCAAATGCTTTTCCTGTATGAATGTGAGCAGTGAAAGCAACGATGGAGGCACTAATGTAAAGGTGATTGTGTGCTGAACAGGTCCAGCACCAGCTTTCAATCCTGGCTCTTCTGCTGTGGGAGCAGAGGACAAACGTTCGTGCTGTACTCACTGTGCTGCTGGGCAGCTGAGAGACACCACCTGAGAATTTGGATTCAAATGGAATTTAGGTATGAAACCGAGGAGAGACTGCAATGATGATGACACCGTTGCAAAGCTGCTTGTGTTCTGACGAGGCCCAGCACTAGCTTTCCCTGATCGTCATTCTGCCGTGTGAGCCGATGCCACTGTTCATTCTGTGCTGACTGTGTTGCTGCGCAGCAGAGAGCAGCCTCTGGACTGATTCCATTCAAATGCTTTACCTCAATGAATGTGAGCAGTGAAAGCAACGATGGAGGCACTAATGTAAAGGTGATTGTGTGCTGAACAGGTCCAGCACCAGCTTTCAATCCTGTCTCTTCTGCTGTGGGAGCAGAGGCCAAACGTTCGTGCTGTACTCACTGTGCTGCTGGGCAGCTGAGACACCACCTGAGAATTTGGATTCAAATGGACTTTTAGGTATGAAACCGAGGAGAGACTGCAATGATGGTGACACCGTTGCAAAGCTGCTTGTGTGCTGAAGAGGCCCAGCACTAGCTTTCCCTGCTCATCCTTCTGCCGTGTGAGCAGATGCCACTGTTCATTCTGTGCAGACTGTGTTCCTGCGCAGCAGAGAGCAGCCTCTGGACTGATTCCATTCAAATGCTTTTCCTGTATGAATTTGAGCAGTGAAAGCAACGATGGAGGCACCAATGTAAAGGTGATTGTGTGCTGAACAGGTCCAGCACCAGCTTTCAATCCTGGCTCTTCTGCTGTGGGAGCAGAGGCCAAACGTTCGTGCTGTACTCACTGTGCTGCTGGGCAGCTGAGACACCACCTGAGAATTTGGATTCAAATGGACTTTTAGGTATGAAACCGAGGAGAGACTGCAATGATGGTGACACCGTTGCAAAGCTGCTTGTGTGCTGAAGAGACTCAGCACTAGCTTTCCCTGCTTGTCCTTCTGCCGTGGGAGCAGATGCCACTGTTCATTCTGTACTGACTGTGTTGCTGCCAGCAGAGAGCAGGCTCTGCACTGATTACATTCAAATGCTTTTCCTGTATGAATGTGAGCCTTGAAAGCAACGATGGAGGCGCCAATGTAAAGGTGATTGTGTGCTGAACAGGTCCAGCACCAGCTTTCAATCCTGGCTCTTCTGCTGTGGGAGCAGAGGCCAAACGTTCGTGCTGTACTCACTGTGCTGCTGGGCAGCTGAGACACCACCTGAGAATTTGGATTCAAATGGACTTTTAGGTATGAAACCGAGGAGAGACTGCAATGATGGTGACACCGTTGCAAAGCTGCTTGTGTGCTGAAGAGGCCCAGCACTAGCTTTCCCTGCTCGTCCTTCTGCCGTGTGAGCAGATGCCGCTGTTCATTCTGTGCCGACTGTGTTGCTGCGCAGCAGAGAGCAGCCTCTGGACTGATTCCATTCAAATGCTTCTCCTGTATGAATGTGAGCAGTGAAAGCAACGATGGAGGCACCAATGTAAAGGTGATTGTGTGCTGAACAGGTCCAGCACCAGCTTTCAATCCTGGCTCTTCTGCTGTGGGAGCAGAGGCCAAACGTTCGTGCTGTACTCACTGTGCTGCTGGGCAGCTGAGAGACACCACCTGAGAATTTGGATTCAAATGGACTTTTAGGTATGAAACCGAGGAGAGACTGCAATGATGGTGACACCGTTGCAAAGCTGCTTGTGTGCTGAAGAGGCCCAGCACTAGCTTTCCCTGCTCGTCCTTCTGCTGTGGGAGCAGATGCCAGTGTTCATTCTGTGCTGACTGTGTTGCTGCGCAGCAGAGAGCAGCCTCTGGACTGATTCCATTCAAATGCTTTTCCTCAATGAATGTGAGCAGTGAAAGCAACGATGGAGGCACCAATGTAAAGGTGATTGTGTGCTGAACAGGTCCAGCACCAGCTTTCAATCCTGGCTCTTCTGCTGTGGGATCAGATGCCAAACGTTCGTGCTGTACTCACTGTGCTGCTGGGCAGCTGAGAGACACCACCTGAGAATTTGGATTCAAATGGACTTTTAGGTATGAAAAGGAGGAGAGACTGCAATGATGGTGACACCGTTGCAAAGCAGCTTGTGTGCTGAAGAGGCCCAGCACTAGCTTTCCCTGCTGGTCCTTCTGCCGTGGGAGCAGATGCCACTGTTCATTCTGTGCTGACTGTGTTGCTGCCAGCACAGAGCAGCCTCTGGACTGATTCCATTCAAATGCTTTTCCTGAATGAATGTGAGCAGTGAAAGCAGCGATGGAGGCACCAATGTAAAGGTGATTGTGTGCTGAACAGGTCCAGCACCAGCTTTCAATCCTGGCTCTTCTGCTGTGGGAGCAGAGGCCAAACGTTCGTGCTGTACTCACTGTGCTGCTGGGCAGCTGAGAGACACCACCTGAGAATTTGGATTCAAATGGACATTTAGGTATGAAAAGGAGGAGAGACTGCAATGATGGTGACACCGTTCCAAAGCTGCTTGTGTGCTGAAGAGGCCCAATACTAGCTTTCCCTGCTCGTTCTTCTGCTGTGGGAGCAGATGCCACTGTTCATTCTGTACTGACAGTGTTGCTGGCAGCAGAGAGCAGCCTCTAGACTGATTCCATTCAAATGCTTTTCCTGTATGAAAATGTGAGCATTGAAAGCAACGATGGAGGCACCAATGTAAAGGTGATTGTGTGCTGAACAGGTCCAGCACCAGCTTTCAATCCTGGCTCTTCTGCTGTGGGAGCAGAGGCCAAACGTTCGTGCTGTACTCACTGTGCTGCTGGGCAGCTGAGAGACACCTCTTGAGAATTTGGATTCAAATGGACTTTTAGGTATGAAACCGAGGAGAGACTGCAATGATGGTGACACCGTTGCAAAGCTGCTTGTGTGCTGAAGAGGCCCAGCACTAGCTTTCCCTGCTCGTCCTTCTACCGCTTGAGCCGAAGCCACTGTTCATTCTGTGCTGACTGTGTTGCTGCCAGCAGAGAGCAGCCTCTGGACTGATTCCATTCAAATGCTTTTCCTGTATGAATGTGAGCAGTGAAAGCAACGATGGAGGCACCAATGTAAAGATGATTGTGTGCTGAACAGGTCCAGCACCAGCTTTCAATCCTGGCTCTTCTGCTGTGGGAGCAGAGGCCAAACGTTCGTGCTGTACTCACTGTGCTGCTGGGCAGCTGAGAGACACCACCTGAGAATTTGGATTCAAATGGACTTTTAGGTATGAAACCGAGGAGAGACTGCAATGATGGTGACACCGTTGCAAAGCTGCTTGTGTGCTGAAGAGGCCCAGCACTAGCTTTCCCTGCTCGTCCTTCTGCTGTGTGAGCCAATGCCACTGTTCATTCTGTGCTTACTGTGTTGCTGCCAGCAGAGAGCAGCCTCTGGACTGATTCCATTCAAATGCTTTTCCTGTATGAATGTGAGCAGTGAAAGCAACGATGGAGGCACTAATGTAAAGGTGATTGTGTGCTGAACAGGTCCAGCAGCAGCTTTCAATCCTGGCTCTTCTGCTGTGGGAGCAGAGGCCAAACGTTCGTGCTGTACTCACTGTGCTGCTGGGCAGCTGAGAGACACCACCTGAGAATTTGGATTCAAATGGACTTTTAGGTATGAAAAGGAAGAGAGACTGCAATGATGGTGACACCGTTGCAAAGCTGCTTGTGTGCTGAAGAGGCCCAGCACTAGCTTTCCCTGCTCGTCCTTCTGCAGTGGGAGCAGATGCCACTGTTCATTCTGTGCTGACTGTGTTGCTGCGCAGCAGAGAGCAGCCTCTGGACTGATTCCATTCAAATGCTTTTCCTGTATGAATGTGAGCAGTGAAAGCAACGATGGAGGCACCAATGTAAAGGTGATTGTGTGCTGAACAGGTCCAGCACCAGCTTTCAATCCTGGCTCTTCTGCTGTGGGAGCAGAGGCCAAACGTTCGTGCTGTACTCACTGTGCTGCTGGGCAGCTGAGAGACACCACCTGAGAATTTGGATTCAAATGGACTTTTAGGTATGAAACCGAGGAGAGACTGCAATGATGGTGACACCGTTGCAAAGCTGCTTGTGTGCTGAAGAGGCCCAGCACTAGCTTTCCCTGCTCGTCCTTCTGCCGTGTGAGCCGATGCCACTGTTCATTCTGTGCTTACTGTGTTGCTGCCAGCAGAGAGCAGCCTCTGGACTGATTCCATTCAAATGCTTTTCCTGTATGAATGTGAGCAGTGAAAGCAACGATTGAGGCACTAATGTAAAGGTGATTGTGTGCTGAACAGGTCCAGCAGCAGCTTTCAATCCTGGCTCTTCTGCTGTGGGAGCAGAGGCCAAACGTTCGTGCTGTACTCACTGTGCTGCTGGGCAGCTGAGAGACACCACCTGAGAATTTGGATTCAAATGGACTTTTAGGTATGAAAAGGAAGAGAGACTGCAATGATGGTGACACCGTTGCAAAGCTGCTTGTGTGCTGAAGAGGCCCAGCACTAGCTTTCCCTGCTCGTCCTTCTGCAGTGGGAGCAGATGCCACTGTTCATTCTGTGCTGACTGTGTTGCTGCGCAGCAGAGAGCAGCCTCTGGACTGATTCCATTCAAATGCTTTTCCTGTATGAATGTGAGCAGTGAAAGCAACGATGGAGGCACCAATGTAAAGGTGATTGTGTGCTGAACAGGTCCAGCACCAGCTTTCAATCCTGGCTCTTCTGCTGTGGGAGCAGAGGCCAAACGTTCGTGCTGTACTCACTGTGCTGCTGGGCAGCTGAGAGACACCACCTGAGAATTTGGATTCAAATGGACTTTTAGGTATGAAACCGAGGAGAGACTGCAATGATGGTGACACCGTTGCAAAGCTGCTTGTGTGCTGAAGAGGCCCAGCACTAGCTTTCCCTGCTCGTCCTTCTGCCGTGTGAGCCGATGCCACTGTTCATTCTGTGCTTACTGTGTTGCTGCCAGCAGAGAGCAGCCTCTGGACTGATTCCATTCAAATGCTTTTCCTGTATGAATGTGAGCAGTGAAAGCAACGATGGAGGCACTAATGTAAAGGTGATTGTGTGCTGAACAGGTCCAGCACCAGCTTTCAATCCTGGCTCTTCTGCTGTGGGAGCAGAGGCCAAACGTTCGTGCTGTACTCACTGTGCTGCTGGGCAGCTGAGAGACACCACCTGAGAATTTGGATTCAAATGGACTTTTAGGTATGAAAAGGAGGAGAGACTGCAATGATGGTGACACCGTTGCAAAGCTGCTTGTGTGCTGAAGAGGCCCAGCACTAGCTTTCCCTGCTGGTCCTTCTGCCGTGGGAGCAGATGCCACTGTTCATTCTGTGCTGACTGTGTTGCTGCGCAGCAGAGAGCAGCCTCTGGACTGATTCCATTCAAATGCTTTTCCTGTATGAATGTGAGCAGTGAAAGCAACGATGGAGGCACTAATGTAAAGGTGATTGTGTGCTGAACAGGTCCAGCACCAGCTTTCAATCCTGGCTCTTCTGCTGTGGGAGCAGAGGCCAAACGTTCGTGCTGTACTCACTGTGCTGCTGGGCAGCTGAGAGACACCACCTGAGAATTTGGATTCAAATGGACTTTTAGGTATGAAACCGAGGAGAGACTGCAATGATGGTGACACCGTTGCAAAGCTGCTTGTGTGCTGAAGAGGCCCAGCACTAGCTTTCCCTGCTCGTCCTTCTGCCGTGGGAGCAGATGCCACTGTTCATTCTGTGCTGACTGTGTTGCTGCGCAGCAGAGAGCAGCCTCTGGACTGATTCCATTCAAATGCTTTTCCTGTATGAATGTGAGCAGTGAAAGCAACGATGGAGGCACTAATGTAAAGGTGATTGTGTGCTGCACAGGTCCAGCACCAGCTTTCAATCCTGGCTCTTCTGCTGTGGGAGCAGAGGCCAAACGTTCGTGCTGTACTCACTGTGCTGCTGGGCAGCTGAGAGACACCACCTGAGAATTTGGATTCAAATGGACTTTTAGGTATGAAACCGAGGAGAGACTGCAATGATGGTGACACCGTTGCAAAGCTGCTTGTGTGCTGAAGAGGCCCAGCACTAGCTTTCCCTGCTCGTCCTTCTGCCGTGGGAGCAGATGCCACTGCTCATTCTGTACTGACTGTGTTGCTGCCAGCAGAGAGCAGCCTCTAGACTGATTCCATTCAAATGCTTTTCCTGTATGAATGTGAGCATTGAAAGCAACGATGGAGGCACCAATGTAAAGGTGATTGTGTGCTGAACAGGTCCAGCACCAGCTTTCAATCCTGGCTCTTCTGCTGTGGGAGCAGAGGCCAAACGTTCGTGCTGTACTCACTGTGCTGCTGGGCAGCTGAGAGACACCACCTGAGAATTTGGATTCAAATGGACTTTTAGGTATGAAACCGAGGAGAGACTGCAATGATGGTGACACCGTTGCAAAGCTGCTTGTGTGCTGAAGAGGCCCAGCACTAGCTTTCCCTGCTCGTCCTTCTGCCGTATGAGCAGATGCCACTGCTCATTCTGTACTGACTGTGTTGCTGCCAGCAGAGAGCAGCCTCTAGACTGATTCCATTCAAATGCTTTTCCTGTATGAAAATGTGAGCATTGAAAGCAACGATGGAGGCACCAATGTAAAGGTGATTGTGTGCTGAACAGGTCCAGCACCAGCTTTCAATCCTGGCTCTTCTGCTGTGGGAGCAGAGGCCAAACGTTCGTGCTGTACTCACTGTGCTGCTGGGCAGCTGAGAGACACCTCTTGAGAATTTGGATTCAAATGGACTTTTAGGTATGAAACCGAGGAGAGACTGCAATGATGGTGACACCGTTGCAAAGCTGCTTGTGTGCTGAAGAGGCCCAGCACTAGCTTTCCCTGCTCGTCCTTCTGCCGTGTGAGCCGATGCCACTGTTCATTCTGTGCTTACTGTGTTGCTGCCAGCAGAGAGCAGCCTCTGGACTGATTCCATTCAAATGCTTTTCCTGTATGAATGTGAGCAGTGAAAGCAACGATGGAGGCACTAATGTAAAGGTGATTGTGTGCTGAACAGGTCCAGCACCAGCTTTCAATCCTGGCTCTTCTGCTGTGGGAGCAGAGGCCAAACGTTCGTGCTGTACTCACTGTGCTGCTGGGCAGCTGAGAGACACCACCTGAGAATTTGGATTCAAATGGACTTTTAGGTATGAAACCGAGGAGAGACTGCAATGATGGTGACACCGTTGCAAAGCTGCTTGTGTGCTGAAGAGGCCCAGCACTAGCTTTCCCTGCTCGTCCTTCTGCTGTGGGAGCAGATGCCACTGTTCATTCTGTACTGACAGTGTTGCTGGCAGCAGAGAGCAGCCTCTAGACTGATTCCATTCAAATGCTTTTCCTGTATGAATGTGAGCATTGAAAGCAACGATGGAGGCACCAATGTAAAGGTGATTGTGTGCTGAACAGGTCCAGCACCAGCTTTCAATCCTGGCTCTTCTGCTGTGGGAGCAGAGGCCAAACGTTCGTGCTGTACTCACTGTGCTGCTGGGCAGCTGAGAGACACCACCTGAGAATTTGGATTCAAATGGACTTTTAGCTATGAAAAGGAGGAGAGACTGCAATGATGGTGACACCGTTGCAAAGCTGCTTGTGTGCTGAAGAGGCCCAGCACTAGCTTTCCCTGCTGGTCCTTCTGCCGTGGGAGCAGATGCCACTGTTCATTCTGTGCTGACTGTGTTGCTGCGCAGCAGAGAGCAGCCTCTGGACTGATTCCATTCAAATGCTTTTCCTGTATGAATGTGAGCAGTGAAAGCAACAATGGAGGCACCAATGTAAAGGTGATTGTGTGCTGAACAGGTCCAGCACCAGCTTTCAATCCTGGCTCTTCTGCTGTGGGAGCAGAGGCCAAACGTTCGTGCTGTACTCACTGTGCTGCTGGGCAGCTGAGAGACACCACCTGAGAATTTGGATTCAAATGGACTTTTAGGTATGAAACCGAGGAGAGACTGCAATGATGGTGACACCGTTGCAAAGCTGCTTGTGTGCTGAAGAGGCCCAGCACTAGCTTTCCCTGCTCGTCCTTCTGCTGTGGGAGCAGATGCCACTGTTCATTCTGTGCTGACTGTGTTGCTGCGCAGCAGAGAGCAGCCTCTGGACTGATTCCATTCAAATGCTTTTCCTGTATGAATGTGAGCAGTGAAAGCAACGATGGAGGCACCAATGTAAATGTGATTGTGTGCTGAACAGGTCCAGCAGCAGCTTTCAATCCTGGCTCTTCTGCTGTGGGAGCAGAGGCCAAACGTTCGTGCTGTACTCACTGTGCTGCTGGGCAGCTGAGAGACACCACCTGAGAATTTGGATTCAAATGGACTTTTAGGTATGAAACCGAGGAGAGACTGCAATGATGGTGACACCGTTGCAAAGCTGCTTGTGTGCTGAAGAGGCCCAGCACTAGCTTTCCCTGCTCGTCCTTCTGCTGTGGGAGCAGATGCCACTGTTCATTCTGTGCTGACTGTGTTGCTGCGCAGCAGAGAGCAGCCTCTGGACTGATTCCATTCAAATGCTTTTCCTGTATGAATGTGAGCAGTGAAAGCAACGATGGAGGCACCAATGTAAATGTGATTGTGTGCTGAACAGGTCCAGCAGCAGCTTTCAATCCTGGCTCTTCTGCTGTGGGAGCAGAGGCCAAACGTTCGTGCTGTACTCACTGTGCTGCTGGGCAGCTGAGAGACACCACCTGAGAATTTGGATTCAAATGGACTTTTAGGTATGAAACCGAGGAGAGACTGCAATGATGGTGACACCGTTGCAAAGCTGCTTGTGTGCTGAAGAGGCCCAGCACTAGCTTTCCCTGCTGGTCCTTCTGCCGTGGGAGCAGATGCCACTGTTCATTCTGTGCTGACTGTGTTGCTGCGCAGCAGAGAGCAGCCTCTGGACTGATTCCATTCAAATGCTTTTCCTGTATGAATGTGAGCAGTGAAAGCAACGATGGAGGCACTAATGTAAAGGTGATTGTGTGCTGAACAGGTCCAGCACCAGCTTTCAATCCTGGCTCTTCTGCTGTGGGAGCAGAGGCCAAACGTTCGTGCTGTACTCACTGTGCTGCTGGGCAGCTGAGAGACACCACCTGAGAATTTGGATTCAAATGGACTTTTAGGTATGAAAAGGAGGAGAGACTGCAATGATGGTGACACCGTTGCAAAGCTGCTTGTGTGCTGAAGAGGCCCAGCACTAGCTTTCCCTGCTCGTCCTTCTGCCGTGTGAGCAGATGCCACTGTTCATTCTGTGCTGACTGTGTTGCTGCGCAGCAGAGAGCAGCCTCTGGACTGATTCCATTCAAATGCTTTTCCTGTATGAATGTGAGCAGTGAAAGCAACGATGGAGGCACCAATGTAAATGTGATTGTGTGCTGAACAGGTCCAGCAGCAGCTTTCAATCCTGGCTCTTCTGCTGTGGGAGCAGAGGCCAAACGTTCGTGCTGTACTCACTGTGCTGCTGGGCAGCTGAGAGACACCACCTGAGAATTTGGATTCAAATGGACTTTTAGGTATGAAACCGAGGAGAGACTGCAATGATGGTGACACCGTTGCAAAGCTGCTTGTGTGCTGAAGAGGCCCAGCACTAGCTTTCCCTGCTGGTCCTTCTGCCGTGGGAGCAGATGCCACTGTTCATTCTGTGCTGACTGTGTTGCTGCGCAGCAGAGAGCAGCCTCTGGACTGATTCCATTCAAATGCTTTTCCTGTATGAATGTGAGCAGTGAAAGCAACGATGGAGGCACTAATGTAAAGGTGATTGTGTGCTGAACAGGTCCAGCACCAGCTTTCAATGCTGGCTCTTCTGCTGTGGGAGCAGAGGCCAAACGTTCGTGCTGTACTCACTGTGCTGCTGGGCAGCTGAGAGACACCACCTGAGAATTTGGATTCAAATGGACTTTTAGGTATGAAAAGGAGGAGAGACTGCAATGATGGTGACACCGTTGCAAAGCTGCTTGTGTGCTGAAGAGGCCCAGCACTAGCTTTCCCTGCTCGTCCTTCTGCCGTGTGAGCAGATGCCACTGTTCATTCTGTGCTGACTGTGTTGCTGCGCAGCAGAGAGCAGCCTCTGGACTGATTCCATTCAAATGCTTTTCCTGTATGAATGTGAGCAGTGAAAGCAACGATGGAGGCACCAATGTAAATGTGATTGTGTGCTGAACAGGTCCAGCAGCAGCTTTCAATCCTGGCTCTTCTGCTGTGGGAGCAGAGGCCAAACGTTCGTGCTGTACTCACTGTGCTGCTGGGCAGCTGAGAGACACCACCTGAGAATTTGGATTCAAATGGACTTTTAGGTATGAAACCGAGGAGAGACTGCAATGATGGTGACACCGTTGCAAAGCTGCTTGTGTGCTGAAGAGGCCCAGCACTAGCTTTCCCTGCTGGTCCTTCTGCCGTGGGAGCAGATGCCACTGTTCATTCTGTGCTGACTGTGTTGCTGCGCAGCAGAGAGCAGCCTCTGGACTGATTCCATTCAAATGCTTTTCCTGAATGAATGTGAGCAGTGAAAGCAACGATGGAGGCACTAATGTAAAGGTGATTGTGTGCTGAACAGGTCCAGCACCAGCTTTCAATCCTGGCTCTTCTGCTGTGGGAGCAGAGGCCTAACGTTCGTGCTGTACTCACTGTGCTGCTGGGCAGCTGAGAGACACCACCTGAGAATTTGGATTCAAATGGACTTTTAGGTATGAAATCGAGGAGAGACTGCAATGATTGTGACCCCTTTGCAAAGCTGCTTGTGTGCTGAAGAGGCCCAGCACTAGCTTTCCCTGCTGGTCCTTCTGCTGTGGGAGCAGATGCCACTGTTCATTCTGTGCTGATTGTGTTGCTGCGCAGCAGAGAGCAGCCTCTGGACTGATTCCATTCAAATGCTTTTCCTGGATGAATGTGAGCGCTGAAAGCAACGATGGAGGCACCAATGTAAAGGTGATTGTGTGCTGAACAGGTCCAGCACCAGCTTTCAATCCTGGCTCTTCTGCTGTGGGAGCAGAGGCCAAACGTTCGTGCTGTACTCACTGTGCTGCTGGGCAGCTGAGAGACACCACCTGTGAATTTGAATTCAAATGGACTTTTAGGTATGAAACCGAGGAGAGACTGAAATGATGGTGACACCGTTGCAAAGCTGCTTGTGTGCTGAAGAGGCCCAGCACTAGCTTTCCCTGCTGGTCCTTCTGCCGTATGAGCAGATGCCACTGTTCATTCTGTACTGACTGCGTTGCTGCCAGCAGAGAGCAGGGTCTGGACTGATTCCATTCAAATGCTTTTCCTGTATGAATGTGAGCATTGAAAGCAACGATGGAGGCACCAATGTAAAGGTGATTGTGTGCTGAACAGGTCCAGCACCAGCTTTCAATCCTGGCTCTTCTGCTGTGGGAGCAGAGGCCAAACGTTCGTGCTGTACTCACTGTGCTGCTGGGCAGCTGAGAGACACCACCTGAGAATTTGGATTCAAATGGACTTTTAGGTATGAAACCGAGGAGAGACTGCAATGATGGTGACACCGTTGCAAAGCTGCTTGTGTGCTGAAGAGGCCCAGCACTAGCTTTCCCTGCTCGTCCTTCTGCCGTATGAGCAGATGCCACTGTTCATTCTGTGCTGACTGTGTTGCTGCGCAGCAGAGAGCAGGCTCTGGACTGATTCCATTCAAATGCTTTTCCTGTATGAATGTGAGCAGTGAAAGCAACGATGGAGGCACCAATGTAAAGATGATTGTGTGCTGAACAGGTCCAGCACCAGCTTTCAATCCTGGCTCTTCTGCTGTGGGAGCAGAGGCCAAACGTTCGTGCTGTACTCACTGTGCTGCTGGGCAGCTGAGAGACACCACCTGAGAATTTGGATTCAAATGGACTTTTAGGTATGAAACCGAGGAGAGACTGCAATGATGGTGACACCGTTGCAAAGCTGCTTGTGTGCTGAAGAGGCCCAGCACTAGCTTTCCCTGCTGGTCCTTGTGCCGTGGGAGCAGATGCCACTGCTCATTCTGAACTGACTGTGTTGCTGCGCAGCAGAGAGCAGCCTCTGGACTGATTCCATTCAAATGCTTTTCCTGTATGAATGTGAGCAGTGAAAGCAACGATGGAGGCACCAATGTAAAGGTGATTGTGTGCTGAACAGGTCCAGCACCAGCTTTCAATCCTGGCTCTTCTGCTGTGGGAGCAGAGGCCAAACGTTCGTGCTGTACTCACTGTGCTGCTGGGCAGCTGAGAGACACCACCTGAGAATTTGGATTCAAATGGACTTTTAGGTATGAAACCGAGGAGAGACTGCAATGATGGTGACACCGTTGCAAAGCTGCTTGTGTGCTGAAGAGGCCCAGCACTAGCTTTCCCTGCTGGTCCTTCTGCCGTGTGAGCAGATGCCACTGTTCATTCTGTGCTGACTATGTTGCTGCGCAGCAGAGAGCAGCCTCTGGACTGATTCCATTCAAATGCTTTTCCTGTATGAATGTTAGCAGTGAAAGCAACGATGGAGGCACTAATGTAAAGGTGATTGTGTGCGGAACAGGTCCAGAACCAGCTTTCAATCCTGGCTCTTCTGCTGTGGGAGCAGAGGCCAAACGTTCGTGCTGTACTCACTGTGCTGCTGGGCAGCTGAGACACCACCTGAGAATTTGGATTCAAATGGACTTTTAGGTATGAAACCGAGGAGAGACTGCAATGATGGTGACACCGTTGCAAAGCTGCTTGTGTGCTGAAGAGACCCAGCACTAGCTTTCCCTGCTTGTCCTTCTGCCGTGGGAGCAGATGCCACTGTTCATTCTGTACTGACTGTGTTGCTGCCAGCAGAGAGCAGGCTCTGCACTGATTACATTCAAATGCTTTTCCTGTATGAATGTGAGCATTGAAAGCAGCGATGGAGGCACCAATGTAAAGGTGATTGTGTGCTGAACAGGTCCAGCACCAGCTTTCAATCCTGGCTCTTCTGCTGTGGGAGCAGAGGCCAAACGTTCGTGCTGTACTCACTGTGCTGCTGGGCAGCTGAGAGACACCACCTGAGAATTTGGATTCAAATGGACATTTAGGTATGAAAAGGAGGAGAGACTGCAATGATGGTGACACCGTTGCAAAGCTGCTTGTGTGCTGAATAGGCCCAGCACTAGCTTTCCCTGCTCGTCCTTCTGCCGTGGGAGCAGATGCCACTGTTCATTCTGTACTGACTCTGTTGCTGCCAGCAGAGAGCAGCCTCTGGACTGATTCCATTCAAATGCTTTTCCTGTATGAATGTGAGCAGTGAAAGCAACGATGGAGGCACTAATGTAAAGGTGATTGTGTGCTGAACAGGTCCAGCACCAGCTTTCAATCCTGGCTCTTCTGCTGTGGGAGCAGAGGACAAACGTTCGTGCTGTACTCACTGTGCTGCTGGGCAGCTGAGAGACACCACCTGAGAATTTGGATTCAAATGGAATTTAGGTATGAAACCGAGGAGAGACTGCAATGATGATGACACCGTTGCAAAGCTGCTTGTGTGCTGAAGAGGCCCAGCACTAGCTTTCCCTGCTCGTCCTTCTGCCGTGTGAACAGATGCCACTGTTCATTCTGTGCAGACTGTGTTGCTGCGCAGCAGAGAGCAGGCTCTGGACTGATTCCATTCAAATGCTTTTCCTGTATGAATGTGAGCAGTGAAAGCAACGATGGAGGCACCAATGTAAAGGTGATTGTGTGCTGAACAGGTCCAGCACCAGCTTTCAATCCTGGCTCTTCTGCTGTGGGAGCAGAGGCCAAACGTTCGTGCTGTACTCACTGTGCTGCTGGGCAGCTGAGAGACACCACCTGAGAATTTGGATTCAAATGGACTTTTAGGTATGAAAAGGAGGAGAGACTGCAATGATGGTGACACCGTTGCAAAGCAGCTTGTGTGCTGAAGAGGCCCAGCACTAGCTTTCCCTGCTGGTCCTTCTGCCGTGGGAGCAGATGCCACTGTTCATTCTGTGCTGACTGTGTTGCTGCGCAGCAGGGAGCAGCCTCTGGACTGATTCCATTCAAATGCTTTTCCTGTATGAATGTGAGCAGTGAAAGCAGCGATGGAGGCACCAATGTAAAGGTGATTGTGTGCTGAACAGGTCCAGCACCAGCTTTCAATCCTGGCTCTTCTGCTGTGGGAGCAGAGGCCAAACGTTCGTGCTGTACTCACTGTGCTGCTGGGCAGCTGAGAGACACCACCTGAGAATTTGGATTCAAATGCACATTTAGGCATGAAAAGGAGGAGAGACTGCAATGATGGTGACACCGTTGCAAAGCTGCTTGTGTGCTGAAGAGGCCCAGCACTAGCTTTCCCTGCTCGTCCTTCTGCTGTGGGAGCAGATGCCACTGTTCATTCTGTACTGACTCTGTTGCTGCCAGCAGAGAGCAGCCTCTGGACTGATTCCATTCAAATGCTTTTCCTGTATGAATGTGAGCGCTGAAAGCAACGATGGAGGCACCAATGTAAAGGTGATTGTGTGCTGAACAGGTCCAGCACCAGCTTTCAATCCTGGCTCTTCTGCTGTGGGAGCAGAGGCGAAACGTTCGTGCTCTACTCACTGTGCTGCTGGGCAGCTGAGAGACACCACCTGTGAATTTGAATTCAAATGGACTTTTAGGTATGAAACCGAGGAGAGACTGAAATGATGGTGACACCGTTGCAAAGCTGCTTGTGTGCTGAAGAGGCCCAGCACTAGCTTTCCCTGCTCGTCCTTCTGCCGTATGAGCAGATGCCACTGTTCATTCTGTACTGACTGCGTTGCTGCCAGCAGAGTGCAGGGTCTGGACTGATTCCATTCAAATGCTTTTCCTGTATGAATGTGAGCAGTGAAAGCAACGATGGAGGCACTAATGTAAAGGTGATTGTGTGCTGAACAGGTCCAGCACCAGCTTTCAATCCTGGCTTTTCTGCTGTGGGAGCAGAGGCCAAACGTTCGTGCTGTACTCACTGTGCTGCTGGGCAGCTGAGAGACACCACCTGAGAATTTGGATTCAAATGGACTTTTAGGTATGAAACCGAGGAGAGACTGCAATGATGGTGACACCGTTGCAAAGCTGCTTGTGTGCTGAAGAGGCCCAGCACGAGCTTTCCCTGCTCGTCCTTCTGCCGTATGAGCAGATGCCACTGTTCATTCTGTGCTGACTGTGTTGCTGCGCAGCAGAGAGCAGGCTCTGGACTGATTCCATTCAAATGCTTTTCCTGTATGAATGTGAGCAGTGAAAGCAACGATGGAGGCACCAATGTAAAGATGATTGTGTGCTGAACAGGTCCAGCACCAGCTTTCAATCCTGGCTCTTCTGCTGTGGGAGCAGAGGCCAAACGTTCGTGCTGTACTCACTGTGCTGCTGGGCAGCTGAGAGACACCACCTGAGAATTTGGATTCAAATGGACTTTTAGGTATGAAACCGAGGAGAGACTGCAATGATCGTGACCACTTTGCAAAGCTGCTTGTGTGCTGAAGAGGCCCAGCACTAGCTTTCCCTGCTGGTCCTTCTGCCGTGTGAGCAGATGCCACTGTTCGTTCTGTGCTGACTGTGTTGCTGCGCAGCAGAGAGTAGCCTCTGGACTGATTCCATTCAAATGCTTTTCCTGAATGAATGTGAGCAGTGAAAGCAACGATGGAGGCACCAATGTAAAGGTGATTGTGTGCTGAACAGGTCCAGCACCAGCTTTCAATCCTGGCTCTTCTGCTGTGGGAGCAGAGGACAAACGTTCGTGCTGTACTCACTGTGCAGTTGGGCAGCAGAGAGAGACCACCTGAGAATTTGGATTCAAATGGACTTTTAGGTATGAAACCGAGGAGAGACTGCAATGATGGTGACACCGTTGCAAAGCTGCTTGTGTGCTAAAGAGGCCCAGCACTAGCTTTCCCTGCTGGTCCTTCTGCCGTGTGAGCAGATGCCACTGTTCATTCTGTGCTGACTGTGTTGCTGCGCAGCAGAGAGCAGGCTCTGGACTGATTCCATTCAAATGCTTTTCCTGTATGAATGTGAGCAGTGAAAGCAACGATGGAGGCACTAATGTAAAGATGATTGTGTGCTGAACAGGTCCAGCCCCAGCTTTCAATCCTGGCTCTTCTGCTGTGGGAGCAGAGGCCAAACGTTCGTGCTGTACTCACTGTGCTGCTGGGCAGCTGAGAGACACCACCTGAGAATTTGGATTCAAATGGACTTTTAGGTATGAAACCGAGGAGAGACTGCAATGATGGTGACACCGTTGCAAAGCTGCTTGTGTGCTGAAGAGGCCCAGCACTAGCTTTCCCTGCTGGTCCTTCTGCCGTGGGAGCAGATGCCACTGTTCATTCTGTGCTGACTGTGTTGCTGCGCCGCAGAGAGCAGCCTCTGGACTGGTTCCATTCAAATGCTTTTCCTGAATGAATGTGAGCAGTGAAAGCAACGATTGATGCACCAATGTAAAGGTGATTGTGTGCTGAACAGGTCCAGCACCAGCTTTCAATCCTGGCTCTTCTTCTGTGGGAGCAGAGGCCAAACGTTGGTGCTGTACTCACTGTGCTGCTGGGCAGCTGAGAGACACAACCTCAGAATTTGGATTCAAATGGACTTTTAGGTATGAAACCGAGGAGAGACTGCAATGATTGTGACCCCTTTGCAAAGCTGACTGTGTGCTGAAGAGGCCCAGCACTAGCTTTCCCTGCTGGTCCTTCTGCTGTGGGAGCAGATGCCCCTGTTCATTCTGTGGTGATTGTGTTGCTGCGCAGCAGAGAGCAGCCTCTGGACTGATTCCATTCAAATGCTTTTCCTGAATGAATGTTAGCAGTGAAAACAACGATGGAGGCACCAATGTAAAGGTGATTGTGTGCTGAACAGGTCCAGCACCAGCTTTCAATCCTGGCTCTTCTGCTGTGGGAGCAGAGGCCAAACGTTCGTGCTGTACTCACTGTGCTGCTGGGCAGCTGAGAGACACCACCTGAGAATTTGGATTCAAATGGACTTTTAGGTATGAAACCGAGGAGAGACTGCAATGATGTTGACACCGTTGCAAAGCAGCTTGTGTGCTGAAGAGGCCCAGCACTAGCTTTCCCTGCTGGTCCTTCTGCCGTGGGATCAGATGCCACTGTTCATTCTGTGCTGACTGTGTTGCTGCGCAGCAGAGAGCAGGCTCTGGACTGATTCCATTCAAATGCTTTTCCTGAATGAACGTGAGCAGTGAAAGCAACGATGGAGCCACCAATGTAAAGGTGATTGTGTGCTGAACAGGTCCAGCACCAGCTTTCAATCCTGGCTCTTCTGTTGTGGGAGCAGAGGCCAAACGTTCGTGCTGTACTCACTGTGCTGCTGGGCAGCTGAGAGACACCACCTGAGAATTTGGATTCAAATGGACTTTTAGGTATGAAACCGAGGAGAGACTGCAATGATGGTGACACCGTTGCAAAGCTGCTTGTGTGCTGAAGAGGCCCTGCACTAGCTTTCCCTGCTGGTCCTTCTGCCGTGGGAGCAGAGTCCACTGTTCATTCTGTGCTGATTGTGTTGCTGCGCAGCAGGGAGCAGCCTCTGGACTGATTCCATTCAAATGCTTTTCCTGTATGAATGTGAGCAGTGAAAGCAACGATGGAGGCACCAATGTAAAGGTGATTGTGTGCTGAACAGGTCCAGCACCAACTTTCAATCCTGGCTCTTCTGCTGTGGGAGCAGAGGCCAAACGTTCGTGCTGTACTCACTCTGCTGCTGGGCAGCTGAGGGACACCACCTGAGAATTTGGATTCAAATGGACTTTTAGGTATGAAACCGAGGAGAGACTTCTATGATCGTGACCCCTTTGCAAAGCGGACTGTGTGCTGAAGAGGCCCAGCACTAGCTTTCCCTGCTGGTCCTTCTGCTGTGGGAGCAGATGCCACTGTTCATTCTGTGCTGATTGTGTTGCTGCGCAGCAGAGAGCAGCCTCTGGACTGATTCCATTCAAATGCTTTTCCTGTATGAATGTGAGCGCTGAAAGCAACGATGGAGGCACCAATGTAAAGGTGATTGTGTGCTGAACAGGTCCAGCACCAGCTTTCAATCCTGGCTCTTCTGCTGTGGGAGCAGAGGCCAAACGTTCGTGCTGTACTCACTGTGCTGCTGGGCAGCTGAGAGACACCACCTGAGAATTTGGATTCAAATGGACTTTTAGGTATGAAACCGAGGAGAGACTGCAATGATGGTGACACCGTTGCAAAGCTGCTTGTGTGCTGAAGAGGCCCAGCACTAGCTTTCCCTGCTCGTCCTTCTGCCGTGGGAGCAGATGCCACTGTTCATTCTGTGCTGACTGTGTTGCTGCGCAGCAGAGAGCAGCCTCTGGACTGATTCCATTCAAATGCTTTTCCTGTATGAATGTGAGCTGTGAAAGCAACGATGGAGGCACCAATGTAAAGGTGATTGTGTGCTGAACAGGTCCAGCACCAGCTTTCAATCCTGGCTCTTCTGTTGTGGGAGCAGAGGCCAAACGTTCGTGCTGTACTCACTGTGCTGCTGGGCAGCTGAGAGACACCACCTGAGAATTTG
Source organism: Pezoporus flaviventris (assembly GCF_033815535.1). Taxonomy (NCBI): domain Eukaryota; kingdom Metazoa; phylum Chordata; class Aves; order Psittaciformes; family Psittacidae; genus Pezoporus; species Pezoporus flaviventris. The sequence continues at coordinate 807,271 of NW_026892708.1, read as the reverse complement.
GATTCAAATGGACTTTTAGGTATGAAACCGAGGAGAGACTGCAATGATGGTGACACCGTTGCAAAGCTGCTTGTGTGCTGAAGAGGCCCTGCACTAGCTTTCCCTGCTGGTCCTTCTGCCGTGGGAGCAGAGTCCACTGTTCATTCTGTGCTGATTGTGTTGCTGCGCAGCAGGGAGCAGCCTCTGGACTGATTCCATTCAAATGCTTTTCCTGTATGAATGTGAGCAGTGAAAGCAACGATGGAGGCACCAATGTAAAGGTGATTGTGTGCTGAACAGGTCCAGCACCAACTTTCAATCCTGGCTCTTCTGCTGTGGGAGCAGAGGCCAAACGTTCGTGCTGTACTCACTCTGCTGCTGGGCAGCTGAGGGACACCACCTGAGAATTTGGATTCAAATGGACTTTTAGGTATGAAACCGAGGAGAGACTTCTATGATCGTGACCCCTTTGCAAAGCTGACTGTGTGCTGAAGAGGCCCAGCACTAGCTTTCCCTGCTGGTCCTTCTGCTGTGGGAGCAGATGCCACTGTTCATTCTGTGCTGATTGTGTTGCTGCGCAGCAGAGAGCAGCCTCTGGACTGATTCCATTCAAATGCTTTTCCTGTATGAATGTGAGCGCTGAAAGCAACGATGGAGGCACCAATGTAAAGGTGATTGTGTGCTGAACAGGTCCAGCACCAGCTTTCAATCCTGGCTCTTCTGCTGTGGGAGCAGAGGCCAAACGTTCGTGCTGTACTCACTGTGCTGCTGGGCAGCTGAGAGACACCACCTGAGAATTTGGATTCAAATGGACTTTTAGGTATGAAACCGAGGAGAGACTGCAATGATGGTGACACCGTTGCAAAGCTGCTTGTGTGCTGAAGAGGCCCAGCACTAGCTTTCCCTGCTCGTCCTTCTGCCGTGGGAGCAGATGCCACTGTTCATTCTGTGCTGACTGTGTTGCTGCGCAGCAGAGAGCAGCCTCTGGACTGATTCCATTCAAATGCTTTTCCTGTATGAATGTGAGCAGTGAAAGCAACGATGGAGGCACTAATGTAAAGATGATTGTGTGCTGAACAGGTCCAGCACCAGCTTTCAATCCTGGCTCTTCTGCTGTGGGAGCAGAGGCCAAACGTTCGTGCTGTACTCACTGTGCTGCTGGGCAGCTGAGAGACACCACCTGAGAATTTGGATTCAAATGGACTTTTAGGTATGAAACCGAGGAGAGACTGCAATGATGTTGACACCGTTGCAAAGCAGCTTGTGTGCTGAAGAGGCCCAGCACTAGCTTTCCCTGCTGGTCCTTCTGCCGTGGGAGCAGATGCCACTGTTCATTCTGTGCTGACTGTGTTGCTGCGCAGCACAGAGCAGGCTCTGGACTGATTCCATTCAAATGCTTTTCCTGAATGAACGTGAGCAGTGAAAGCAACGATGGAGGCACCAATGTAAAGGTGATTGTGTGCTGAACAGGTCCAGCACCAGCTTTCAATCCTGGCTCTTCTGCTGTGGGAGCAGAGGCCAAACGTTCGTGCTGTACTCACTGTGCTGCTGGGCAGCTGAGAGACACAACCTGAGAATTTGGATTCAAATGGACTTTTAGGTATGAAACCGAGGAGAGACTGCAATGATCGTGACCCCTTTGCAAAGCAGACTGTGTGCTGAAGAGGCCCAGCACTAGCTTTCCCTGCTGGTCCTTCTGCCGTGTGAGCAGATGCCACTGTTCGTTCTGTGCTGACTGTGTTGCTGCGCAGCAGAGAGCAGCCTCTGGACTGATTCCATTCAAATGCTTTTCCTGTATGAATGTGAGCAGTGAAAGCAACGATGGAGGCACCAATGTAAAGGTGATTGTGTGCTGAACAGGTCCAGCACCAGCTTTCAATCCTGGCTCTTCTGCTGTGGGAGCAGAGGACAAACGTTCGTGCTGTACTCACTGTGCAGTTGGGCAGCAGAGAGAGACCACCTGAGAATTTGGATTCAAATGGACTTTTAGGTATGAAACCGAGGAGAGACTGCAATGATGGTGACACCGTTGCAAAGCTGCTTGTGTGCTAAAGAGGCCCTGCACTAGCTTTCCCTGCTGGTCCTTCTGCCGTGGGAGCAGATGCCACTGTTCATTCTGTGCTGATTGTGTTGCTGCGCAGCACAGAGCAGCGTCTGGACTGATTCCATTCAAATGCTTTTCCTGTATGAATGTGAGCGCTGAAAGCAACGATGGAGGCACCAATGTAAAGGTGATTGTGTGCTGAACAGGTCCAGCACCAGCTTTCAATCCTGGCTCTTCTGCTGTGGGAGCAGAGGCGAAACGTTCGTGCTCTACTCACTGTGCTGCTGGGCAGCTGAGAGACACCACCTGTGAATTTGAATTCAAATGGACTTTTAGGTATGAAACCGAGGAGAGACTGAAATGATGGTGACACCGTTGCAAAGCTGCTTGTGTGCTGAAGAGGCCCAGCACTAGCTTTCCGTGCTGGTCCTTCTGCCGTATGAGCAGATGCCACTGTTCATTCTGTACTGACTGCGTTGCTGCCAGCAGAGAGCAGGGTCTGGACTGATTCCATTCAAATGCTTTTCCTGTATGAATGTGAGCAGTGAAAGCAACGATGGAGGCACCAATGTAAAGGTGATTGTGTGCTGAACAGGTCCAGCACCAGCTTTCAATGCTGGCTCTTCTGCTGTGGGAGCAGAGGCCAAACGTTCGTGCTGTACTCACAGTGCTGCTGGGCAGCTGAGATTGACCACCTGAGAATTTGGATTCAAATGGACTTTTAGGTATGAAACCGAGGAGAGACTGCAATGATGGTGACACCGTTGCAAAGCTGCTTGTGTGCTGAAGAGGCCCAGCACTAGCTTTCCCTGCTCGTCCTTCTGCCGTATGAGCAGATGCCACTGTTCATTCTGTGCTGACTGTGTTGCTGCGCAGCAGAGAGCAGGCTCTGGACTGATTCCATTCAAATGCTTTTCCTGTATGAAAGTGAGCAGTGAAAGCAACGATGGAGGCACCAATGTAAAGGTGATTGTGTGCTGAACAGGTCCAACACCAGGTTTCAATCCTGGCTCTTCTGCTGTGGGAGCAGAGGCCAAACGTTGGTGCTGTACTCACTGTGCTGCTGGGCAGCTGAGAGACACCCCCTGAGAATTTGGATTCAAATGGACTTTTAGGTATGAAACCGAGGAGAGACTGCAATGATGGTGACACCGTTGCAAAGCTGCTTGTGTGCTGAAGAGGCCCAGCACTAGCTTTCCCTGCTGGTCCTTCTGCTGTGGGAGCAGATGCCACTGTTCATTCTGTGCTGATTGTATTGCTGCGCAGCAGAGAGCAGGCTCTGGACTGATTCCATTCAAATGCTTTTCCTGGATGAATGTGAGCAGTGAAAGCAACGATGGAGGCACCAATGTAAAGGTGATTGTGTGCTGAACAGGTCCAGCACCAGCTTTCAATCCTGGCTCTTCTGCTGTGGGAGCAGAGGCCAAACGTTCGTGCTGTACTCACTGTGCTGCTGGGCAGCTGAGAGTGACCACCTGAGAATTTGGATTCAAATGGACTTTTAGGGATGAAACCGAGGAGAGACTGCAATGATGGTGACACTTTTGCAAAGCTGACTGTGTGCTGAAGAGGCCCAGCACTAGCTTTCCCTGCTGGTCCTTCTGCTGTGGGAGCAGATGCCACTGTTCATTCTGTGCTAATTGTGCTGCTGCGCAGCAGAGAGCAGGCTCTGGACTGATTCCATTCAAATTCTTTACCTGTATGAATGTTAGCAGTGAAAGCAACGATGGAGGCACCAATGTAAAGGTGATTGTGTGCTGAACAGGTCCAGCACCAGCTTTCAATCCTTGCTCTTCTGCTGTGGGAGCAGAGGCCAAACGTTCGTGCTCTACTCACTGTGCTGCTGGGCAGCTGAGAGATACCACCTGAGAATTTGGATTCAAATGGACTTTTAGGTATGAAACCGAGGAGAGACTGCAATGATGGTGTCACCGTTGCAAAGCTGCTTGTGTGCTGAAGAGGCCCAGCACTAGGTTTCCCTGCTGGTCCTTCTGCTGTGGGAGCAGATGGCACTGTTCATTCTGTGCTGACTGTGTTGCTGCCAGCAGAGAGCAGCCCCTGGACTGATTGCATTTAAATGCTTTTCGTGGATGAAAGTGAGCAGTGAAAGCAACGATGGAGGCACCAATGTAAAGGTGATTGTGTGCTGAACAGGTCCAACACCAGGTTTCAATCCTGGCTCTTCTGCTGTGGGAGCAGAGGCCAAACGTTGGTGCTGTACTCACTGTGCTGCTGGGCAGATGAGAGAGACCACCTGAGAATTTGGATTCAAATGGACTTTTAGGTATGAAACCGAGGAGAGACTGCAATGATGGTTACCCTTTTGCAAAGCTGACTGTGTGCTGAAGAGGCCCAGCACTAGCTTTCCCTGCTGGTCCTTCTGCTGTGGGAGCAGATGCCACTGTTCATTCTGTGCTGATTGTGTTGCTGCGCAGCAGAGAGCAGGCTCTGGACTGATTCCATTCAAATGCTTTTCCTGGATGAATGTGAGCAGTGAAAGGAACGATGGAGGCACCAATGTAAAGGTGATTGTGTGCTGAACAGGTCCAGCACCAGCTTTCAATCCTGGCTCTTCTGCTGTGGGAGCAGAGGCCAAACGTTCGTGCTGTACTCACTGTGCTGCTGGGTAGCTGAAAGAGACCACCTGAGAATTTGGATTCAAATGGACTTTTAGGTATGAAACCGAGGAGAGACTGCAATGATCTTGACACCGTTGCAAAGGTGCTTGTGTGCTGAAGCGGCCCAGCACTAGCTTTCCCTGCTGGTCCTTCTGCTGTGGGAGCAGATGCCACTGTTCATTCTGTGCTGATTGTGTTGCTGCACAGCAGAGAGCCATCTGTGGGCTGATTCCATTCAAATGCTTTTCCTGTATGAAAGTGAACAGTGAAAGCAACGATGGAGGCACCAATGTAAAGGGGATTGTGTGCTGAACAGGTCCAGCACCAGCTTTCAATCCTGGCTCTTCTGCTGTGGGAGCAGAGGCCAAACGTTCGTGCTGTACTCACTGTGCTGCTGGGCAGCTGAGAGTGGCCACCTGAGAATTTGGATTCAAATGGACTTTTAGGTATGAAACCGAGGAGAGACTGCAATGATGGTGACACCGTTGCAAAGGTGCTTGTGTGCTGAAGAGGCCCAGCACTAGCTTTCCCTGCTGGTCCTTCTGCTGTGGGAGCAGATGCCACTGTTCATTTTGTGCTGATTGTGTTGCTGCGCAGCAGAGAGCAGGCTCTGGACTGATTCCATTCAAATGCTTTTCCTGTATGAATGTGAGCAGTGAAAGCAACGATGGAGGCACCAATGTAAAGGTGATTGTGTGCTGAACAGGTCCAGCCCCACCTTTCAATCCTGGCTCTTCTGCTGTGGGAGCAGAGGCCAAACGTTCGTGCTATACTCACTGTGCTGCTGGGCAGCTGAGAGAGACCACCTGAGAATTTGGATTCAACTGGACTTTTAGGTATGAAACCGAGGAGAGACTGCAATGATGGTGACACCGTTGCAAAGCTGCTTGTGTGCTGAAGAGGCCCAGCACTAGCTTTCCCTGCTGGTCCTTCTGCTGTGGGAGCAGATGCCACTGTTCATTCTGTGCTAATTGTGTTGCTGCGCAGCAGAGAGCAGGCTCTGGACTGATTCCATTCAAATGCTTTTCCTGAATGAATGTGAGCAGTGAAAGCAACGATGGAGGCACCAATGTAAAGGTGATTGTGTGCTGAACAGGTCCAACACCAGGTTTCAATCCTGGCTCTTCTGCTGTGGGAGCAGAGGCCAAACGTTCGTGCTCTACTCACTGAGCTGCTGGGCAGCTGAGAGATACCACCTGAGAATTTGGCTTCAAATGGACTTTTAGGTATGAAACCGAGGAGAGACTGCAATGATGGTGACACCGTTGCAAAGCTGCTTGTGTGCTGAAGAGGCCCAGCACTAGCTTTCCCTGCTGGTCCTTCTGCCGTGAGAGCAGATGCCACTGTTCATTCTGTGCTGACTGTGTTGCTGCCAGCAGAGAGCAGCCCCTGGACTGATTCCATTTAAATGCTTTTCCTGGATGAAAGTGAGCAGTGAAAGCAACGATGGAGGCACCAATGTAAAGGTGATTGTGTGCTGAACAGGTCCAGCCCCACCTTTCAATCCTGGCTCTTCTGCTGTGGGAGCAGAGGCCAAACGTTCGTGCTATACTCACTGTGCTGCTGGGCAGCTGAGAGAGACCACCTGAGAATTTGGATTCAACTGGACTTTTAGGTATGAAACCGAGGAGAGACTGCAATGATGGTGACACCGTTGCAAAGGTGCTTGTGTGCTGAAGAGGCCCAGCACTAGCTTTCCCTGCTGGTCCTTCTGCTGTGGGAGCAGATGCCACTGTTCATTCTGTGCTAATTGTGTTGCTGCGCAGCAGAGAGCAGGCTCTGGACTGATTCCATTCAAATGCTTTTCCTGAATGAATGTGAGCAGTGAAAGCAACGATGGAGGCACCAATGTAAAGGTGATTGTGTGCTGAACAGGTCCAACACCAGGTTTCAATCCTGGCTCTTCTGCTGTGGGAGCAGAGGCCAAACGTTCGTGCTCTACTCACTGAGCTGCTGGGCAGCTGAGAGATACCACCTGAGAATTTGGCTTCAAATGGACTTTTAGGTATGAAACCGAGGAGAGACTGCAATGATGGTGACACCGTTGCAAAGCTGCTTGTGTGCTGAAGAGGCCCAGCACTAGCTTTCCCTGCTGGTCCTTCTGCCGTGAGAGCAGATGCCACTGTTCATTCTGTGCTGACTGTGTTGCTGCCAGCAGAGAGCAGCCCCTGGACTGATTCCATTTAAATGCTTTTCCTGTATGAATGTGAGCAGTGAAAGCAACGATGGAGGCACCAATGTAAAGGTGATTGTGTGCTGAACAGGTCCAGCACCAACTTTCAATCCTGGCTCTTCTGCTGTGGGAGCAGAGGCCAAACGTTCGTGCTGTACTCACTCTGCTGCTGGGCAGCTGAGGGACACCACCTGAGAATTTGGATTCAAATGGACTTTTAGGTATGAAACCGAGGAGAGACTTCTATGATCGTGACCCCTTTGCAAAGCTGACTGTGTGCTGAAGAGGCCCAGCACTAGCTTTCCCTGCTGGTCCTTCTGCTGTGGGAGCAGATGCCACTGTTCATTCTGTGCTGATTGTCTTGCTGTGCAGCAGAGAGCAGGCTCTGGACTGATTCCATTCAAATGCTTTTCCTGTATGAATGTGAGCGCTGAAAGCAACGATGGAGGCACCAATGTAAAGGTGATTGTGTGCTGAACAGGTCCAGCACCAGCTTTCAATCCTGGCTCTTCTGCTGTGGGAGCAGAGGCCAAACGTTCGTGCTGTACTCACTATGCTGCTGGGCAGCTGAGAGAGACCTCCTGAGAATTTGGATTCAAATGGACTTTTAGGTATGAAAACGAGGAGAGACTGCAATGATGGTTACCCTTTTGCAAAGCTCACTGTGTGCTGGAGAGGCCCAGCACTAGCTTTCCCTGCTGGTCCTTCTGCTGTGGGAGCAGATGCCACTGTTCATTCTGTGCTGATTGTGTTGCTGCGCAGCAGAGAGCAGGCTCTGGACTGATTCCATTCAAATGCTTTTCCTGGATGAATGTGAGCAGTGAAAGCAACGATGGAGGCACCAATGTAAAGGTGATTGTGTGCTGAACAGGTCCAGCACCAGCTTTCAATCCTGGCTCTTCTGCTGTGGGAGCAGAGGCCAAACGTTCGTGCTCTACTCACTGTGCTGCTGGGCAGCTGAGAGACACCACCTGAGAATTTGGATTCAAATGGACGTTTAGGTATGAAACCGAGGAGAGACTGCAATGATGGTGACACCGTTGCAAAGCTGCTTGTGTGCTGAAGAGGCCCAGCACTAGCTTTCCCTGCTGGTCCTTCTGCTGTGGGAGCAGATGCCACTGTTCATTCTGTGCTGATTGTGTTGCTGCGCAGCAGAGAGCAGGCTCTGGACTGATTCCATTCAAATGCTTTTCCTGTATGAATGTGAGCAGTGAAAGCAACGATGGAGGCACCAATGTAAAGGTGATTGTGTGCTGAACAGGTCCAGCACCAGCTTTCAATCCTGGCTCTTCTGCTGTGGGAGCAGAGGCCAAACGTTCGTGCTGTACTCACTGTGCTGCTGGGCAGCTGAGAGTGACCACCTGAGAATTTGGATTCAAATGGACTTTTAGGTATGAAACCGAGGAGAGACTGCAATGATGGTGACACCGTTGCAAAGCTGCTTGTGTGCTGAAGAGGCCCAGCACTAGCTTTCCCTGCTGGTCCTTCTGCTGTGGGAGCAGATGCCACTGTTCATTCTGTGCTGATTGTATTGCTGCGCAGCAGAGAGCAGGCTCTGGACTGATTCCATTCAAATTCTTTACCTGTATGAATGTTAGCAGTGAAAGCAACGATGGAGGCACCAATGTAAAGGTGATTGTGTGCTGAACAGGTCCAGCACCAGCTTTCAATCCTGGCTCTTCTGCTGTGGGAGCAGAGGCCAAACGTTCGTGCTCTACTCACTGTGCTGCTGGGCAGCTGAGAGATACCACCTGAGAATTTGGATTCAAATGGACTTTTAGGTATGAAACCGAGGAGAGACTGCAATGATGGTGTCACCGTTGCAAAGCTGCTTGTGTGCTGAAGAGGCCCAGCACTAGGTTTCCCTGCTGGTCCTTCTGCTGTGGGAGCAGATGCCACTGTTCATTCTGTGCTGACTGTGTTGCTGCCAGCAGAGAGCAGCCCCTGGACTGATTCCATTTAAATGCTTTTCGTGGATGAAAGTGAGCAGTGAAAGCAACGATGGAGGCACCAATGTAAAGGTGATTGTGTGCTGAACAGGTCCAACACCAGGTTTCAATCCTGGCTCTTCTGCTGTGGGAGCAGAGGCCAAACGTTGGTGCTGTACTCACTGTGCTGCTGGGCAGATGAGAGAGACCACCTGAGAATTTGGATTCAAATGGACTTTTAGGTATGAAACCGAGGAGAGACTGCAATGATGGTGACCCTTTTGCAAAGCTGACTGTGTGCTGAAGAGGCCCAGCACTAGCTTTCCCTGCTGGTCCTTCTGCTGTGGGAGCAGATGCCACTGTTCATTCTGTGCTGATTGTGTTGCTGCGCAGCAGAGAGCAGGCTCTGGACTGATTCCATTCAAATGCTTTTCCTGGATGAATGTGAGCAGTGAAAGCAACGATGGAGGCACCGATGTAAAGGTGATTGTGTGCTGAACAGGTCCAGCACCAGCTTTCAATCCTGGCTCTTCTGCTGTGGGAGCAGAGGCCAAACGTTCGTGCTGTACTCACTGTGCTGCTGGGCAGCTGAGAGAGACCTCCTGGGAATTTGGATTCAAATGGACTTTTAGGTATGAAACCGAGGAGAGACTGCATTGATGGTGACACCGTTGCAAAGCTGCTTGTGTGCTGAAGAGGCCCAGCACTAGCTTTCCCTGCTGGTCCTTCTGCCGTGTGAGCAGATGCCACTGTTCATACTGTGCTGACTGTGTTGCTGCGCAGCAGAGAGAAGGCTCTGGACTGATTCCATTCAAATGCTTTTCCTGTATGAAAGTGAGCAGTGAAAGCAACGATGGAGGCACCAATGTAAAGGTGATTGTGTGCTGAACAGGTCCAGCACCAGCTTTCAATCCTGGCTCTTCTTCTATGGGAGCAGAGGCCAAACGTTCGTGCTGTACTCACAGTGCTGCTGGGCAGCTGAGAGAGACCACCTGAGAATTTGGATTCAAATGGACTTTTAGGTATGAAACCGAGGAGAGACTGCAATGATGGTGACACCGTTGCAAAGCTGCTTGTGTGCTGAAGAGGCCCAGCACTAGCTTTCCCTGCTGGTCCTTCTGCCGTGTGAGCAGATTCCACTGTTCATTCTGTGCTGACTGTGTTGCTGCGCAGCAGAGAGCAGCCCCTGGACTGATTCCATTTAAATGCTTTTCCTGTATGAAAGTGAGCAGTGAAAGCAACGATGGAGGCACCAATGTAAAGGTGATTGTGTGCTGAACAGGTCCAACACCAGGTTTCAATCCTGGCTCTTCTGCTGTGGGAGCAGAGGCCAAACGTTGGTGCTGTACTCACTGTGCTGCTGGGCAGATGAGAGAGACCACCTGAGAATTTGGATTCAAATGGACTTTTAGGTATGAAACCGAGGAGAGACTGCAATGATGGTTACCCTTTTGCAAAGCTGACTGTGTGCTGAAGAGGCCCAGCACTAGCTTTCCCTGCTGGTCCTTCTGCTGTGGGAGCAGATGCCACTGTTCATTCTGTGCTGATTGTGTTGCTGCTCAGCAGAGAGCAGGCTCTGGACTGATTCCATTCAAATGCTTTTCCTGAATGAATGTGAGCAGTGAAAGCAACGATGGAGGCACCAATGTAAAGGTGATTGTGTGCTGAACAGGTCCAGCACCAGCTTTCAATCCTGGCTCTTCTGCTGTGGGAGCAGAGGCCAAACGTTCGTGCTCTACTCACTGTGCTGCTGGGCAGCTGAGAGACACCACCTGAGAATTTGGATTCAAATGGACTTTTAGGTATGAAACCGAGGAGAGACTGCAATGATGGTGACACCGTTGCAAAGCTGCTTGTGTGCTGAAGAGGCCCAGCACTAGCTTTCCCTGCTGGTCCTTCTGCTGTGGGAGCAGATGCCACTGTTCATTCTGTGCTGATTGTGTTGCTGCGCAGCAGAGAGCAGGCTCTGGACTGATTCCATTCAAATGCTTTTCCTGTATGAATGTGAGCAGTGAAAGCAACGATGGAGGCACCAATGTAAAGGTGATTGTGTGCTGAACAGGTCCAGCACCAGCTTTCAATCCTGGCTCTTCTGCTGTGGGAGCAGAGGCCAAACGTTCGTGCTGTACTCACTGTGCTGCTGGGCAGCTGAGAGTGACCACCTGTTAATTTGGATTCAAATGGACTTTTAGGTATGAAACCGAGGAGAGACTGCAATGATGGTGACTCTTTTGCAAAGCTGACTGTGTGCTGAAGAGGCCCAGCACTAGCTTTCCCTGCTGGTCCTTCTGCTGTGGGAGCAGATGCCACTGTTCATTCTGTGCTAATTGTGCTGCTGCGCAGCAGAGAGCAGGCTCTGGACTGATTCCATTCAAATGCTTTTCCTGTATGAATGTTAGCAGTGAAAGCAACGATGGAGGCACCAATGTAAAGGTGATTGTGTGCTGAACAGGTCCAGCACCAGCTTTCAATCCTGGCTCTTCTGCTGTGGGAGCAGAGGCCAAATGTTCGTGCTCTACTCACTGTGCTGCTGGGCAGCTGAGAGATACCACCTGAGAATTTGGATTCAAATGGACTTTTAGGTATGAAACCGAGGAGAGACTGCAATGATGGTGTCACCGTTGCAAAGCTGCTTGTGTGCTGAAGAGGCCGAGCACTAGCTTTCCCTGCTGGTCCTTCTGCTGTGGGAGCAGATGCCACTGTTCATTCTGTGCTAATTGTGTTGCTGCGCAGCAGAGAGCAGGCTCTGGACTGATTCCATTCAAATTCTTTACCTGTATGAATGTTAGCAGTGAAAGCAACGATGGAGGCACCAATGTAAAGGTGATTGTGTGCTGAACAGGTCCAGCACCAGCTTTCAATCCTGGCTCTTCTGCTGTGGGAGCAGAGGCCAAACGTTCGTGCTGTACTCACTGTGCTGCTGGGCAGATGAGAGAGACCACCTGAGAATTTGGATTCAAATGGACTTTTAGGTATGAAACCGAGGAGAGACTGCAATGATGGTTACCCTTTTGCAAAGCTGACTGTGTGCTGAAGAGGCCCAGCACTAGCTTTCCCTGCTGGTCCTTCTGCTGTGGGAGCAGATGCCACTGTTCATTCTGTGCTGATTGTGTTGCTGCGCAGCAGAGAGCAGGCTCTGGACTGATTCCATTCAAATGCTTTTCCTGGATGAATGTGAGCAGTGAAAGCAACGATGGAGGCACCAATGTAAAGGTGATTGTGTGCTGAACAGGTCCAGCACCAGCTTTCAATCCTGGCTCTTCTGCTGTGGGAGCAGAGGCCAAACGTTCGTGCTGTACTCACTGTGCTGCTGGGCAGCTGAGAGACACAACCTGAGAATTTGGATTCAAATTGACTTTTAGGTATGAAACCGAGGAGAGACTGCAATGATGGTGACACCGTTGCAAAGCTGACTGTGTGCTGAAGAGGCCCAGCACTAGCTTTCCCTGCTGGTCCTTCTGCTGTGGGAGCAGATGCCACTGTTCATTCTGTGCTAATTGTGTTGCTGCGCAGCAGAGAGCAGGCTCTGGACTGATTCCATTCAAATTCTTTACCTGTATGAATGTTAGCAGTGAAAGCAACGATGGAGGCACCAATGTAAAGGTGATTGTGTGCTGAACAGGTCCAGCACCAGCTTTCAATCCTGGCTCTTCTGCTGTGGGAGCAGAGGCCAAACGTTCGTGCTGTACTCACTGTGCTGCTGGGCAGCTGAGAGTGACCACCTGAGAATTTGGATTCAAATGGACTTTTAGGTATGAAACCGAGGAGAGACTGCAATGATGGTGACACCGTTGCAAAGCTGCTTGTGTGCTGAAGAGGCCCAGCACTAGCTTTCCCTGCTGGTCCTTCTGCTGTGGGAGCAGATGCCACTGTTCATTCTGTGCTGATTGTATTGCTGCGCAGCAGAGAGCAGGCTCTGGACTGATTCCATTCAAATGCTTTTCCTGTATGAAAGTGAGCAGTGAAAGCAGCTATGGAGGCACCAATGTAAAGGTGATTGTGGGCTGAACAGGTCCAGCACCAGCTTTCAATCCTGGCTCTTCTGCTGTGGGAGCAGAGGCCAAACGTTCGTGCTGTACTCACTGTGCTGCTGGGCAGCTGAGAGTGACCACCTGAGCTTTTGGATTCAAATGGACTTTTAGGTATGAAACCGAGGAGAGACTGCAATGATGGTGACACCGTTGCAAAGCTGCTTGTGTGCTGAAGAGGCCCAGCACTAGCTTTCCCTGCTGGTCCTTCTGCCGTGTGAGCAGATGCCACTGTTCATTCTGTGCTGACTGTGTTGCTGCCAGCAGAGAGCAGCCCCTGGACTGATTCCATTTAAATGCTTTTCCTGGATGAAAGTGAGCAGTGAAAGCAACGATGGAGGCACCAATGTAAAGGTGATTGTGTGCTGAACAGGTCCAACACCAGCTTTCAATCCTGGCTCTTCTGCTGTGGGAGCAGAGGCCAAACGTTCGTGCTGTACTCACTGTGCTGCTGGGCAGCTGAGAGAGACCACCTGAGAATTTGGATTCAAATGGACTTTTAGGTATGAAACCGAGGAGAGACTGCAATGATGGTTACCCTTTTGCAAAGCTGACTGTGTGCTGAAGAGGCCCAGCACTAGCTTTCCCTGCTGGTCCTTCTGCCGTGGGAGCAGATGCCACTGTTCATTCTGTGCTGATTGTGTTGCTGCGCAGCAGAGAGCAGGCTCTGGACTGATTCCCTTCAAATGCTTTTCCTGGATGAATGTGAGCAGTGAAAGCAACGATGGAGGCACCAATGTAAAGGTGATTGTGTGCTGAACAGGTCCAGCACCAGCTTTCAATCCTGGCTCTTCTGCTGTGGGAGCAGAGGCCAAACGTTCGTGCTCTACTCACTGTGCTGCTGGGCAGCTGAGAGACACCACCTGAGATTTTGGATTCAAATGGACTTTTAGGTATGAAACCGAGGAGAGACTGCAATGATGGTGACACCATTGCAAAGCTGCTTGAGTGCTGAAGAGGCCCAGCACTAGCTTTCCCTGCTGGTCCTTCTGCCGTGTGAGCAGATGCCACTGTTCATTCTGTGCTGACTGTGTTGCTGCCAGCGGAGAGCAGCCCCTGGACTGATTCCATTTAAGTGCTTTTCCTGTATGAAAGTGAGCAGTGAAAGCAACGATGGAGGCACCAATTTAAAGGTGATTGTGTGCTGAACAGGTCCAACACAAGGTTTCAATCGTGGCTCTTCTGCTGTGGGAGCTGAGGCCAAACGTTCGTGCTCTACTCACTGTGCTGCTGGGCAGCTGAGAGACACCACCTGAGAATTTGGATTCAAATGGACTTTTAGGTATGAAACCGAGGAGAGACTGCAATGATGGTGACACCGTTGCAAAGCTGCTTGTGTGCTGAAGAGGCCCAGCACTAGCTTTCCCTGCTGGTCCTTCTGCCGTGAGAGCAGATGCCACTGTTCATTCTGTGCTGATTGTGTTGTTGCCAGCAGAGAGCAGGCTCTGGACTGATTCCATTTAAATGCTTTTCCTGGATGAAAGTGAGCAGTGAAAGCAACGATGGAGGCACCAATGTAAAGGTGATTGTGTGCTGAACGGGTCCAGCACAAGCTTTCAATCCTGGCTCTTCTGCTGTGGGAGGAGAGGCCAAACGTTCGTGCTCTACTCACTGTACTGCTGGGCAGCTGAGAGTGGCCACCTGAGAATTTGGATTCTAATAGACTTTTAGGTATGAAACCGAGGAGAGACTGCAATGATGGTGACACCGTTGCAAAGCTGACTGTGTGCTGAAGAGGCCCAGCACTAGCTTTCCCTGCTGGTCCTTATGCCGTGCGAGCAGATGCCACTGTTCATTCTGTGCTGATTGTGTTGCTGCGCAGCAGAGAGCAGGCTCTGGACTGATTCCATTCCAATGCTTTTCCTGTATGAAAGTGAGCAGTGAAAGCAACGATGGAGGCACCAATGTAAAGGTGATTGTGTGCTGAACAGGTCCAGCACCAGCTTTCAATCCTGGCTCTTCTGCTGTGGGAGCAGAGGCCAAACGTTCGTGCTGTACTCACTGTGCTGCTGGGCAGCTACGTGACACCTCCTGAGAATTTGGATTCAAATGGACTTTTAGGTATGAAACCGAGGAGAGACTGCAATGATGGTGACACCGTTGCAAAGCTGCTTGTGTGCTGAAGAGGCCCAGCACTAGCTTTCCCTGCTGGTCCTTCTGCCGTGTAAGCAGATGCCACTGTTCATTCTGTGCTGACTGTGTTGCTGCCAGCAGGGAGCAGCCCCTGGACTGATTCCATTTAAATGCTTTTCCTGTATGAAAGTGAGCAGTGAAAGCAACGATGGAGGCACCAATGTAAAGGTGATTGTGTGCTGAACAGGTCCAACACAAGGTTTCAATCCTGGCTCTTCTGCTGTGGGAGCAGAGGCCAAACGTTCGTGCTCTACTCACTCTGCTGCTGGGCAGCTGAGAGATACCACCTGAGATTTTGGATTCAAATGGACTTTTAGGTATGAAACCGAGGAGAGACTGCAATGATGGTGACACCGTTGCAAAGCTGCTTGTGTGCTGAAGAGGCCCAGCACTAGCTTTCCCTGCTGGTCCTTCTGCCGTGAGAGCAGATGCCACTGTTCATTCTGTGCTGATTGTGTTGCTGCGCAGCAGAGAGCAGGCTCTGGACTGATTCCATTCAAATGCTTTTCCTGTATGAAAGTGAGCAGTGAAAGCAGCTATGGAGGCACCAATGTAAAGGTGATTGTGGGCTGAACAGGTCCAGCACCAGCTTTCAATCCTGGCTCTTCTGCTGTGGGAGCAGAGGCCAAACGTTCGTGCTGTACTCACTGTGCTGCTGGGCAGCTGAGAGTGACCACCTGAGATTTTGGATTCAAATGGACTTTTAGGTATGAAACCGAGGAGAGACTGCAATGATGGTTACCCTTTTGCAAAGCTGACTGTGTGCTGAAGAGGCCCAGCACTAGCTTTCCCTGCTGGTCCTTCTGCTGTGGGAGCAGATGCCACTGTTCATTCTGTGCTGATTGTGTTGCTGCGCAGCAGAGAGCAGGCTCTGGACTGATTCCCTTCAAATGCTTTTCCTGGATGAATGTGAGCAGTGAAAGCAACGATGGAGGCACCAATGTAAAGGTGATTGTGTGCTGAACAGGTCCAGCACCAGCTTTCAATCCTGGCTCTTCTGCTGTGGGAGCAGAGGCCAAACGTTCGTGCTGTAGTCACTGTGCTGCTGGGCAGCTGAGAGTGACCACCTGAGAATTTGGATTCAAATCGACTTTTAGGTATGAAACCGAGGAGAGACTGCAATGATGGTGACACCGTTGCAAAGCTGCTTGTGTGCTGAAGAGGCCCAGCACTAGCTTTCCCTGCTGGTCCTTCTGCTGTGGTAGCAGTTGCCACTGTTCATTCTGTGCTGATTGTGTTGCTGCGCAGCAGAGAGCAGGCTCTGGACTGATTCCATTCAAATGCTTTACCTGTATGAATGTCAGCAGTGAAAGCAACGATGGAGGCACCAATGTAAAGGTGATTGTGTGCTGAACAGGTCCAGCACCAGCTTTCAATCCTGGCTCTTGTGCTGTGGGAGCAGAGGCCAAACGTCCGTGCTCTAATCACTGTGCTGCTGGGCTGCTGAGAGTGACTACCTGAGATTTTGGATTCAAATGGACTTTTAGGTATGAAACCGAGGAGTGACAGCAATGATGGTGACACCGTTGCAAAGCTGCTTGTGTGCTGAAGAGGCCAAGCACTAGCTTTCCCTGCTGGTCCTTCTGCCGTGTGAGCAGATGCCACTGTTCATTCTGTGCTGACTGTGTTGCTGCCAGCGGAGAGCAGCCCCTGGACTGATTCCATTTAAATGCTTTTCCTGTATGAAAGTGAGCAGTGAAAGCAACGATGGAGGCACCAATTTAAAGGTGATTGTGTGCTGAACAGGTCCAACACAAGGTTTCAATCGTGGCTCTTCTGCTGTGGGAGCAGAGGCCAAACGTTCGTGCTCTACTCACTGTGCTGCTGGGCAGCTGAGAGATACCACCTGAGAATTTGGATTCAAATGGACTTTTAGGTATGAAACCGAGGAGAGACTGCAATGATGGTGACACCGTTGCAAAGCTGCTTGTGTGCTGAAGAGGCCCAGCACTAGCTTTCCCTGCTGGTCCTTCTGCCGTGAGAGCAGATGCCACTGTTCATTCTGTGCTGATTGTGTTGCTGCCAGCAGAGAGCAGGCTCTGGACTGATTCCATTTAAATGCTTTTCCTGGATGAAAGTGAGCAGTGAAAGCAACGATGGAGGCACCAATGTAAAGGTGATTGTGTGCTGAACACGTCCAGCACCAGCTTTCAATACTGGCTCTTCTGCTGTGGGAGGAGAGGCCAAACGTTCGTGCTCTACTCACTGTACTGCTGGGCAGCTGAGAGTGGCCACCTGAGAATTTGGATTCTAATAGACTTTTAGGTATGAAACCGAGGAGAGACTGCAATGATGGTGACCCTTTTGCAAAGCTGACTGTGTGCTGAAGAGGCCCAGCACTAGCTTTCCCTGCTGGTCCTTATGCCGTGCGAGCAGATGCCACTGTTCATTCTGTGCTGATTGTGTTGCTGCGCAGCAGAGAGCAGGCTCTGGACTGATTCCATTCCAATGCTTTTCCTGTATGAAAGTGAGCAGTGAAAGCAATGATGGAGGCACCAATGTAAAGGTGATTGTGTGCTGAACAGGTCCAGCACCAGCTTTCAATCCTGGCTCTTCTGCTGTGGGAGCAGAGGCCAAACGTTCGTGCTGTACTCACTGTGCTGCTGGGCAGCTACGTGAGACCTCCTGAGAATTTGGATTCAAATGGACTTTTAGGTATGAAACCGAGGAGAGACTGCAATGATGGTGACACCATTGCAAAGCTGCTTGTGTGCTGAAGAGGCCCAGCACTAGCTTTCCCTGCTGGTCCTTCTGCCGTGTGAGCAGATGCCACTGTTCATTCTGTGCTGACTGTGTTGCTGCGCAGCAGAGAGCAGGCTCTGGACTGATTCCATTTAAATGCTTTTCCTGTATGAAAGTGAGCAGTGAAAGCAACAATGTAGGCGCAAATGTAAAAATGAGTGTGTGCTGAACAGGTCCAGCACCAGCTTTCAATCCTGGCTCTTCTGCTGTGGGAGCAGAGGCCAAACGTTCGTGCTGTACTCACTGTGCTGCTGGGCAGCTGAGAGACACCACCTGAGAATTTGGATTCAAATTGACTTTTAGGTATGAAACCGAGGAGAGACTGCAATGATGGCGACACCGTTGCAAAGCTGCTTGTGTGCTGAAGAGGCCTAGCACTAGCTTTCCCTGCTGGTCCTTCTGCTGTGTGAGCAGATGCCACTGTTCATTCTGTGCTGACTGTGTTGCTGCCAGCAGAGAGCAGCCTCTGGACTGATTCCATTCAAATGCTTTTCCTGGATGAATGTGAGCAGTGAAAGCAACGATGGAGGCACCAATGTAAAGGTGATTGTGTGCTGAACAGGTCCAGCACCAGCTTTTAATCCTGGCTCTTCTGCTGTGGGAGCAGAGGCCAAACGTTCGTGCTGTACTCACTGTGCTGCGGGGCAGCTGAGAGACACCACCTGAGAATTTGGATTCAAATGGACTTTTAGGTATGAAACCGAGGAGAGACTGCCATAATGGTGGCCCTTTTGCAAAGCTGACTGTGTGCTGAAGAGGCCCAGCACTAGCTTTCCCTGCTGGTCCTTCTGCCGTGCAAGCAGATGCCACTGTTCATTCTGTGCTCACTGTGTTGCTGCGCAGCAGAGAGCAGGCTCTGGACTGATTCCATTCAAATGCTTTTCCTGGATGAAAGTGAGCAGTGAAAGCAACGATGGAGGCACCAATGTAAAGGTGATTGTGTGCTGAACAGGTCCAGCACCAGCTTTCAATACTGGCTCTTCTGCTGTGGGAGCAGAGGCCAAAGTTCTTGCTGTACTCACTGTGCTGCTGGGCAGCTGAGAGTGACCACCTGAGAATTTGGATTCAAATGGACTTTTAGGTATGAAACCGAGGAGAGACTGCAATGATGGTGATATCGTTGCAAAGCTGACTGTGTGCTGAAGGGTCCCAGCACTAGCTTTCCCTGCTGGTCCTTCTGCCGTGTGAGCAGATGCCACTGTTCATTCTGTGCTGACTGCGTTGCTGCCAGCAGAGAGCAGCCCCTGGACTGATTCCATTTAAAAGCTTTTCCTGTATGAAAGTGAGCAGTGAAAGCAACGATGGAGGCACCAATTTAAAGGTGATTGTGTGCTGAACAGGTCCAACACAAGGTTTCAATCCTGGCTCTTCTGCTGTGGGAGCAGAGGCCAAACGTTCGTGCTCTACTCACTGTGCTGCTGGGCAGCTGAGAGATACCACCTGAGAATTTGGATTCAAATGCACTTTTAGGTATGAAACCGAGGAGAGACTGCAATGATGGTGACACCGTTGCAAAGCTGCTTGTGTGCTGAAGAGGCCCAGCACTAGCTTTCCCTGCTGGTCCTTCTGCCGTGAGAGCAGATGCCACTGTTCATTCTGTGCTGATTGTGTTGCTGCCAGCAGAGAGCAGGCTCTGGACTGATTCCATTTAAATGCTTTACCTGGATGAAAGTGAGCAGTGAAAGCAACGATGGAGGCACCAATGTAAAGGTGATTGTGTGCTGAACAGGTCCAGCACCAGCTTTCAATCCTGGCTCTTCTGCTGTGGGAGCAGAGGCCAAACGTTCGTGCTCTACTCACTGTGCTGCTGGGCAGCTGAGAGACACCACCTGAGAATTTGGATTCAAATGGACTTTTAGGTATGAAACCGAGGAGAGACTGCAATGATGGTGACACCATTGCAAAGCTGCTTGTGTGCTGAAGAGGCCCAGCACTAGCTTTCCCTGCTGGTCCTTCTGCCGTGTGAGCAGATGCCACTGTTCATTCTGTGCTGATTGTGTTGCTGCGCAGCAGAGAGCAGGCTCTGGACTGATTCCATTTAAATGCTTTTCCTGTATGAAAGTGAGCAGTGAAAGCAACAATGGAGGCACCAATGTAAAAATGAGTGTGTGCTGAACAGGTCCAGCACCAGATTTCAATCCTGGCTCTTCTGCTGTGGGAGCAGAGGCCAAACGTTTGTGCTCTACTCACTGTGCTGCTGGGCAGCTGAGAGAGACCACCTGAGAATTTGGATTCAAATCGACTTTTAGGTATGAAACCGAGGAGAGACTGCAATGATGGTTACCCTTTTGCAAAGCTGACTGTGTGCTGAAGAGGCCCAGCACTAGCTTTCCCTGCTGGTCCTTCTGCTGTGGGAGCAGATGCCACTGTTCATTCTGTGCTGATTGTGTTGCTGCGCAGCAGAGAGCAGCCTCTGGACTGATTCCATTCAAATGCTTTACCTGTATGAATGTCAGCAGTGAAAGCAACGATGGAGGCACCAATGTAAAGGTGATTGTGTGCTGAACACGTCCAGCACCAGGTTTCAATCCTGGCTCTTCTGCTGTGGGAGCAGAGGCCAAACGTTCGTGCTCTACTCACTGTGCTGCTGGGCAGCTGAGAGACACCACCTGAGAATTTGGATTCAAATGGACTTTTAGGTATGAAACCGAGGAGAGACTGCAATGATGGTGACACCGTTGCAAAGCTGCTTGTGTGCTGAAGAGGCCCAGCACTAGCTTTCCCTGCTGGTCCTTCTGCCGTGAGAGCAGATGCCACTGTTCATTCTGTGCTGATTGTGTTGCTGCCAGCAGAGAGCAGGCTCTGGACTGATTCCTTTTAAATGATTTTCCTGGATGAAAGTGAGCAGTGAAAGCAACGATGGAGGCACCAATGTAAAGGTGATTGTGTGCTGAACAGGTCCAGCACCAGCTTTCAATCCTGGCTCTTCTGCTGTGGGAGCAGAGGCCAAACGTCCGTGCTCTACTCACTGTGCTGCTGGGCAGCTGAGAGACACCACCTGAGAATTTGGATTCAAATGGACTTTTAGGTATGAAACCGAGGAGAGACTGCAATGATGGTGACCCTTTTGCAAAGCTGACTGTGTGCTGAAGAAGCCCAGCACTAGCTTTCCCTGATGGTCCTTCTGCCGTGCGAGCAGATGCCACTGTTCATTCTGTGCTGATTGTGTTGCTGCCACCAGAGAGCAGGCTCTGGACTGATTCCATTCCAATGCTTTTCCTGTATGAAAGTGAGCAGTGAAAGCAACGATGGAGGCACCAATGTAAAGGCGATTGTGTGCTGAACAGGTCCAGCAGCAGCTTTCAATCCTGGCTCTTCTGCTGTGGGAGCAGAGGCCAAACGGTGGTGCTGTACTCACTGTGCTGCTGGGCAGCTACGTGAGACCTCCTGAGAATTTGGATTCAAATGGACTTTTAGGTATGAAACCGAGGAGAGACTGCAATGATGGTGACACTGTTGCAAATCTGACTGTGTGCTGAAGAGGCCCAGCACTAGCTTTCCCTGCTGGTCCTTCTGCCGTGTGAGCAGATGCCACTGTTCATACTGTGCTGACTGTGTTGCTGCGCAGCACAGAGCAGGCTCTGGACTGATTCCATTCAAATGCTTTTCCTGTATGAAAGTGAGCAGTGAAAGCAACGATGGAGGCACCAATGTAAAGGTGATTGTGTGCTGAACAGGTCCAGCACCAGCTTTCAATCCTGGCTCTTCTGCTGTGGGAGCAGAGGCCAAACGTTGGTGCTGTACTCACTGTGCTGCTGGGCAGCTGAGAGACACCACCTGAGAATTTGGATTCAAATGGGCTTTTAGGTATGAAACCGAGGAGAGACTGCAATGATGGGGACCCCTTTGCAAAGCTGCTTGTGTGCTGAAGAGGCCCAGCACTAGCTTTCCCTGCTGGTCCTTCTGCCTTGTGAGAAGATGCCACTGTTCATTCTGTGCTGATTGTGTTGCTGCGCAGCAGAGAGCAGGCTCTGAACTGATTCCATTCAAATGCTTTTCCTGTATGAAAGTGAGCAGTGAAAGCAACGATGGAGGCACCAATGTAAAGGTGATTGTGTGCTGAACAGGTCCAGCACCAGCTTTCAATCCTGGCTCTTCTGCTGTGGGAGCAGAGGCCAAACGTTCGTGCTGTACTCACTGTGCTGCTGAGCAGCTGAGAGAGACCACCTGAGAATTTGGATTCAAATGGACTTTTAGGTATGAAACCGAGGAGAGACTGCAATGATGGTGACAGCATTGCAAAGCTGCTTGTGTGCTGAAGAGGCCCAGCACTAGCTTTCCCTGCTGGTCCTTCTGCCGTGTGAGCAGATGCCACTGTTCATTCTGTGCTGACTGTGTTGCTGCCAGCAGAGGGAAGGCTCTGGACTGATGCCATTCAAATGCTTTTCCTGTATGAAAGTGAGCAGTGAAAGCAACGATGGAGGCACCAATGTAAAGGTGATTGTGTGCTGAACAGGTCCAGCACCAGCTTTCAATCGTGGCTCTTCTGCTGTGGGAGCAGAGGCTGAACGTTCCTGCTGTACTCACTGAGGTGCTGGGCAGCTGAGAGACACCACCTGAGAATTTGGATTCAACTGGACTTTTAGGTATGAAACCGAGGAGAGACTGCAATGATGGTGACACCGTTGCAAAGCTGACTGCGTGCTGAAGAGTCCCAGCACTAGCTTTCCCCTCTGGTACTTCTGCTGTGGGAGCAGATGCCCCTGTTCATTCTGTGCTGATTGTGTTGCTGCCACCAGAGAGCAGGCTCTGGACTGATTCCATTCAAATTCTTTACCTGTATGAATGTTAGCAGTGAAAGCAACGATGGAGGCACCAATGTAAAGGTGATTGTGTGCTGAACAGGCCCAGCACCAGATTTCAATCCTGGCTCTTCTGCTGTGGGAGCAGAGGCCAAACGTTCGTGCTGTACTCACTGTGCTGTTGGGCAGCTGAGAGCGACCACCTGAGAATTTGGATTCAAATGGACTTTTAGGTATGAAACCGAGGAGAGACTGCAATGATGGTGACACCTTTGCAAAGCTGACTGTGTGCTGAAGGGTCCCAGCACTAGCTTTCCCTGCTCGTCCTTCTGCTGTGGGAGCAGATGCCACTGTTCATTCTGTGCTGACTGTGATGCTGCGCAGCAGAGAGCAGCCTCTGGACTGATTCCATTCAAATGCTTTTCCTGTATGAAAGTGAGCAGTGAAAGCAACGATGGAGGCACCAATGTAAAGGTGATTGTGTGCTGAACAGGTCCAACACCAGCTTTCGATCCTGGCTCTTCTGCTGTGGGAGCAGAGGCTAAACGTTCGTGCTGTACTCACTGTGCTGCTGGGCAGCTGTGAACGACCACTCAAGAATTTGGATTCAAATAGACTTTTAGGTATGAAACCGAGGAGAGACTGCAATGATGGCGACAGCGTTGCAAAGCTGCTTGTGTGCTGAAGAGGCCCAGCACTTGCTTTCCCCTCTGGTCCTTCTGCTGTGGGAGCAGATGCCACTGTTCATTCTGTGCTGACTGTGTTGCTGCGCAGCAGAGAGCAGGCTCTGGACTGATTCCATTCAAATGGGTTTCCTGTATGAAAGTGAGCAGTGAAAGCAACGATGGAGGCACCAATGTAAAGGTGATTGTGTGCTGAACAGGTCCAGCACCAGCTTTCAATCCTGGCTCTTCTTCTGTGGGAGCAGAGGCCAAACGTTGGTGCTGTACTCACTGTGCTGCTGGGCAGCTGAGAGTGACCACCTGAGAATTTGGATTCAAATGGACTTTTAGGTATGAAACTGAGGAGAGACTGCAATGATGGTGACACGGTTGCAAAGCTGACTGTGTGCTGAATAGGACCAGCAGTAGCTTTCCCTCCTGGCTCTTCTGCTGTGGGAGCAGAGGCCAAACATTCGTGCTGTACTCACTGTGCTGCTGGGCACCTGAGAGAGACCACCCGAGAATTTGGATTCAAATCGACTTTTAGGTATGAAACGGAGGAGAGACTGCAATGATGGTGACACCGTTGCAAAGCTGACTGCGTGCTGAAGAGTCCCAGCACTAGCTTTCCCCTCTGGTACTTCTGCTGTGGGAGCAGATGCCCCTGTTCATTCTGTGCTGATTGTGTTGCTGCCACCAGAGAGCAGGCTCTGGACTGATTCCATTCAAATTCTTTACCTGTATGAATGTTAGCAGTGAAAGCAACGATGGAGGCACCAATGTAAAGGTGATTGTGTGCTGAACAGGCCCAGCACCAGATTTCAATCCTGGCTCTTCTGCTGTGGGAGCAGAGGCCAAACGTTCGTGCTGTACTCACTGTGCTGTTGGGCAGCTGAGAGCGACCACCTGAGAATTTGGATTCAAATGGACTTTTAGGTATGAAACCGAGGAGAGACTGCAATGATGGTGACACCTTTGCAAAGCTGACTGTGTGCTGAAGGGTCCCAGCACTAGCTTTCCCTGCTCGTCCTTCTGCTGTGGGAGCAGATGCCACTGTTCATTCTGTGCTGACTGTGATGCTGCGCAGCAGAGAGCAGCCTCTGGACTGATTCCATTCAAATGCTTTTCCTGTATGAAAGTGAGCAGTGAAAGCAACGATGGAGGCACCAATGTAAAGGTGATTGTGTGCTGAACAGGTCCAACACCAGCTTTCGATCCTGGCTCTTCTGCTGTGGGAGCAGAGGCTAAACGTTCGTGCTGTACTCACTGTGCTGCTGGGCAGCTGTGAACGACCACTCAAGAATTTGGATTCAAATAGACTTTTAGGTATGAAACCGAGGAGAGACTGCAATGATGGCGACAGCGTTGCAAAGCTGCTTGTGTGCTGAAGAGGCCCAGCACTTGCTTTCCCCTCTGGTCCTTCTGCTGTGGGAGCAGATGCCACTGTTCATTCTGTGCTGACTGTGTTGCTGCGCAGCAGAGAGCAGGCTCTGGACTGATTCCATTCAAATGGGTTTCCTGTATGAAAGTGAGCAGTGAAAGCAACGATGGAGGCACCAATGTAAAGGTGATTGTGTGCTGAACAGGTCCAGCACCAGGTTTCAATCCTGGCTCTTCTGCTGTGGGAGCAGAGGCCAAACGTTGGTGCTGTACTCACTGTGCTGCTGGGCAGCTGAGAGTGACCACCTGAGAATTTGGATTCAAATGGACTTTTAGGTATGAAACTGAGGAGAGACTGCAATGATGGTGACACGGTTGCAAAGCTGACTGTGTGCTGAAGAGGACCAGCAGTAGCTTTCCCTCCTGGCTCTTCTGCTGTGGGAGCAGAGGCCAAACATTCGTGCTGTACTCACTGTGCTGCTGGGCACCTGAGAGAGACCACCCGAGAATTTGGATTCAAATCGACTTTTAGGTATGAAACCGAGGAGAGACTGCAATGATGGTGACACCGTTGCAAAGCTGACTGCGTGCTGAAGAGTCCCAGCACTAGCTTTCCCTGCTGGTACTTCTGCTGTGGGAGCAGATGCCCCTGTTCATTCTGTGCTGATTGTGTTGCTGCCACCAGAGAGCAGGCTCTGGACTGATTCCATTCAAATTCTTTACCTGTATGAATGTTAGCAGTGAAAGCAACGATGGAGGCACCAATGTAAAGGTGATTGTGTGCTGAACAGGCCCAGCACCAGATTTCAATCCTGGCTCTTCTGCTGTGGGAGCAGAGGCCAAACGTTCGTGCTGTACTCACTGTGCTGTTGGGCAGCTGAGAGCGACCACCTGAGAATTTGGATTCAAATGGACTTTTAGGTATGAAACCGAGGAGAGACTGCAATGATGGTGACACCGTTGCAAAGCTGCCTGTGTGTTGAAGGGTCCCAGCACAAGATTTCCCAGCTGGCTCTTCTGCTGTAGGAGCAGATGCCACTGTTCATTCTGTGCTGACAGTCTTGCTGCGCAGCAGGCAGCAGGCTCTGGACTGATTCCATTCAAATGCTTTTCCTGTATGAATGTGAGCAGTGAAAGCAACGATGGAGGCACCAATGTAAAGGTGATTGTGTGCTGAACAGGCCCAGCACCAGATTTCAATCCTGGCTCTTCTGCTGTGGGAGCAGAGGCCAAACGTTCCTGCTGTACTCACTGTGCTGCTGGGCAGCTGAGAGACACCACCCAAGGATTTGTATTCAAATGGACTTTTAGGTATGAAACCGAGGAGAGACTGCAATGATGGTGACACCGTTGCAAAGCTGACTGTGTACTGATGAGGTCCAGGACTACCTTTCCCTGCTGGTACTTCTGCTGTGGGAGCAGATGCCACTGTTCATTCTGTGCTGACTATGTTGCTGTGCGGACGAGAGCAGGCTCTGGACTGATTCCATTCAAATGCTTTTCCTGTTTGAAAGTGAGAAGTGAAAGCAGCGATGGAAGCACCGATGCAAAGGTGATTGTGTGCTGAAGAGGCCCAGCACAAGCTTTCAATCCTGGCTCTTCTGCTGTGGGAGCAGAGGCCAAACGTTCGTGCTGTACTCACTGTGCTGCTGGGCAGCTGAGAGGGACCACCTGAGAATTTGGATTCAAATGGACTTCTAGGTATGAAACCGAGGAGAGACTGCAATGATGGTGACAGCGTTGCAAAGCTGCTTGTGTGCTGAAGAGGCTCATCACTAGCTTTCCCGGCTGGTCCTTCTGCTGTGCGAGCAGATGCCACTGTTCATTCTGTGCTGACTGTGTTGCTGCGCAGCACAAAGCAGGCTCTGGACTGATTCCATTCAAATGCTTTTCCTGTATGAAAGTGAGCAGTGAAAGCAACGATGGAGGAATCGATGTAAAGGTGATTGTGTGCTGAACAGGTCCAGCATCAACTTTCAATCCTAGCTCTTCTGCTGTGGGAGCAGAGGCCGAACGTTCGTGCTGTACTCACTGTGCTGCCTGGCAGCTGAGAGAGACCACCTGAGAATTTGGATTCAAATGGACTTTTAGATATGAAACCGAAGAGAGACTGCAATGATGGTGACACCGTTGCAAAGCTGCT
Source organism: Pezoporus flaviventris (assembly GCF_033815535.1). Taxonomy (NCBI): domain Eukaryota; kingdom Metazoa; phylum Chordata; class Aves; order Psittaciformes; family Psittacidae; genus Pezoporus; species Pezoporus flaviventris. The sequence goes on along the minus strand of NW_026892708.1, from coordinate 780,699 downwards.
TGTGTGCTGAAGAGGCCCAGCACTAGCTTTCCGTGCTGGCCCTTCTGCTGTGGGATCAGATGCCACTGTTCATTCTGTGCTGACTGTGTTGCTGCGCAGCAGAGAGCAGGCTCTGGACTGATTCCATTCAAATGCTTTTCCTGTATGTAAGTGAGCAGGGAACGCTATGATGGAGGCACCTTTGCACAGCTGACTGTTTGCTGAAGAGGCCCAAAACTAGCTTTCCCTGCTCGTCCCTCTGCTGTGGGATCAGATGCCACTGTTCATTCTGTGCTGTGTTGCTGCGCAGCAGAGAGCAGGCTCTGGACTGATTCCATTCAAATGCTTTTCCTGTATGAAAGTGAGCAGTGAAAGCAGCAATGGAGGCACCGATGGAAAGGTGATTGTTTGCTGAACAGGCCCAGCACCATTTTTCCTTCCTGGCTCTTCTACTGTGGGAGCAGAGGCCAAACGTTCGTGCTGTACTCACTGTTCTTCTGGGCAGCTGAGACCAGCAGAGAATTTGGATTCAAATGGTCTTTTAGGTATGAAACCGAGGAGAGACTGCAATGATGGTGACACCGTTGCAAAGCTGACTGTGTGCTGAAGAGGCCCAGCACCAGCTTTCCCTGCTGGCCCTTCTGCTGTGGGAGCAGATGCCACTGCTCATTCTGTGCTGATTGTGTTGCTGCGCAGCAGAGAGCAGGCTCTGGACTGATTCCATTCAAATGCTTTTCCTGTATGAAAGTGAGCAGTGAAAGCAATGATGGAGGCACCTTTGCAAAGCTGACTGTGTGCTGACGAATCCCTGCACCAGCTTTCCCTCGTGGCTCTTCTGCTGTGGGAGCAGAGGCCAAACGTTCGTGCTGTACTCACTGTGCTGCTGAGCAGCTGAGAGGGAACACCTGAGAATTTGTATTCAAATGGAATTTTAGGTAATGAAACGGAGGAGAGACTGCAATGATGGTGACACCGTTGCAAAGCTGACTGTGTGCTGAAGATTCCCAGCACCAGCTTTCCCTCCTGGCTCTTCTGCTGTGGGAGCAGAGGCCAAACGTTAGTGCTCTACTCACTGTGCTGCTTGGCAGCTGAGGGCGACCACCCGAGAATTTTGATTCAAATGGACTTTTAGGTATGAAACGGAGGAGAGACTGCAATGATGGTGACACCGTTGCAAATCTGACTGTGTGCTGAAGAGGCCCAGCACCAGATTTGCCTCCTGGCTCTTCTGCTGTGCGAGCAGAGTCCAAACGTTCATTCTGTGCTGACTGTGTTGCTGCGCAGCAGAGAGCAGGTTCTGGAGTGATTGCATTCAAATGCTTTTCATGTATGACAGTAAGCAGTGAAAGCAATGATGGAGGCACCGATGCAAAGCTGACTGTGTGCTGAATATTCCCAGCACCAGCTTTCCCTGATGGCTCTTCTGCTGTGGGAGTAAAGAACAAACGTTCATGCTCTACTCACTGTGCTGCTGGGTAGGCGAGAGCAAGCTCCGCTGATGTTTCATTCAAATGCACTCTTAGATATGAAAGTGTGCAGTGAGAGCAATGATGGAGGCACCGTTGCAAAGCTGACTGTCTGCTGAAGATCACTCGCACCAGCTTTCCCTCCTGGCTCTTCAGCTTTGGAAGCAGAAGGCCAACGTTCGTGCTCTCCTCGCTGTGCTGCTGGGCCCCCTAGAGCAAGCCCCGGAGAGGTACAATTCAAATGGACTTTCACGTATGAAAGCGAGCAGTCGCAGGAATGATGGTGACACCGTTGTAAAGCTGCCTGTGTGCTGAAGAATCCCAGCACCAGCTTTCCCTCCTGGCTCTTCTGCTGTGGCAGTAAAGAATGACCGCTCATGCTCTACTCACTGTGCTGCTGTGCAGCAGAGTGCAGGCTTCAGAGAGGTTTTATTCAAATGCTCTTTCAGGTATGAAAGTTAATGGTGACAGCAATGATGGTGGCACACTTGAAAGCTGACTGTGAGCTGAATAATCCCAGCACCAACTTTCCCTCCTGGCTTGTCTGTTGTGGGAGCAGAGGCCAAACATTCATGCTCTACTCACAGTGCTGCTGGGCAGCTGAGAGCGACCACCTGAGAATTTGTATTCAAATGGACTTTTAGGTATGAAACGGAGGAGAGACTGCAATGATGGTGACACCGTTGCAAAGCTGACTGTGTGCTGAAGAGGCCCAGCACCAGCTTTCCCTGCTGCCCCTTCTGCTGTGGGGGCAGATGCCAAACGTTCATTCTGTGCTGACTGTGTTGCTGCGCAGCAGAGAGCAGGCTCTGGACTGATTGCATTCAAATGCTTTTCCTGTGTGAAAGTGAGCAGTGAAAGCAATGATGGAGGCACCGATGCAAAGGTGATTGTGTGCTGAAGAGGCCCAGCATCAGCTTTCCCTCCTGGCTCTTCTGCTGTGGGAGCAGAGGACAAACGTTCGTGCTGTACTCACTGTGCTGCTGGGCAGCTGAGAGCAACCACCCGAGAGTTTGTATTCAAATGGACTTTTAGGTATGAAACCGAGGAGAGACTGCAATGATGGTGACACCGTTGCAAAGCTGACTGTGTGCTGAAGAGGCCCAGCACCAGATTTGCCTCCTGGCTCTTCTGCTGTTGGAGCAGATGCCAAACGTTTATTCTGTGCTGACTGTGTTGCTGTGCAGCAGAGATCAGGCTCTGGACAGATTGCATTCAAATGCTTTTCATGTATGAAAGTGAGCAGTGAAAGCAATGATGGAGGCACCTTTGCAAAGCTGACTGTGTGCTGAATATTCTCAGCACCAGCTTTCCCTCCTGGCTCTTCTGCTGTGTGAGTAAATGACAAACGTTCATGCTCTACTCACTGTGCTGCTTGGTAGGCGAGAGCAAGCTCCGCAGATGTTGCATTCAAATGCTCTCTTAGATACGAAAGTGAACAGTGAGAGCAATGATGGAGGCACCGTTGCAAATCTGACTCACGGGTGAGTGAACTGAAGAGAGGAGCAAGGGCCAAGACTGATCGTCCCATGAGTGCTACGGCTTCAGTCTCTGGTGAGCAGTTTCTCAGATGGAATGGAAGAGCTGATTTTACTCCAGCTCCTGTGATAACGACGAATAATCCCTTTTACCACACTTAAGTGTCCAACGCTGTGATGACCATTAGAGGGGCCCTGCCTCCAGCCAGGGGGAGGTAGGGGACAATCGGATTTACTGGACTGTGTGGATCAGATGGCCTGGCACATCAGTCCCTCAGAAGTATATGGCTCTAGTAGATACCGGTGCACAGTGCACCCTGATGCCATCAAGCTGTCAAGGGGTGGAACCCATCTATATTTCTGGAGTAACAGGAGGATCCCAAGCATATACTGTGCTGGAGGCTGAAATCAGCCTGACTGGGAGGGAATGGCAAAAGCACCCTATTGTGACTGGTCCAGAGGCTCCATGCATCCTCGGCATAGACTACCTCAAGAGAGGGTACTTCAAAGACCCAAAAGGGTACCGGTGGGCTTTTGGTATTGCTGCTTTGGAGACTGAGGAAATTGAGCAGCTGTCCACCTTGCCTGGTCTCTCAGAAGATCCCTCTGCTGTGGGGTTGCTGAAAGTTGAAGAACAACAAGTGCCAATTGCGACCACAACAGTGCACCGGCGGCAATATCGCACCAACCGAGACTCCCTGATTCCCATCCATCAGCTGATCCGTAGACTGGAGAGTCAGGGGGTGATCACCAGGACCCGCTCACCCTTCAATAGCCCCATATGGCCAGTGCGAAAGTCTAATGGAGAATGGAGACTAACAGTAGACTATCGTGGCCTGAATGAAGTCACACCACCATTGAGTGCTGCCGTACCGGACATGCTAGAACTTCAGTATGAACTAGAGTCAAAGGCAGCCAAGTGGTATGCCACGATTGATATTGCCAATGCATTTTTCTCCATTCCTTTGGCAGCAGAGTGCAGGCCACAGTTTGCTTTTACTTGGAGAGGTGTCCAGTTCACTTGGAACCGACTGCCCCAGGGGTGGAAACACAGCCCTACCATTTGCCACGGACTGATCCAGACTGCACTGGAACAGGGGCAAGCTCCAGAACACCTGCAATACATTGATGACATTATTGTGTGGGGCAATACAGCGGAAGAAGTCTTTGAGAAAGGGAGGAAAATAATCCAAATTCTGCTGAAAGCCGGTTTTGCCATAAAACGGAGTAAGGTCAAGGGACCTGCACAGGAGATTCAATTTTGGGGAATAAAATGGCAAGATGGACGTAGACAGATCCCCACAGATGTGATCAACAAGATAACAGCAATGTCTCCACCAACTAATAAGAAAGAAACGCAAGCTTTCTTGGGTGCAGTGGGGTTCTGGAGAATGCACATCCCAAATTACAGTTCAATTGTAAGCCCTCTCTATCATGTGACCCGGAAGAAGAATGATTTTAAATGGGGCCCTGAGCAGCAACAAGCCTTTGAGCAAATTAAACGCAAGATAGTTCATGCAGTAGCCCTTGGACCAGTCCGGACCGGGCCAGATGTAAAAAATGTACTGTACACTGCAGCTGGGGAGAACGGTCCTACCTGGAGCCTCTGGCAGAAAGCTCCAGGGGAGACTCGAGGTCGACCCCTCGGCTTTTGGAGCCGGGGATATAAAGGATCTGAGGCCAGCTATACCCCAACTGAGAAAGAGATATTGGCAGCCTATGAAGGGGTTCGAGCTGCTTCGGAAGTGATTCGCACTGAAGCACAGCTCCTCCTGGCACCCCGGCTGCCCGTGCTGGGCTGGATGTTCAAAGGCAGGGTCTCCTCTACACATCATGCAACCGCTGCTACATGGAGTAAATGGGCTGCACTAATTACACAACGAACTCGAACAGGAAATCTCAGTCATCCAGTGTCCTGGGTTCAGCAGTAGCAGTCATGTTTTTTCCTTTGTGTTAACTGGTGCAGTGCTGTGTTTTGACTTCTAGTTTTGAGAACAGCGTTGGTGAAGCCGATGTTTTCGGTTGTTGCTAAGTGATGTTTACCCTGACCAAGGACTTTGTGAGGCTCATGCTCTGCCAGGGAGGAGGGGAAGCTGTGAGGAAGCAGAGACGGGGCGCCTGACCCGGGCTAGCCGGGGAGGTATTCCATACCACAGCACGTCATGCCCGGGGTGGGGGGTAACTGGGAGTTGCCCGGAAGGACAGGGGCTTCCGGGTGGAACTCGTTTTCTTGGCCGGTGGTATCGTATTCTCTTCCCTTGTTATTTTCCCTTATCATTGTTTTAGCTGATAGTAGCGGTGGTGATTTGTTGCTGGACTGTTCTTGTCTCAACCCGTAGGAGTTGTACTCTCTCGATCCTCCTCCCCGTTCCTCCGGGAGCGGGGAAGGGGAGAGCCCCGGTGCAGGGAGGGGGGGGAGACGAACACGGACCTTGATTGTTGTCAGCTTGGCACCACTCACTGGGAGTGAGTGAACAAGTTACCTGACTGGGTTTAAACCACGACAGTTCTTTTTGGCGCCCAACGTGGGGCACGAAGGGTTGAGATAACGACAGATTTGACTGGATTAATAGTCATTCGTCACAATGCTGATTTATTGGCTCTCAGAGTTGTTCTTGTTGATCTCACAGCTTCAGACCGTTGTAACTTACGTAGAGCCGGTATTTGCTGTGATAGTGTTTATCAAGTGTGGGGCCTGGGCTAAGGTTCTTGTCTCACTGTGCTTTATGGCAATGGCTTGTAATACGGGTGGGCTCCAGCAGCAGGGCGGGACGGACGTGGCCGTGGACTTGTACCTGGCCGTCCGGCTGCTCTTCACCGTCCTGGCCCTCGCCCTACTCTCCATCTTCGTGAGGCTGCAGGGAACTGAGGGGGAGCGGCCCCGGGAGCCGGCGGCTGCTGAAGCGGCCCGGGAGAGCGGCCCCGGGGACCAAGCGGCGGCGGGAGCGGGGCCTGAGGCCGCGAGGGGACGGCTGCTGGTGGAGGAGGTCGGGGCGGTCGAGGAGCGGAAGGAGGCGGCTGCCGAACAGCGGGAGAAGGCGGCGGAGGAGCCGAGCCCCGCGGCCGAGCCGAGCCCGGTGGCCGAGCCCAGCCCCGCGGAGGAGCCGAGCCCCGCGGCCGAGCCGAGCCCCGCGACGGCCGAGAGCATTCCCCGGCAGCCACCCGCCGAGCCCCAGGAGGATGCAGGAGACCACGCAGCACTTCCCAGCAAGGCAGAGGAGGAAGAGCTGGACTCAGGAAAAGAGAAGCCGGTGGTGGGAGAGCCGGCAAGCACAGCAGCTACACCAGCCCCAGTGACAAGCACAGCAGCATCGTTTGAGAGTTCTGAAGGCTCTGAATGGCCTTTGGGTATCCTTGGGACCTGCCTGCTGATTGTGATGGGGATCAGCATGTTGGCACACACACAGGCTGTGTTCTACCCACCACCATTTTGTCTGATCTCAAAAGTTAAGCAGAGTCAGGTTTGGGTCTTGTCTGGGGTTAGACAACAATATAGGGGGACCAAGAGATTTTCCCCAAGGCTGGAGAGTCATGAGTGGCAGGGTGTGTGGGACAGTATGGGCAAGTATCTAGTCCACTGGGCCCCTCCAGTGCTTTGGAAGCATCGGAGATGGAAGGCAGCTGTATGGAGTCCCCAGCAACAAGCTGCAGAAACTGCTTAAGGGGACAGTGAATTATTTTAAGCCTGGTGGGCCCATGGCACTTCAGGCCATCAGGGCAGAGATGCAACATATAGATGGGCCCGTGACCGAGGGGTGGACTTAACAATGGACACTATTGCCCAGGTTATTCATGAGTGTGAAACATGTGCTGCAATTAAACAAGCCAAGCGGTTAAAGCCTCTTTGGTATGGAGGACGATGGTTGAAGTATAAATATGGGGAGGCCTGGCAGATTGACTATATCACACTGCCACCAACCCGCCAAGGCAAGCGCCATGTGCTTACCATGGTGGAAGCAACCACGGGCTGGCTGGAAACATACGCTGTGCCCCATGCCACTGCCCGGAACACCATCCTGGGCCATGAGAAACAGATTTTGTGGCGACACGGCACCCCAGAGAGAATTGAGTCAGACAATGGGACTCATTTCCGGAATAACCTTATAGATATTTGGGCCAAAGAGCATGGCATTGAGTGGGTATATCACATCCCCTACCATGCACCAGCCTCTGGGAAAATCGAACGGTACAATGGGCTGTTAAAAACTACACTGAGAGCGATGGGTGGGGGAACTTTCAAGCATTGGGATACACATTTACCAAAGGCCACCTGGTTGGTCAACACCAGAGGATCTGCCAACAGGGCTGGCCCAGCCCAGTCAGAACTTTTACATATTGTAGAGGGGGACAAAGTTCCCGTGGTGCATATGAAGAATTTGCTGGGGAAGACAGTCTGGGTTATTCCTGCTTCAGGTAAAGGCAAACCCACTCGTGGGATTGCTTTTGCTCAGGGACCTGGATATACTTGGTGGGTAATGCGGGAAGATGGGGAAGTCCGATGTATACCTCAAGGGGATTTGATATTAGGGGAAAACAGCCAGTGAACTCAATTGTATGCTGTTACCTGCTGTGTAATGCTTTTATAGCCCATCAACTAGATGTCTCCAGGTCACCAGCGACTGGCCCTGACTTCCCTCCAGCCATCATCCCAACAGAGAATGAACTTGGAACATCATGGACCGAATGGACTCGGCAGCATTATAGGGATTGGTCCATGCACTAAGAAAATGATTTTTTTTTCCTCTTGGTCTGTATGTATATGGATGTATATATGTGGGAGAGCGATGGTGTATTGAAAATGTGGGATCTGAGCACGACGTGAATGGTATGGAATAAGGGGTGGATAATGTCCTGGGTTCAGCAGTAGCAGTCATGTTTTTTCCTTTGTGTTAACTGGTGCAGTGCTGTGTTTTGACTTCTAGTTTTGAGAACAGCGTTGGTGAAGCCGATGTTTTCGGTTGTTGCTAAGTGATGTTTACCCTGACCAAGGACTTTGTGAGGCTCATGCTCTGCCAGGGAGGAGGGGAAGCTGTGAGGAAGCAGAGACGGGGCGCCTGACCCGGGCTAGCCGGGGAGGTATTCCATACCACAGCACGTCATGCCCGGGGTGGGGGGTAACTGGGAGTTGCCCGGAAGGACAGGGGCTTCCGGGTGGAACTCGTTTTCTTGGCCGGTGGTATCGTATTCTCTTCCCTTGTTATTTTCCCTTATCATTGTTTTAGCTGATAGTAGCGGTGGTGATTTGTTGCTGGACTGTTCTTGTCTCAACCCGTAGGAGTTGTACTCTCTCGATCCTCCTCCCCGTTCCTCCGGGAGCGGGGAAGGGGAGAGCCCCGGTGCAGGGAGGGGGGGGAGACGAACACGGACCTTGATTGTTGTCAGCTTGGCACCACTCACTGGGAGTGAGTGAACAAGTTACCTGACTGGGTTTAAACCACGACATCCAGGCATTCTAGAAGTCATCATGGACTGGCCAGAGGGCAAAGATTTTGGAATGTCACCAAAGGAGGAGGTGGTGCGCGCTGAAGAGGCCCCACCATATAATAAACTGTCAGAAAGTGAAAAGCAGTATGCCTTGTTTACTGATGGCTCTTGCCGTACTGTGGGAAAGCATCGGAGACGGAAGGCAGCTGTATGGAGTCCTGGAGGACAAGTTGCAGAACCTGCTGAAGGAGAGGGTGAATCAAGTCAGTTTGCTGAGGTGAAAGCCATCCAGCTGGCCCTGGACATTGCTGAATGAGAAAAGTGGCCAGTACTTTATCTCTATACTGACTCATGGATGGTGGCAAATGCCCTGTGGGGGTGGTTGAAGCAATGGAAGCAGAGCAACTGGCAACGCAGAGGTAAACCCATCTGGGCTGCTGCACTGTGGAAAGATATTGCTGCCAGGGTGCAGAATCTGGTGGTGAAGGTACGTCATGTAGATGCCCATGTACCCAAGAGTTGGGCCACTGAGGAACACCAGAACAACCAACAAGTAGATAAAGCGGCTAAGATTGAAGTGGCTCAGATGGACTTAGATTGGCAACATAAAGCTGAATTATTTTTGGCCCGCTGGGCCCATGACACTTCAGGCCACCAGGGGAGAGATGCAACATATAGATGGGCCCGTGACCGAGGGGTGGACTTAACAATGGACACTATTGTCCAGGTTATTCATGAGTGTGAAACATGTGCTGCAATTAAACAAGCCAAGCGGTTAAAGCCTCTTTGGTATGGAGGACGATGGTTGAAGTATAAATATGGGGAGGCCTGGCAGATTGACTATATCACACTGCCACCAACCCGCCAAGGCAAGCGCCATGTGCTTACCATGGTGGAAGCAACCACGGGCTGGCTGGAAACATACGCTGTGCCCCATGCCACTGCCCGGAACACTATCCTGGGCCTTGAGAAACAGATTTTGTGGCGACACGGCACCCCAGAGAGAATTGAGTCAGACAATGGGACTCATTTCCGGAATAACCTTATAGATATTTGGGCCAAAGAGCATGGCATTGAGTGGGTATATCACATCCCCTACCATGCACCAGCCTCTGGGAAAATCGAACGGTACAATGGGCTGTTAAAAACTACACTGAGAGCAATGGGTGGGGGAACTTTCAAGCATTGGGATACACACTTACCAAAGGCCACCTGGTTGGTCAACACCAGAGGATCTGCCAACAGGGCCGGCTCAGCCCAGTCAGAACTTTTACATACTGTAGAGGGGGACAAAGTTCCCGTGGTGCATATGAAGAATTTACGGGGGAAGACAGTCTGGGTTATTCCTGCTTCAGGTAAAGGCAAACCCACTCGTGGGATTGCTTTTGCTCAGGGGCCTGGATATACTTGGTGGGTAATGCGGGAAGATGAGCAAGTCCGATGTATACCTCACGGGGATTTGATTTTAGGGGAAAACAGCCAGTGAACTCAATTGTATGCTGTTGCCTGCTGTGTAATACTTTTATAGCCCATCAACTAGATGTCTCCAGGTCACCAGCGACTGGCCCTGACTTCCCTCCAGCCATCATCCCAACAGAGAATGAACTTTGAACATCATGGGCCGAATGGACTCGGCAGCATTATAGGGATTGGTCCACGCACTAAGAAAATGAATTTTTCCTCTTGGTCTGTATGTATATGGATGTATATATGTGGGAGAGCGATGGTGTATTGAAAATGTGGGATCTGAGCACGACGTGAATGGTATGGAATAAAGGGTGGATAATGTCCTGGGTTCAGCAGTAGCAGTCATGTTTTTCCTTTGTGCTAGCTGGTGCAGTGCTGTGTTTTGACTTCCAGCCTAAGAACAGTGTTGGTGAAGCTGATGTTTTTGGTTGTTGCTAAATGATGTTTACCCTGACCAAGGACTTTGTGAGGCTCATGCTCTGCCAGGGAGGAGGGGAAGCCGTGAGGAAGCAGAGACAGGGCGCCTGACCCAGGCAAGCCAGGGAGGTATTCCATACCACAGCACGTCATGCCCAGAGTGGGTGGTGACTGGGAGTTACCCGGAAGGACACGGGCTTCCGGGTGGGACTCGCTTCTTGGCTGGTGATATCGTATTCTCTTCCCTTGTTATTTTCCCTTATCATTGTTGTAGTTGATAGTAGCGGTGGTGATTTGTGTACATTGGTAGCTGATCTGTTCGTGTCTCAACCCGTAGGAGTTGCACTCTTTCGATCCTCCTCCCTGTTCCTCCGGGAGCGGGGAAGCGGAGAGCCCCGGTAGGGGGGGGACACGGCCCTCAATTGTTGCCAGCTCGGCACAACTCACTGGGACTGAGTGAACAAGTTACCTGACTGGGTTTAAACCACGACAGCTCCCACAGCAGAAGAGCCAGGAGGGAAAGCTAGTGCTGAGCCTCTTCAGCACACAGGCAGCTTTGCAACGGTGTCTCCATCATTGCTTTCACTGCTCACTGTCATACATGAAAGTGCATTCGAACGCAACCTCTCCGGAGCCTGCACTCTGCTGCCCAGCAACACACTGAGGAGAGCACGAATGTTTGGCCTCTGCTCCCACAGCAGAAGAGCCACGAGGGAAAGCTGGTGCTGGGATTATTCAGCTCACAGTCAGCTTTCAAGTGTGTCACCATCATTGCTGTCACCATTCACATTCATACCTGAAAAAGCATTTGAGTACAACCTCTCAGAAGCCTGCACTCTGCTGCCCAGCAGCACAGTGAGTAGAGCATGAGCGGTCGTTCTTTACTGCCACAGCACAAGAGCCAGGAGGGAAAGATGGTGCTGGGATTGTTCAGCACACAGGCAACTTTACAACAGAGTCACCATCATTCCTGACACTGCTCACTTTCATACGTGAAAGTCCATTTGAATTGTACCTCTCCGAGCCTTGCTCTTGGGGGCCCAGCAGCACAGCGAGGAGAGCACGAGCGTTTGCCCTCTGCTTCCAAAGCTGAAGAGCCAGGAGGGAAAGCTGGTGCGAGAGATCTTCAGCAGACAGTCAGCTTTGCAACAGTGCCTCCATCATTGCTCTCACTGCTCACTTTCGTATCTAAGAGTGCATTTGAATGCAACATCAGCGGAGCTTGCTCTCGCCTACCCAGCAGCACAGCGACTGGAGCATGAGCGGCCCTTCTTTACTCCCACAGCAGAAGAGCCAGGAGGGAAAGCTGGTGCTGGGAATCTTCAGCACACAGCCAGCTTTGCAACGGTGCCTCCGTCATGGCTCTCACTGCTCACTGTCATACATGAAAAGCATTTGAATGCAATCAGTCCAGAACCAGCTCACTGCTGCGCAGCAACACAGCACAGAATGAACGTTTGGCATCTGCTCCCACAGCAGAAGAGCCAGGAGGCAAATCTGGTGCTGGGACTCTTCAGCACACAATCAGCTTTGCAACGGACTCAACATCATTGCAGTCTCTCCTCGGTTTCATACCTAAAAGTCCATTTGAATCCAAAATCTCAGGTGGTCGCTCTCAGCAGCCAGGCAGCACTGGGAGTATAGCACGAACGTTTGGCCTCCGCTCCTACAGCAGAAGAACCAAGAGGGAAAGCTGATGCTGGGCCTCTTCAGCACACAGTCACCTTTGCATCGGTGCCTCCATCATTGCTTTCACTGCTCACTTTCATACAGGAAAAGCAGATGAATGCAATCAGTCCAGAGCCTGCTCTCTGCCGCGCAGCAACACAGTCAGCACAGAATGAATGTTTGGCCTCTGCTCCCACAGCAGAAGAGCCAGGAGACAAATCTGGTGCTGGGCCTCTTCAGCACACAGTCAGTTTTGCAACGGTGCCACCATCATTGCAGTCTCTCCTCAGTTTCATACCTAAAAGTCCATTTGAATCCAAATTCTCGAGTGGTCGCCCTCAGCTGCCCAGCAGCACAGTGAGTACAGCACGAACGTTTGGCCTCTGCTCCCACAGCAGAAGAGACAGCAGGGAAAGTTGGTGCTGGGCCTGTTCAGCACACAATCACCTTTGCATCGGTGCCTCCATCATTGCTTTCACTGCTCACTTTCATACATGAAAGGCATTTGAATGCAATCAGTCCAGAACCTGCTCTCTGCTGCGCAGCAACACAGCACAGAATGAACGTTTGGCATCTGCTCCCACAGCAGAAGGGCCAGCAGGGAAAGCTGGTGCTGGGCATCTTCAGCACACAGTCAGCTTTACAACGGTGTCACCATCATTGCAGTCTCTCCTCCGTTTCATACATAAAAGTCCATTTGAATACAAATTCTCAGGTGGTTGCTCTCAGCTGCCCAGAAGCACACTGAGTAGAGCACGAACGTTCGGCCTCTGCTCCCACAGAAGAAGAGCCATTAGGGAAAGCTGGTGCTGGGATTCATCAGCACACAGGCAGCTTTACAATGGAGTCACCATCATTCCTGACACTGCCCAATTTCATATGTGAAAGTCCATTTGAATTGTACATCTCCGGGGCTTGCTCAAGGGGGCCCAACAGCACAGCGAGGAGAGCACGAACCTTTGCCCTCTTCTTCCAAGTCTGAAGAGCCAGGAGGGAAAGCTGGTGCGAGTGATCTTCAGCACACAGTCAGCTTTGCAACGGTGTCACCATCATTGCTCTCACTGCTCACTTTCATATCTAAGAGTGCATTTGAATGCAACATTTGCGAAGCTTGCTCTAGCCTACCCAGCAGCACAGTGAGTAGAGCATGAATGTTTGTTCTTTACTCACACAGCAGAAGAGACAGGAAGGAAAGCTGGTGCAGGGAATCTTCAGCACACAGTCAGCTTTGCAAAGGTGCCTCCATCATTGCTTTCATTGCTCACTGTAATACAGGAAAAGCATTTGAATGCAAACTGCGGAGCCTGCTCTCTACTGCGCAGCAACACAGACAGCACAGAATGAACGTTTGGCATCTGCTCCAACAGCAGAAGAGCCAGGAGGCAAATCTGGTGCTGGGGCTCTTCAGAACACAGTCAGCTTTGCAACGCTGTCACCATCATTGCACTCTCTCCTCAGTTTCATACCTAAAAGACCATTTGAATACGAATTCTCAGGTGGTCGCTCTCAGCTGCCTAGCACCACAGTGAGTACAGCACGAACGTTTGTCCTCTGCTCCCACAGCAGAAGAGCCAGGATTGAAAGCTGGTGCTGGACCTGTTCAGCACACAATCACCTTTACATCGGTGCCTCCATCGTTGCTTTCACTGCTCACTTTCATACAGGAAAAGCATTTGAATGGATTCAGTCCAGAGCCTGCTCTCTGCTGCGCAGCAACACAATCACACAGAATGAACAGTGGCATCTGCTCCCACAGCAGAAGGACCAGCAGGGAAAGCTACTGCTGGTCCTCTTCAGCACACAGTCAGCTTTGCAACGGTGTCACCATCTTCTCAGTCTCTCCTCGGTTTCATACCTAAAAGTCCATTATAATACAAACTCTCAGGTGGTCTCTCTGAGCTGCCCAGCAGCTCAGTGAGTACAGCAGGAAGGTTTGGCCTCTGCTGCCACAGCAGAAGAGCCAGGAGGGAAAGCTGGTGCTGGACCTGTTCAGCACACAATCACCTTTGCATCGGTGCCTCCATCATTGCTTTCACTGCTCACTTTCACACAGGAAAAGCATTTGAATGGAATCAGTCCGGAACATGCTCTCTGCTGCGCAGCACCACAGTCAGCACTGAATGAACAGTGGCATCTGCTCCCACAGCAGAAGGACCAGCAGGGAAAGCTAGTGCTGGGCCTCTTCAGCACACAAGCAGCTTTGCAACGGTGTCACCATCATTGCAGTCTCTCCTCGGTTTCATACCAAAAAGTCCATTTGAATCCAAATTCTCAGGTGGTGTCTCGCAGCTGCCCAGCAGCACAGTGAGTAGAGCATGAACGTTTGGCCTCTGCTCCCACTGCAGAAGAGCCAGGAGGGAAAGCTGGTGCTGGGCCTGTTCAGCACACAATCACCTTTGCATCGGTGCCTCCATCATTGCTTTCACTGCTCACTATCATACAGGAAAAGCATTTGAATGGAATCAGTCCAGAGCCTCCTCTCTGCTGCGCAGCAACACAGCAAAGAATGAATAGTGGCATCTGCTCCCACAGCAGAGGGACCAGCAGGGAAAGCTAGGGCTGGGCCTCTTCAGCACACAGTCAGCTTTGACACGGTGTCACCATCATTGCAGTGTCTCCTCGGTTTCATACCTAAAAGTCCATTTGAATCCAAATTCTCAGCTGCTCTCTCTCAGCTGCCCAGCAGCACAGTGGTTACAGCACGAAGGTTTGGCCTCTGCTGCCACAGCAGAAGAGCCAAGAGGGAAAGCTGGTGCTGGGCCTGTTCAGCACACAATCACCTTTGTATCGGAGCCTCCATCATTGCTTTCACTGCTCACTATCATACAGGAAGAGCATTTGAATGGAGCCAGCCCAGAGGCTGCTCTCTGCTGCGCAGCAACACAGTCAGCACAGAATGAACAGTGGCATCTGATCCCACAGCAGAAGTGCCAGCTGGGAAAGCTAGGGCTGGGCCTCTTCAGCACACAGTCAGCTTTGCAACGGTGTCACCATCAATTCTGCCACTGCTCACTTTCAAACGTGAAAGTCCATTTGAATTGTTCCACTTTGGGGCTTTCTCTAGGTGGCCCAGCAGCACAGCAAGGAGAGCACGAACGTTTGCCCTCAGCTTCCAAAGCTGAAGAGCCAGGAGCGAAAGATGGTGCGAGTGATCTTCAGCACGCAGTCATCTTTGCAACGGTGCCCCCATCATTGCTCTCACTGCTCACTTTCATATCTAAGAGTGCATTTGAATGCAACATCTGCGGAGCTTGCTCTCGCCTACTCAGCAGCACAGTGAGTAGAGCATGAACGTTTGTTCTTTACTCCCACAGCAGAAGAGCCAGGAGGCAAATCGTTTGCTGGGCCTCTTCAGCACACAGTCAGCTTTGCAATTGTGTCACCATCATTGCAGTCTCTCCTCAGTTTCATACCTAAAAGTCCATCAGAATACAAATTCTCAGGTGGTCACTCTCAGCTGCCCAACAGCACAGTGAGTACAGCACGAACGTTTGGCCTCTGCTCCCACAGCAGAAGAGCCAGGATTGAAAGCTGGTGCTGGACCTGTTCAGCACACAATCACCTTTACATTGGTGCCTCCATCGTTGCTTTCACTGCTCACTTTCATACAGGAAAAGCATTTGAATTCAATCACTCCAGAACCTGCTCTCTGCTGCGCAGCAACACAGTCAGCACAGAATGAATGTTTGGCATCTGCTCCCACAGCAGAAGGGGCAGCAGGGAAAGCTAGTGCTGGACCTCTTCAGCACAGTCAGCTTTGCAACGGTGTCACCATCATTGCAGTCTCTCCTCGGTTTCATACCTAAAAGTCCATTTGAATACAAATTCTCGGGTGGTCGCCCTCAGCTGCCAGGCAGCACAGTGTGTTTATCACGAACGTTAGGCCTATGCTCCCACAGCAGAAGAGCCAGGAAAGAAAGCTGGTGCTGGGCCTGTTCAGCACACAATCACCTTTGCCTCGGGGCCTCCATCATGGATTTCACTGCTCACTTTCATACAGGAAAAGCATTTGAATGCAATCAGTCCAGAACCTGCTCGCTGCTGCGCAGCAGCACACTCAGCACAGAATGAACGTTTGGCATCTGCTCCCACAGCAGAAGGGCCAGCAGGGAAAGCTGGTGCTGGGCCTCTTCAGCACACAGTCAGCTTTGCAACGCTGTCACCATCATTGCAGTTTGTCCTCGGTTTCATACCTAAAAGTCCATTTGAATATAAATTCTCGGGTGGTCGCCCTCAGCTGCCAGGCAGCACATTGTGTATAGCACGAAAGTTTGCCTCTGCTCCCCCAGCAGAAGACCCAGGATAGAAAGCTGGTGCTGGGATTCTTCAGCTCACAGGCAGCTTTCAAGTGTGTCACCATCATTGCTGTCACCATTCCCTTTCATACCTGAAAGAGCATTTGAATACTACCTCTGCGAATCATAGCTAGGGTAGGCTAGGCTAATCTAAGGCAGGCTAGGCTAAAGCAGGCCTAACCTTACGCCTGACCCTAACCCTTACCCCTAACCCTAATGTCTTCAACCTAACTGTAACCCCTAACCATAAACCTAACCCTTAACCCTAACCATGACCCTAATTGTAAGAGTAACACATTCTTACACTAACCATTATCCTAAACCCTAACACTAACCCATCCTAAACCTAAACCATACATTAAAACTAACCATAACCCATAACCTTAACAATTACTCTAACTCTTTTTTCTAACCCCTAACTCTAATGGCTGCCAGTTTAACCCAGCCCACTGACCCTAACATTAGCTATAACCCATCCTAACCATAGACCTAACACTAACCCCTAATGCTTACGCTAACACCTAAACCTAAACCTAACACATCCTAAAGCTTACCATACCATTAACCCTTAGGCTAAACCCTAACCCTAGCCCCTAACTCTAAACCTAACCCTAAACCTTACCCTTAATGCACCCTAATTTCTAAACCTAATCCTCTACACTCATAGCCAAAGAACCAGGCTAGAAAGCTGGTGCTGCGCATCTTTGGCACAGAGTGTGGTTTGTTACGGTGCCACCCACCTTGGGGGCGCTCCTCACTTTCCCACCCAAATGTCCAATTGAATCCAACCCATTTGGTGGTACCCTAGGCTGCCCTTCAGCACGGCCAGCAGAGCTCTCTAGCCTGGTTCTTTGGCTATGGGAGTACAGGATTAGGGTTACAAGTTAAGGTGGATTAAGGTTAGGGTAAGGTTTAGGGTGATGGTTAGAGTTAGGGGTTGGGGTTACGGTTTAGGTTAGGGGTTATTGGTGTGGTTTAGAATGTGTTAGGCTTAGGTTTAGGGTTAGGTGTTAGGGTAAGTATTAGGGGTTAGGTTTAGGTGTACAGCTAGGATGGGTTATGTCTAGTATTAGGGCCAGCGGTTATGGTTAAGGTGGCAGCGATTAGAGTTAAGGGTTAGAAATAAGAGAGTAAGGGTTAAGGTTATGGGTTATGGTTAGGTTTAGGGCAAGGGGCAGGTTTAAGATGGGTTAGTGATAGGGTTTAGGGAAACAGGGGTCTCATGTGTTACTCTTACGATTAGGGTCATGATTAGGGTTATGTGTTAGGTTTATGGTTAGGGGTTATAGTTAGCTTGAAGACATTGGGGTTAGGGGTAAGGGTTAGGGTCAGGGGTAAGGTTAGGCCTGCTTTAGCCTAGCCTGCCTTAGATTAGCCTAGCCTACCCTAGCTATGCCTGGGTTAGGTTACATTACATTAGCCTAACCTAGCCTAGCTTGGCTTAGATTAGCCTAGCTCTGCCTGCTTTAGATTACAATAGACTAGCCTAGCATCTATTAGCATAGGCTCGGTTAGATTACCATAGCCTAGCTCTGCTAGGTTAGATTAGACTAGCCTAGCTTAGTCTGGATTAGCCTAGCCTTGTCTAGATTAGCCTAGCCTTGTCTAGATCAGCCTAGCCTTGGTTAGATTAGCTGAGCGTAGCCTAGCTCTGCCTGGGTTAGATTAGGTTAGACTTTCCCAGCCTAGCCTGGGTTAGCCTAGAGCAGATGAGTCTGCCTTGGGTTACATTAGATTAGTCTAGTTTAGCCTGTGAGAGGCCAAGCCTTCGTGCTCTACTCACTCTGCTGCTGGGCAGCTGAGACCTACCACCAAAGAGGTTGGATTCAAATGGACTTCTAGATGGGAAAGTAAGGAGCAACACCAATGTCGGTGGCACCGTAGCAAAGCTCACTGTGTGCTGAAGATGCCCAGCACCAGCTTTCTAGCCTGGTTCTTTGGCTATGGGAGAAGAGGATTAGGGTTACGGGTTAGGATGGATTAAAGTTAGGGTAGGGTTTAGGGTTAGAGTCAGGGGTTAGGTTTACAGTTTAGGGTAAAGGTTAGTGGTAGGGTAAGGATTAGGATGTGTTAGGGTTAAGTATTAGGGTAAGTATTAGGGATAAGTGTTAGGTATATGGTTAGGAGGGCTTTTGGATAGTGTTAGGGTCAAGGGTTAGGGTTAAGGTGGCAGCCATTAGAGTTAGGGGTTAGAAATAAAAGATATAATAAGGCTTAAGGTAATGGGTTATGCTTAGCCTTAGGGTAAGGGTTAGGTTTAGGATGGGTTAGTTTTAGTTTTTAGGGTAAGGGTTAGGGTTATTGTATGTTACTCTTAAGATTAGGGTCATCCTTAGGGTTAAGGGTAAGGGTTAGGGTTAGGGTTAGGCCTGGTTTAGTCTAGCCTGCCTTATATTAGCCTAGCCTACCCTAGCTCTGCCTGGGTTAGATTACATTAGCCTAACCTAGCTCAGTTTGTTTTAGATTAGCATAGCTCTGCCTGCCTTAGATTACAATTAGCCAGCGTAACCTCGGTTAGCCCAGCCTTGGTTTCCTTATCATAGCCTAGCTCTGCTGGTTTAGATTACACTAGCCTTGCCTGGCCTGGGTTAGATTAGCCTAGCCTAGACTGGTTTAGCCTTGCCTGGGTTAGATTAGCGCAGCCTGCCCTAGCACTGCCTGGGTTAGATTAGGTTAGACTATTCTAGCCTAGCCTGGGTTAGCCAGGGACACCCGAGTCAGGGCTGGGGTAGATTACATTAGCCTGGCTTAGCTTTTGAGAGGACAAGAATTCATCCTCTACTCACTCTACTGTTGGGCAGTTGAGAGCTACCCCCAAAGACATTGATATCAAATGGACTTTTAGGTGGGAACGTGAGGATCAACACCAATGTCGGTAGCACCGTAGCAAAGCTCACTGTGTTGGTAACATTCCCAGCACCAGCTTTCTAGACTGGTTCTTTGGCTATGGGAGTTCAGGGTTAGGGTTATGGGTTAGCATGGATTAAGGTTAGCGTTAGATTTAGGGGTTGGTGTTAGGGTTTAGGGTAAGGGTTAGTGGTAGGGTAAGGCTTCGGATGTGTTAGGCTTTGGTGGAGGGTTCGGTGTTACAGTAAGCATTAGGGGTTAGGTTTAGGTGTACGGCTAGGAGGGGTTATGGCTAGTGTTAGGGTCAGCGGGTTGGGTTAAGGTGGCAGCCATTAGAGTTAGGGTTAGAAATAAGAGTTAGAGTAAGGGTTAAGGTTATGGGTAGGTTCAGGGTAAGGCTCTGGTTTAGGATGGGTTAGTGTTAGGGGTTAGTATAATGGTTAGGGTTCTTATGTGTTACTCTTACAGTTAGGGTCATGGTTAGGGTTAAGGGTTAAATTTACGGTTAGGGGTTACAGTTAGGTTGAAGACATTGGGGTTAGGGGTAAGGGTTAGGGTCAGGGGTAAGGTTAGGCCTGCTTTAGCCTAGCCTGCCTTAGATTAGCCTAGCCTACCCTAGCTATGCCTGGGTTAGGTTACATTACATTAGCCTAACCTAGCCTAGCTTGGCTTAGATTAGCCTAGCTCTGCCTGCCTTAGATTACAATAGCCTAGCCTAGCATTTATTAGCATAGCCTCGGTTAGATTACCATAGCCTAGCATGGCTAGGTTAGATTAGACTAGCCTAGCTTAGTCTGGATTAGCCTAGGCTAGCCTACTCTGGATTAGCCTAGCCTGGGTTAGATTAGCCGAGCCTAGCCTACCTCTACCTCGGTTAGATTAGGTTAGACTATCCTAACCTAACGTGGGTTAGCCTAGACCAGCCGTGTCTGCCTTGGGTTACATTAGATTAGTCTAGTTTAGCCTGTGAGAGGCCAAACATTTGTGCTCTACTCACTCTGCTGCTGGGCAGCCGAGACCTACCACCAAAGAGGTTGGATTCAAATGGACTTCTAGTTGGGAAAGTAAGGGGCGACACCAATCTCGACCAATCTAGGGTTACGGGTTAGGATGGATTAAAGTTAGGGTAAGGTTTAGGGTTAGAGTCAGGTTAGGGTTAGGGTTTAGGGTAAGGGTTAGTGGTAGGGTAAGGCTTAGGATGTGTTTGGGTTTGGTGTTTGAGTAAGTATTAGGGATTAGTGTGAGGTATATGCTTACGATGGCTTTTGGATAGTGTTAGGCTCAGGGGTTAGGGTTAAGGTGGCAGCCATTAGAGTTAGGGGTTAGAAATAAGAGCTGTAATAAGGGTTAAGGTTATGGGTTATGCTTAGCTTTAGGGTAAGGGTTAGGTTTAGGATAGGTTAGTTTTAGTTGTTAGGGTAAGGGTTAGAGTTATTATATGTTACTCTTATGATTAGGCTCATGGTTAGGGTTAAGGGTAAGGGATAGGCCTGGTTTAGCCTAGCCTGTCTTATATAATCCTAGCCTACCTGATCTCTGTCTGGGTTACATTACATTGCCCTAACCTAGCCTAGCTCTGCCTGCCTTAGATTAGAATAGCCTACCCTAGCCTGTCTTAGCCTAGCCTCGGTTAGATTTTCATAGCCTAGCTCGGCTACCTTAGATTAGACTAGCCTAACCTAGCCTGGCTTACATTAGCCTAGCCTTGTCTGGTTTACCCTAGCCTGGGTTAGAGTAGCCTAGCCTTGCCTACTCTGCCTGCATTAGATTAGATCAGGCTATCCTTGCCTAGCCTGGGTTAGCCTTGCCCAACCAAGCCTGGGTTAGATCAGATTAGCCTAATTTAGCTGGTGACAGGCCAAACATTCGTGCTCTACTCCCTCTGCTGTTGGGCAGCCAAGAGCTACCACCAAAGAAGTTGGATTCAAATGGACTTTTAGGTGGGAAAGTGAGGAGCGACACCTATGTGGGTTGCCCCGTAGCAAAGCTCACTGTGTGCTGAAGATGCCTAGCACCAGGTTTCAGGCCTGCTTCTTTGGCTGTGGGTCTAGAAGGTTAGGGTTACGAGTTAGCGTTAGGCTGGAGTAGGCTTAGGGTAAGGTTTACTTTAGGGTTATGGATTACAGTTAGTGGGTAGGGTTAGGGTTTAAAATCAGGCTTACAGGTAAGGATAATGGTTACCGTTAGGGGTTATAGCTAAGGGTTTAGGGTTTATGGTTAGGGTTAGGGTTTAGGGTAAGTGTTAGTGTAAGGTTTATGATGTGTAAGGCTTAGTTTCAGGTTTAGGTGTTAATTTAAGTATTAGGGGTTATGCTTAGGTGTATGGCTAGGGTTGGTTATATTTAGTGTAAGGGTAGGTGTTTAGGGTTAAGTTAGCACCCATTAGCTTTAGGGGTTAGGGTTAGGGTTAGGCCTGGTTTAGCCTAGCCTGGTTTAGCCTAGCCTGCCTTAGATTAGGCTGGAGTAGGCTTAGGGTAAGGTTTAAGTTTAGGGTTATGGATTACAGTTAGGGGGTAGGGTTAGGGTTTTAAATTAGGCTTACAGTTAAGGATTATGGTTACCATTAGGGTAAACCCTAAGGGTTTATGGTTAGTGTTAGGTCTAGGGTTTAGGGTAAGTGTTAGTGTAAGGTTTATGATGTGTTAGGCTTAGTTTCAGGGTTAGGTGTTAAGGTAAGTATTAGGGGTTATGCTTAGGTGTATGGTTAGGTTTGGTTATATTTAGTGTAAGGGTCGGTGTTTAGGAATAAGTTAGCACCCATTAGGTTTAGGGGTTAGGGTTAAGAGATAGCGTAAATATCAAGGTTATGGGTTAAGCTTAGGTTTAGGTTAAGCTTTAGGTTTAGATTCTAGATGGGTCAGTGTTAGTGGTTAGGGTAAGTGTTAGGGTTTTTATGGGTACCCTTATGGTTAGGGTCATGTTTAGGGTTTAGGGTAAGGGTTAGGGTCAGGGTTAGGGTTAGGGTCAGGGTGAGGCCTGGTTTAGTCTAGCCTGCCTTAGATTAGCCTGACCATTGCTCTGCCTGGGTTAGATTACATTAGCCTCACCTAGACCAGCTTGGGTTAGGTTTGCATAGCCCTGCCTGCCTTAGATTACAATAGTCTAGCGTAACCTCGGTTAGCCCAGCCTTGGTTTGCTTATCATAGCCTAGATCTGCTGGCTTAGATTACACTAGCTTTGTCTCGCCTGGGTTAGATTAGCCGAGCCTGCCCTAGCTCTGCGTGGGTTAGACTAGGTTAGACTATCCTAGCCTAGCCCAACCGAGGCAGGGTTGTGGTAGATTACATTAGCCTGGCTTAGCCAAACATTCATGCTCTACTCACTCTGCTGTTGGGCAGCTGAGAGCTACCACCAAAGACATTGATATCAAATGGACTTTTAGGTGGGAACGTGAGGAGCGAAACCAATCTCGGCGGCACCGTAGCAAAGCTCACTGTGTGCTGAAGATGCCCAGCACCAGCTTTCTAGCCTTGTTCTTTGGCTATGGGAGTTCAGGGTTAGGGTTATGGGTTAGCACGGATTAAGGTTAGGCTAAGGGTTAGGGTTAGACTTAGGGATTAGCTTTGGGCTTTAGGGTAAGGGTTAGTGGTAGGGCAAGTGTTAAGATGTGTTAGGCTTAGGTTTAGGGTTAGGTGTTAGGGTAAGTATTAGGGGTTAGGTTTAGGTGTATGGTTCGGATGCCTTATGGCTAGTATTAGGGTCAGGGGGTTGGGTTAAGTTGGCAGCCATTAGAGTTAGGGGTTAGAAATAAAAGTTAGAGTAAGGGTTAAGGTTATGGGTTATGGTTAGGTTTAGGGCAAGGGGCAGGTTTAGGATGGGTTAGTGTTAAGGGTTCGGGTAATGGTTAGGGGTCTTATGTGTCACTCTTATGATTAGGGTAATGGTTAGGCTTAAGTGTTAGGTTTACAGTGAGGGGTTACAGCTAGGTTGAAGACATTGGGGTTAGGGGTAAGGGTTAGGGTCAGGGGTAAGGTTAGGCCTGCTTTAGCCTAGCCTGCCTTAGATTAGCCTAGCCTACCCTAGCTATGCCTGGGTTAGGTTACATTACATTAGCCTAACCTAGCCTAGCTTGGCTTAGATTAGCCTAGCTCTGCCTGCCTTAGATTACAATAGCCTAGCCTAGCATTTATTAGCATAGCCACGGTTAGATTACCATAGCCTAGCATGGCTAGGTTAGATTAGACTAGCCTAGCTTAGTCTGGATTAGCCTAGGCTAGCCTACTCTGGATTAGCCTAGCCTGGGTAAGATTAGCCGAGCCTAGCCTACCTCTACCTCGGTTAGATTAGGTTAGATTATCCTAGCCTAGCCTGGGTTAGCCTAGACCAGCCGAGTCTGCCTTGAGTTACATTAGATTAGTCTAGTTTAGCCTGTGAGAGGCCAAACATTTGTGCTCTACTCACTCTGCTGCTGGGCAGCTGAGACCTACCACCAAAGAGGTTGGATTCAAATGGACTTCTAGATGGGAAAGTAAGGAGCGACACAAATCTCGGCGGCACCGTAGCAAAGCTCAGTGTGTGCGGAAGATGCCCAGCACCAGCTTTCTAGCCTGGTTCTTTGGCTATGGGAGAAGAGGATTAGGGTTACGGGTTAGGATGGATTAAAGTTAGGGTAAGGTTTAGGGTTAGAGTCAGGTTAGGGTAAGGGTTAGGGTTTAGGGTAAGGGTTAGTGGTAGGGTAAGGGTGAGGATGTGTTAGGGTTAGGTATTAGGGTAAGTATTATGGATTAAAGTTAGGGTAAGGTTTAGGGTTAGAGTCAGGTTAGGGTAAGGGTTAGGGTTTAGGGTAAGGGTTAGTGGTAGGGTAAGGGTGAGGATGTGTTAGGGTTAGGTATTAGGGTAAGTATTAGGGATTAGTGTTAGGTATATGCTTAGGATGGCTTTTAGATAGTGTTAGGATCAGGGGTTAAGGTTAAGGTGGCAGCCATTAGAGTTAGGAGTTAGAAATAAGAGCTATAATAAGGGTTAAGGTTATGGGTTACGTTTAGCTTTAGGGTAAGGGTTAGGTTTAGGATGTGTTAGGTTTAGTTGTTAGGGTAAGGGTTAGAGTCATTATATGTTACTCTTATGATTAAGGTCATGGTTAGGGTTAAGGGTAAGGGTTAGGCCTGGTTTAGCCTAGCCTGTCTTATATAAGTCTAGCCTACCCTAGATCTGTCTGGGTTACATTACATTGACCTAAACTAGCCTAGCTCTGCCTGCCTTAGATTAGAATAGCCTACCCTAGCCTGTGTTAGCCTAGCCTCGGTTAGATTTTCATAGCCTAGCTCTGCTAGCTTATATGAGACTAGCCTAGCCTAGTCTGTCTTAGATTAGCCTAGCCTGGCTTAGATTAGCGTAGCCTAGTCTGGTTTACCCTAGCCTGGGTTAGAGTAGCCTAGCCTTGCCTACTCTGCCTGCATTAGATTAGATCAGGCTATCCTTGCCTAGCCTGGGTTAGCCTTGCCCAACCAAGCCTGAGTTAGCCTAGCCTGGGTTAGATCAGATTAGCCTAATTTAGCTCGTGACAGGCCAAACATTCGTGCTCTACTCCCTCTGCAGCTGGGCAGCCAAGAGCTACCATCAAAGAGGCTGGATTCAAATGGACTTTTAGGTGGGAAAGTGAGGAGCGACACCTACGTGGGTGGCACCGTCACAAAGCTCATTGCGTGCTGAAGATGCCTAGCACCAGGTTTTGGGCCTGCTTCTTTGGCTGTGGGTCTAGAAGGTTAGGGTTACGAGTTAGGGTTAGGGTGGAGTAGGCTTAGGGTAAGGTTTAAGTTTAGGGTTATGGATTACAGCTAGGGGTAGGGTTAGGGTTTTAAATTAGGCTTACAGTTAAGGATTATGGTTACTGTTAGGGTTTATAGCTAAGGGTTTAGGGTTAGTGTTAGGTTTAGGGTTTAGGGTAAGTGTTAGTGTAAGGTTTATGATGTGTTAGGCTTAGTTTTAGGGTTAGGTGTTGAGGTAAGTATTTGGGGTTATGCTTAGGTGTATGGTTAGGTTTGATTATATTTAGTGTAAGGGTAGGTGTTTAGGGTTAAGTTAGCACCCATTAGGTTTAGGGGTTATGATTAAGAGATAGGGTAAATGTTAAGGTTATGGGTTAAGCTTAGGTTTAGGGTAAGGGTTAGGTCTAGATTCTGGATGGGTTAGTGTTAGTGGATAGAGTAAGGGTTAGGGTTATTATGGGTACCCTTATGGTTAGGGTCATGTTTAGGGTTAAGGGTAAGGGTTAGGGTCAGGGTGAGGCCTGGTTTAGTCTAGCCTGCCTTAGATTAGCCTAGCTGACCATTGCTCTGCCTGGGTTAGATTACATTAGCCTCACCTAGACCAGCTTGGGTTAGGTTTGCATAGCCCTGCCTGCCTTAGATTACAATAGCCTAGCGTAACCTCGGTTAGCCCAGCCTTAGTTTGCTTATCATAGCCTAGCTCTGCTGGCTTAGATTACACTAGCTTTGTCTCGCCTGGGTTAGATTAGCCGAGCCTGCCCTAGCTCTGAGCCTGAAGGTCCCTTCCAACCCAAACCACTCTATGATTCTATGATATTCTGGATTTCGTAAGGCAGGCAAATCAACACTTTTCCTAAAATCTGCAGCTTTTAGGCCGCTTCCCAGAATATGACAGGACACAACCTTTTTAATCTGAGCTATCGCTATGAAACTCAAAACTAATGCTTCCAGCCCTGGTCCTGCTTGCACCCGATACAAACCTCAAACAAATCTCCTGAAGATACTCACATATTGGTGTGAATCTGAGTCAAAGCCACTGCCTGTAACCAGTGTCAGTGTCTACAGCACTTTACATTCAATTCCTGCTTTAGCTAAAAATAGTAGGCTCCTATCTATGCACACACAGCTCCTATTTACTTCATGAAATTGCTTTACAGTGCTGCATCAAATTCCTGTTCTTTAATAAAAATGGGTTCTCTGCTTTTCTCTCCTAGTCACAGCACTGATGAAACGTGACAAGATTTTCTTTAGACATCTCATGGCCTTCTCTGATGCTAAAAACGACAGAAGAGAGAAGTATTTGTACGAGTAACCAGCAGAAGCATCAGTGGGCTCAGGATGTCCCACAAATATTCAGAACAACACAGCAGTGGGCTCGCGAAACTGCTCATGATGAACCAGTTCCTTGACGTCAGGCATTTCACTAGTAAAGCCTCGCTGCAGCCACTCTCTTTGGGGATTGCCCTTCACAGAACTGTTCAAAACCAAAGTTAATCATGCAGCAAAGCCAAGAGCCAAGGAACTCATCCCTGCCACACCACAAAAATTAGCGATGTGCTGGCATCTTCACGAGGTGCTGATTGCCACAGTTTATTGAACACCAGTGCTGAAGGCCTTACCACCCTCACAGGGAAGAACTTGTGCCTGAGATCTCCCTTGACCTGCTCCTCACGCCCTGGGGGGGGATGCAGCCCAGCACACAGGGGGGTTCTGGGCTCAAGCGCACCCTCAAGCCAGGTCACGGGGAGATTCTCGTCACCCAAAACCCCAAGTCCTTCTCCTCAGGGCTGCTCCATCCCATCCCCACTAGACTGTGCTCACAGTCCCACAACAACACGTTCAAATGCCCTCGTGTGCCCATTCCACTGGAATGACAGACTGCAGTATCTTTCCTTCAGGGACCTCACAGTGCTGATGAAACCTTCCCACTCCTCTGTGTGGTGTTCTGCTCCTGCTGTGTACCTCAGGAGGCAGGAGTTATTTTAGCAGACAGCAGAATAACAGGAAAAAACAACAGAAAATTCGATTCCCAGCTCCTTCGATTCCCAGGCAAAGCAACACCTGAGCTGCCTGGGGGGACTTGGTGCACCCTTCCATAGGGGCAGCAGCCCCTCCAACCTAAGAAGTTAGTAGTGCAACAATTGTCATGTACCCAGGCAGTTCCAGCAAGGCAACTGCATTTCCAGCTACTGAAAGACCAGCCCCCATCCCCATTCCCACGTTTTGGCACTTGAGAGGTCACTTTGGTAAACCAGATGACACCCAACAGCCACTTTGTGGCACATCAGCTGACTATCAAAGGAGAACTTTTCTGCATAGCTCATTCACGTATTTCAGAAGCCTTTCAGGGTATTGGGAAGTCAAAGTACATTAATCTCTGCTTTATACAACTCCACTGGGCAGTCAGAAACCATTCATTATCTCTGCCTGTCAGAAAGATATTGCAAACCCACACATCACTGAGGTTGTGCAATCTTATGACCTGTGCTGTGCAGCGATGAAGTTGATCTTCAGTATTTAAGGCAAGCAAATACTCTTGTAGAGATCCAAGCTCCTGCAACAAAGCCTTCAGTGAACACCAACACTTCTAGTAAAGACATCATCCTACTCATTATCATTAAAATGCTGATCATTACAGTAGTCCCCATGAACCAAAGGTATCTGAACTACACAGAAGACTCTCCCTGACTAGAACACACTTTGTGAACACAGAAATCAGTTCGTTACAGGCTGTTCCTACGTAGTGTGCAAAACCAACTCAATGAAAAGCACATTTAAATAACTTTAAATTAATTATTAAAGCAGCGTTCCTCTCAGAATAAAGAGTGGCTTTAGGGCTTGCTGCCTGAAGTGCATAAGGAGGAGTCATGACTATTATATAAGGCTCCACAATGGATATGGCAACAGCATGGCCCCTCTAGTAGAATTTGCTGCCAGACTCCACAAGAGAAAGTTTGTAATGTTTCTGAAGCATTTAATGGTTCTAAAGCTCTGATGAACTTTCCCAAGGGAAAGGAAAACTGCTTTTAATTTAACACTGAACTACGTATCATTCTGGGCACTGGGGAGAGGAGGGGTGCAAGTACAGGAACTGCTTACACTAACTCTGTTTTCTGTAACAAGGAAGAGTTCTGCAAGCGCACAACGAAGAGGAAGAAGAATCCCAGGCTTGGCCATGTCATGACAGAAGTTGTTTTCCGTACGGGTAAAAAGCTGCCAAAGTGGCTTCAACAAGGTAAGGTCACAGTCCCTGAAAAAAGCTAATTCTAATGAAATAGTGAGTGACCGTGACCTTATGCCTCTTTCTGGGAGGGAAAAAAAAACAACACAGAACCCCAAACAAATTCAAGAGAACAGAACCAAACAGTTTTAACAGATGCATCAATGAAGGAAGAGGCACAAGAATTACTCTAAAATTTAAATTCAGTCAAGTGTTTCAGCACAATTAATTTCATTCTGAATCGGTGAAGTGGAGAAAACCTCACATCTATGAATATGTCCAAATGACTTTGGTAAAACTAAGTGGCCTCCTGAAATGAGGACTTGAAAATACCTGTATCCATCACTTTGCAAAATGCTGTAGCTCCATTGATTGAAATTATCCAGTACTGCACTACAGCAGTGAGCAGGTGATGCCCTTGTATAGGGCAAAATCTCATCTATAGCTTTCAAAACAATTCCAACCCTGCCTCCTTCTTACTCCCCAGTTAAAGCCAACTAACCCAAATGTTACTTATTACACAGAGAGGATGACAAATATTGGGGAGGGGGGAGGGGAGGGACAAGGGGAAACTCAATTTCAGAACGTATCATCAGATTAACGCAAGGAAAATACTAAATAATACAAGCACAATGGAGACTTGGCCTTTCAGTAATTAAACCTGGCGTCCACATGACAAAAGATGACATTTGCTGATGAAAACACCTAAGGGAACTTGAAAAAGTAATAAACCATAAGTAATTATTACCATAAGTAATAAGACCATAAGAAAAGCACAGTTTCATTCACTGCCCAAAACCAAACCAACACAGATGCGGTCAGAAAGTGAACTGGTGTGAAACACCCCTGTGACTGCCACGGCACAACGCAGAGCCAGCACAGGCCCTGCACCACAGAACAGCCAGGGCAGTCTCACCAGCCCATCTCGGGCCCCTGTGTGGCAAAGCAACACCTGAGCTGCCTGGGGGGACTTGGTGCACCCTTCCATAGGGGCAGCAGCCCCTCCAACCTAAGAAGCAGGGGACTTGCTGCAGACAAGAACGCTTCCCTCCCCACTGCCCACTTCTAGACAGCCCTGTCTCCAGCAGCCCACTCCACGCCTGCCAGAACCACCAGTCCCCTCAACGGCCTGCAGGCAGGCAGAACAATGAGACTTCTGGAGCAAACACAGACACTAGTAACTAAATAAAGGAATAAACAAGAAATCTAAGGTTGTAACAGTGCTGCGGCTGCTCTGCAGCACACTGCAGGGTCCCTGCCACACTGCAGCCTTCAGAGTTGAAGCTGAAAAGATGTTTGGAACAAGCCCCCTATAACCTCTCCACTGGTCCCAGCAGCACCATGATGGACACAAAGAGGAGACGAAAGTCACTGTCACTCCTTGCCAAGCCTTCACTTTGCTCCTTCGCACTATGAATGTAATGAATGGCCCTTTATTTTACAGCTGTACTAATGCCAGTGCAAAAAAAAACCAATAACCGTGGGCAAACACATCACCAGTCACTGACAAAAGCTCAGACCAACCTTGGGGAGCAAAGGTGTTGGGATCCCACAGCTGCTGGACTCACACAGGACACAGTTAGAAAATCAGAGCCCAGCTCTGAAGCAAGCTGCCTCCAGTGCAATAGCAGAACTGTGGTCTCAGCAGCATCTGGAGAGATTCTATTCATTTAGCAAGCAAGAAAAATTCAACACATTCTCATCCTAAGAAATAAAAGAAATTAAACTAAAGGAGCTAAAGGCATGTGGGACTATCATCTTCTCTCCCAAGCTGCTTAGCAGCTACATTAAACCCTTTGAACTCTGATACACTCACCACACTCAGAGTGCATCACACTCGGGTGTATTACCCAGCTGCAGGTTCCTCCCTGAAATGAGCAGGTACCAACGGCCCCTGCCTAAGCCCTCTCCTGCCCCTGCTCAGAGCCTGCCATGACTGAGGGTCCACAGCAGTACCTCTAACAAAGAACACCGTCTCTCACTTGGCTTGCTAAAAGGCCACCACTAAGACTTCAAAGCCTGGGCCACCATCTGCTCTTTGCAGAGCCTCACCTTGATTTGTGAGCGCTTCTCTCAGAGCTGGGGTTATCACCTCTCACTTCCCACCCTCCTCCTTCCTCCCAGCATTCCCTTGAGTCAAGCTCATTCCAACACCTCCTTCCTCGACCTCACATTCTCTCTGTTTCAAGACAAGGAATTACAACCATTTAGATCCAAGCATCACAGTTTGAACGCTGTGGCACAGTTCAGCCACAGACCTGCTGAGCTTAAAACTGACACAAGCGTCCACATGTTAATTCCTGCATTCCTGTAATTCTGCTTTTTACCCCTCTTCCCATCGGACTCTGACCTTTCAGTTTGAGATTTAAGACAGAAAATATACTTAAATAAATAAATAAAACACCACACCAGGAACCAGGTGGATTTGTTCTACTAACACAGCAACCGGCTTCAAGCAGCCTGGGCTAGTGGAAGGTAGGTGGGGTGGAACTAGGTGAGCTTTAAAGTCCCTTCTAACCCAAAGCACTGTGTGATTCTGTGATTTAGTAACATTCTCCAGGGCATGTTAAGAAACAAGCTGTTTGAATCTCATGTGAGGTTGAGTGGGACCCCAAAGGTTGAAGCCCAAGAGTTTCAGGGCTTCACAATAACCTCATCTCTCCACAGAGCACAAACCAGAGGGAATTATACATTGCCTGGAGAGACAAGCATCTATAGTTCCAGTTATCTGGGACAGGTCAGGGGAGAAAACCACATCGCTACCACGACTCAGCCCAGGATAACTGTCACTTCTGAGACTTTATGGGTATTTATTCTTTCACATCTGAACAAAGAAGCATGAAAGTCTAAATAATTACTTTGATATTTCATAAAGCTTGTCAGCTCCTTATGGCTGGTTTTGAAATATTAAAGGAGATATGAATAAACAACCACCCAAAATCAACTGAGCACCTTTTCTTTTCACAAATGGGCTATCGCCCATCCAAGCCTCCTGCGTGCCAAAGACATCAAGAAGTTCATACAAACACTTCCAGTTTGAGTCCACCCACCAACTGTGGCCGTGACGAAGGAAACCACAGATTTCTTGTGGATCTGAGCAAAATTTCAGAAATAAAGGAGCCCCAGAAGAAAAAAAGAAAGAGAAAAACCATCCAACCAACCAAAAAACCAAAACAACACAAACCAAGAGACTCAGAGGTTCAAGGGCAAAAGAGTTCCTCGTAAGCACTTGAAAAGAAAGTAGGAGAGTAGACCATTTAGGGACAGAGGTTATTACCTTCCCCACTCATCTTGAATAAAACTCTGGCCCACACTTTCAGGGAGGCTGTTCAGGAAGGTGTTTTTTAATGACCAGTAACACAACATGGTCCAAGCTGTTTCCATCTTCTACTTCCTTTCACTCTGCTGAATTTTTAGGCAGGATTTCATTGCTTTCTATAGCACGGCAGAACTTCCCTCAAAGGCAGCGCTATAAAGTACCTGTCATTTGTTGGGTTTAAAAGCTCGTTTCTTGAGACGTGATTTATCAGCAAGATGCTTCAGCAGTAAAATATTAACCATAGAATCGCAGAGTGGTTTGGGTTGAAGGGACCTCAAAACCCATCCAGCTCCAAGCCCCTCCCACAGTCAGAGGCAGCTCCCACCAGGTGCTCCAAGCCCCAGAACGTCTCCATGGACTCCTCTGGACTGGGGTTGAACGGATTGAAAGTAGCCCTGAGAAGAAGCACTTGGGGGTGTTGGTCTATGAGAAGCTCCCCATGCCCTGGCTTCAGTGGGCGCTTGAGCCCAGATCCCCTCCCTGTGCTGGGCTGCAACCTCAGAGCATGAGCAGCAGCTCAGGGAGGGGATTCTCCCCCTCTGCTGTGTTTCGGGGAGACCCCCCTGCAGGCCTGATCCAGCTCTGGGGCAACAGCACAAGAGGGACGTGGAGCTGCTGGAGCGAGTCCAGAGGAGGAAATGGAGATGATGCGAGGGCTGGAGCAGCTCTGCTCTGGAGCCAGGCTGAGAGAGCTGGGCTGGTTCCACCTGCACAAGAGAAGGCTCCTCAAGGGGAGACCTTAGAGCAGCTCCAGTGCCTAAAGGGGCTACAGGAATCCTGGAGAGGGGCCTTGGGTAGCGGCCTGCAGGAACACCAAACAGGAGGGAAACCCTCGCCTTCTCGTGGCCCCATCCAGCAAAAAGTTCCAGGGCCTTTTATGCAATGAAAGGCACACACTTTAAGAAAACAATAATCAAGGGCTAGAGCCAGGACTAACAGAACCAGCGCTGAGGGAAAACCTTGGCAAGGCTGTCAGACAGAAAGCCTGCCTGGCAGCAAGGAACACTGCTACAACATTCCCAGGGGAGCTCTTAAAGTTCATGGATTACACGACTGAAGAGCTCAAGTTCAAATCCACGGAGCTCTGGAAGAGGTACTGCAGGGGCAAGAGGACAGCTAGAAAAGCTGATGACTTGGCCCTTACTTCAGGCTCATCTGTCACTGACACCACAGGCAAGAACCACCTGGGTTGTTCAGAAAACTGTGTTAGACATCAGGCTGCCCACAGGAACAGCACTTGGCTCCTTGCAAAACAGCCTTCTGCAGGACTAAAACATACGGGAGAAACCGGGACAGGGAGCAGACTTCCACGCAGCTACTCCTGAACACAACGCAAGAGGAGAACCCTGCTAGTGCATGTGGGCATCTTCCTGCTCCAGCTACAAAGTCTGCCTGCCACAACCCAGCTGAAGAGATGCTGACAGTGCTGCAGTTTGCTCAGCCCACAGATGAAAGGCCCTGCCAGTCTTACACAGCACAGGATACTCTCACTGCTCTCAGTCACATGCAGAATGGCTTGGAGCATTTGCAAGTGAGCACAAAGACAAACACTGGAACCTTGGTTTGAGTCATCCGTGAACCAGCAAACACCCCAACAGCAAGAAAACCTCCTTAGAAGTAGCTGCTAGTGTCAACAGAAACACAAGCCCCAGACCCCCTCCGGTGAAGCACAAAAGCCTGAAGCAAAAAGCAGACAGCGGTTGAAGCCTGACAGCTGAGAGATGGCCATCTTGGCAATCCCTTACCCCTCAGCACTGCCAGAGGAAGTGTCCTGATCAAGAGCAAATCTCATGGCATGTATTTTCAGCAAGTGTCCCTGAAATGGGGAAGGCCCCTGAGAAGCTCTCGGAAGCCAGGCTTTTACTCCTGGAACAGAAACCTCTGTGACTATGCCATAACCAGCTGGAAGGAAGCCTCCATCCACACATCCATCCCCACGCAGCAGAAGGTCCCTCACGTTATGCTCAGGCAGCAGGTCCTAGCTGCCAGCCAAAGGAAGGATGCTATTCAAGCAGACCTGCAGCTCAGCCTCCACAGGGGGAATCCTGCACTTTCTTTCCTGTGAAAAGTCACTGCTGAGGGTTTTGGACATACACAACAGCATTTGAAAACCCAAACTCATGCAGACACGTAATAAGGGAAGACTTGGGCTGCTATCCAACCACCTCACTCTGCCAGGGTGCTGCACATCTGGGAAATACAAGTGGCTAAATCATCCTACCAACATCCCATTTTCCTGTAGTTCAACATCAGCCAGAACCCTCATGGATAAAACAATTCCCACATCACAACTCTAAAAATACATCTGCAGGGCTCCAGGGCTTGAAGGTTGCTTCCCCTAGCTAGAACATCCCTGCTGGGCTGGAGGGAAAGCTTTACAGCAGCTCATTAAACCACAACTCCATCTGCTGCACAGTTCTGCCAAGGTTTGTTTGATTTGGGGAACTTCCTTCCACACACCATAAAGATTGATTCCCAAAGGAAACAAAAGAGAACTAAGGATGTGCCTGTCTCCGCCCAAAAGGCACTCCCTCACAGTTGAACATTGGGCCATACAGTCACACTTTTACTGCTTTCTTCCCTGCTAGGGTAATCACAACTAAAATCCAGGTAAATGTGATTTAAGCAGCGACCCAAAGCCCCACTTGCCAAAAGCACAGGCCAGAAAGGATGGAGGAATTCCACACTTCACCCTCTGAAAGGGGACACAGCCCAGTTCCATGCACACAACCACACCAGCTGCTTTGCCAGCAAAGCCTTGTGCTTCACGCCTAGGCTTCTCCTGCATGTTTGTTCACAGCAGATGAGACATAACAGTTCTCTTCCTTTAAAACCTACCAACCCATCCTTGTTTGGCCACTGCTGATGGCTCACAGGGACCAGCCCAACTGAGCTGGGGCACACTGAGCCCTACACAGGGAGCACAGATCCAGACCCACGCTGCCACCAGGCACCAGCAAAGGCTCTGCCAGTGGCAAAGAGGAACATCATTTCCTTGGGCAAAAGCTTCACTGCATTATTACAAGAAAATGGTTTCCACAATTACATTGAAAAAAATCCAGATGGTTGGGAACACATGTTAGCACTCCATGCAACACAGAAACAGTTTCATGACATGTTATAGCATCCAGCTCTTTCTGTAGAGCTGAGAGAATGCTACTTCTGTTCTCTTAGTGCCACTCTCTTCTGTTGAGAGAGCTTTTTGGAAAGATTGCATCTCATCTGCACATCCACAGCACCTACCAAAATGCAGTCCCCATCTCATGCCAAGCCTCTGCAACCCAACAGCAAGAGAGGGACGTCAGAAGAGCACCTCTGACACACAAACAAGGACAGGTGAATACTGGGCCTGCTTTGGCAACACAAGTATCAGCAAAGGAAGCAAAACTGTGGCTCACCTTGTAACAGGAAAGAAAAAGCAGCTCCCACTCTCCAAAGCTGCTCTTCACACAGAGCAGGGGGGCACTGGACAAGGTGAGCATGTGCTGGCACTTGAGAGCCACCTACAAACTGCACTGACCACTGCAAGCAAGAACCTGGAGAGCTGCTGCAGCTGCAGGCCCAGCCTGCGGGGCTTGTCCCACAGAACACCAGTGCAGCCAAACACAAGCTCCAGCCTGAGCTTACCTTTAAAGTAACTTTGCTTTCTTCCGCCCTTATTTAGCAGGGACTCCCAAGTCCTACCCAGAAAAAGGCAAGCCTCAAGAGCTCTTGTAATGTTATTTATGAATTATAACCCTTTTCAATGGACAAGATTTAGAGAAGAAAGATTTGAAGGAAAGGGACAAGTGTCCCTCTGGCAAATCCACATTTAAGGAAGTTTTTCTTCCGAGCCACAGCAGCAGAGGTCAAAGCCCAGCCCAGCCCAGCCAAATGAGCTGCTGCAGATGAAAGCACAGTGCTCCTACAGGAATCTTTCACACCTTAAAAGTTCCAGGAAGTTTTTGGAGAGCTCTAAACCCCTGTATCAATTTTAGTTGATTTTAAATCTGACCGTTAAGTACCCCAGCCCCATGCAGTTAGCTTAAAATACAGCTAACAATTCTTGGGGACTCCAACAAGTTTCTGCCTGCAACTCAAAATCGCAGACAACCCTTTTTCTGTAAGCCTTATACCTTAAGCACCTTGTATCTTAACACTCACTTCCTCATTTCAAATAGGACTTCAACACAAGTTTCTTCATCCAGGGTCAGCATTGTTTGGTCTTCCACAGCCCTCACATGCTCACAAAGGAGGTGATGGGCACTCCCAGGGCCATTGAACTCCCTTTCAGGGGAGAGTGCCAAAGGGGATGAGGAAACATCCCCCCTGGCAAATGCACACAGAAGAAAACAAACTTCTTGACCATGTATTGTCTCCTGTAAACCCCATCTCAGTCTTGCTCTCTGTCTCTCTCACACACACACACACACACACCCCTTTTTCTTTACATTGCAAATGTGACTCTCAGCATCATTACATTTTCGTTTGGGAAACCAAGAACATTAACCTCAAAACTGTGTCCAGAGAATATGCCCATTTGATTGCTTCCCAGACCAGCACAGAAAATTAGGGTATTACCATCACTATTACTCATGCCTGCAGTTTAGAAATACAAAGGTTAATAAAGCCATTTCATTCCCTGGAAACAAGTCTAGATTGAGCTGTCTTTCCAGTCTACAAGGGGGCCTCCAGTCTCTAGGGGGCCTCCAAGGATGCTGGAGGGGGACTCTTCACTAGGGACTGGAGTGATAGGACAAGGGGTAACGGCTTAAAACTTAAACAGGGGAAGTTGAGATTGGACAGAAGGAAGAAGTTCCTTACTTTTGCACAGATCCAACACGTGCAAATCTCTCGAGCCACAAAGCTCCGTGGCAAGGGCCAAATCACCTCCAAGTGACAAAAACAGGAGAACAGCAGGCCAAAACACCCCAAACAACCCCCAAAATAGTCCAAAACCACCCCAAAATCACCTTGTCCTGCTTCTCCTATGGGACACAGGTCAGAGCCCCAAAACTGGACAAAACCACACCAAAACCACCCCAAAAACACCTTGTCCTGTTTCTCCTGTGGGATACAAGTTCAGAACCCCAAAACAGGCTCAAAAAAGGACAAAAACAACTCAAACCTATTTAAAACCACCCCCAAAACAACCCCAAACCACCCTAAAACCACCAAAATAACACCTTGTCCTGCTTCTGTGGGATACAGGCTCAGAGCCCCAAAACAGACCCAAAACAGGCCAAAAAGAGGAAGAAAACACACCAAAACACCCAAAACCACCCCTAAAACAGCCCAAGCCAACCCCAAAACCACCTTGTCCTGCTTCTCTTATGGGATACAGGGTCAGAGCCTCAAAACAGACCCAAAACAGGACAAAACTAGCAAAATCAGCAACAAAACACCACCAAATGACCCCCAAACCACCCCAAAACCAACCTGTGAGGCTTCTCCTCTGGGATACAGGGTCAGAGCCCCAAAACAGGACAAAAAGCAAGCCAAAAGCAGGCCAAAACACCCAAAACAACCCCCAAAACAGGCCAAAACCACCCCAAAATCACCTTGTCCTGCTTCTCATGGGGCACAGGTCAGAGCCCCAAAACAGGAAAAAAACAACCCAAAACCACCTTGAACTGTTTCTCCTGTGGGATACAGGCTCAGAGCCCCAAAACAGACCCAAAACACGCCAAAAACCACCCCAAGGCAACCTTGTCCTGATTCTTCTATGGGACACAGAGTCAGAGCCCCAAAACAGCCCTAAAACAGGACAAAAACAACCCAAAACACCCGAAAACCACCTTGTCCTGCTTCTCCTACGTGATACAGGGTAAGAGGCCCAAAATAGACCCAAAACAGACCAAAACCAGGCGAAAACCAGACCAAAACACCCAAAGAAAACCCCAAAACATGCCAAACCACCCCAAAACCACTGTGTCCTCCTTCTCCTAAGGGACATAGGGTCAGAGCCCCAAAACAGACCCAAAATAGCCCCAAAAGAGGCCAAAACCAGATGAAAACAAGGCCAAAACAAGCCAAAGCAAACCCCAAAACAACCCCAAACCCCCCCAAAACCACCTTGTCCTGCTTCTCCTATGGGATACAGGGTCAGAGCTTCCAAACAGACCCAAAACAGGACAAAAACAGTCATAAACCCCCAAAAGAGCCCCAAAACACCCCAAAACCACCTTGTCCTGCTTCTCCTATGAGATACAGGGTCAGAGCCCCAAAACACCCCAAAACCAGGACAAAAACCACACCAAAAACACACCAAAACCACCTTGTCCTCCTTCTCCTGTGGGATACAGGCTCAGAGCCCCAAAACAGACCCAAAACAGACCCAAAACACCCCAAAAACCACCCCAAGGCCACCTTGTCCTGCTTCTACTATGGCACACAGGGTGAGAGCCCCAAAACAGACCCAAAATAGCCCCAAAACAGGCCAAAAACAAGCAAAAACAAGGCCAAAGCACCCAAAAACCACCCCAAAATCACTTTCTCCTGCTTCTCTTATGGGATTCAGGGTCAAAGTCCCCCAAAAAAGACCCAAAACAGGCCAAAACCAGGCAAAAACACCGTAAAACCACCTTGTCCTGCTTCGTCTAGGGCATACAGGGTAAGAGGCCCAAACAAGACCCAAAACAGGCCAAAAACGGGCCGAAACACCCAAAGCAAACCCCCAAACACCCCCAAACCACCCCAAAACCACCTTGTCCTGCTTCTCTTATGGGATACAGGGTCAGAGCCTCAAAACTGACCCAAACCAGGACAAAACCAGCAAAATCAGCCACAAAACACCACCAAATGACCCCCAACCCACCCCAAAACCAACCTGTGAGGCTATGGGGCTCTGTTAGGCTATAATAGGATTTAGGAGGCAATAATGGGGCTGTATGATGCAATAATCAGGCTCTATGAGGCAATAATGGGCTCTATAGGGAAATAATTTGGCTCTATGAGGTTATAATGGGGCTCTATGATGCAATCATGGGGCTCTATGACGCACTAATGGGGGTTCTATGACGCAATAATGGAGCTCTATGAGGCAATAATGCGGCTCTATGTCGCAACAATGGGGATCTAGGAGGCTATAGTGAGGTCTATGAGGCAATAATGGGGCTCTATGCGGTTATAGAGTCTCAATAATGCAATAATGGGGCTCTATGAGCCAATAATGGGGCTCTAAAACGCAAAACTGGGTCTCTACGAGGTAATAATGGGGCTCTATGAGGCAAAAATGGGGCTCAACGAGGTAATAATGAGGCTCTATGAGTCAAAACTGAAGCTCTAGGATGAAATAATGGGGCTCTATGAGGCAATAATGGGGCTCTATGAGGCAATAATGGGGCTCTATGAGGCTATAATGAAGTCTATGAGGCAATAATGGGGCACTATGATGCAATAGTGGAGCTCTAAGAGGCAATAATGGGGCTCTATAAGGCAATAATAGGGCTCTATGTCGTTATAAAGGGACTCTATGACGCAATAATGGGCTCTATGAGGCAATAATGGGGCTCTATGACGCAATAATGGGGCTCTATGTTGCAGAAATGGGGGTCTATGAGGCAATACTGGGGCTCTAGGTCGTTATAAAGGGGCTCTATGAGGCAATAATAAGGCTCTATGAGGCAATAATGGGGCTCTATGTCGCAACAATGGGGGTCTATGAGGCAATATTGGGGCTCTATGTCGTTATAAAGGGGCTCTATGAGGCAATAATGGGGCTCTTTGAGGCAACAGTGGGGGTCTATGAGGCAATAGTGGGGCTCTATTGGACAATAATGGGCCTCTAAGCGGTAACAATCGGCCTCTACGAGGCAATACTGGGGCTCTATATTGAAATAATGGGGCTCTATGAGGTTTTAATGGGGCTCTATGATGCAATAATGGGGCTCTATAAGGGCATAATGGGGTATATGAGGCAATAATGGGGCTCTATGAGGCAATAACGGGGCTCTATTAAGGAATAATGTGGCTCTATGAGGCTATAATGAGGTCTACGAGGCTATAATGGCGTCTACGGGGTTATAATGGGGCTCTATGAGGGTATAACGGGGCTCTACGAGGTAATAATGGGGCTCTGTGAGCAATACTGGAGCTCTATGATGCAATAATGGGGCTCTATGAGGTTATAATGGGGCTCTGTTAGCCTATAATAGGGTTTATGAGGCAATAATGGGGCTCTATGACGCAATAATGTAGCTCTATGATGCAATAATAGGCTCTATGTGGTTATAAAGGGTCTCTATGATGCAATAATGTGGCTCTATGAGCCAATAATGGGGCTCTAAAATGCAATAATGGGGCTCTACTAGGTAATAATGGGGCTCTATGGGGCTATAATGAAGCTCTATGAGGCTATAATGGGGCTCTATGAAGCTATAATATGATTTATGAGGCAATAATGGGGCTCTGTGATGCAATAATGGAACACTATGAAGCAATAATGGGGCTCTATAACGCAATAATGGGGCTCTACGAGGTAATAATGGGGCTCTATGAGGCAATAACGGGGCTCTATGACACAATACTGGGGCTCAATGATGGCTATAATGAAGTCTACGAGGCTATAATGGGGCTCTATGGGGTTCTAATTGGCCTCTATGAGGCAGTAATGGGGCTCGATGAGGGAATAATGGGGCTCTATATAGCAACAATGGGACTCTATGAGGCTATAATGGGGTCTATGAGGCTATTCTGGGGATCTATGGAGCAATAATGGGACTCTAGGAGTAAATAATGGGGCTCTATGTTGCAATCATGGCGCTCCATGAGATAAGAATTGGGCTCTAGGATGCAATTATGCGGCTCTAGGATGCAATAATGGGGCTCTATGATGCAATAATGGGGCTCTGATGCAATAATGAGGCTCTATGAGGTTATAATGGGCCTCTATGATGCAAAAATGGGGCTCTATGAAGCAATAATGCGGCTCCATGAGGCTATAATGGATTCTATGACGCAATAATGAAGCTCTATGAGGCAATAATGGGGCTCTATGAGACAATAGTGGGGTTCTATGTAGTTATAAAGGGGTTCTATGAGGTAATAATGGGGCTCTATGAGGCAATACTGAGGCTCTGTGTCGCAACAGTGGGGCTCTATGAGGCAATAATGGGGTCTATGAGGCTATTCTGGGGATCTATGGAGCAATAATGGGACTCTACGAGTAAATAATGGGGCTCTATGTTGCAATCATGGTGCTCTATGAGAGAAGAATTGGGCTCTAGGATGCAATTATGCGTCTCTAGGACGCAATAATGGGGCTCTATGAGGCAATAACGGGCTCTATGGGGAAATAATTAGGCTCTATAAGGTTATAATAGGGCTGTATATAGCAACAATGGGACTCTATGAGGCTATACTGGGGTCTATGCGGCTATTCTGGAGCTCTATGGAGCAATAATGGGACTCTTACGAGTAAATAATGGGGCTCTATGTT
Organism: Pezoporus flaviventris; assembly: GCF_033815535.1. Taxonomy (NCBI): domain Eukaryota; kingdom Metazoa; phylum Chordata; class Aves; order Psittaciformes; family Psittacidae; genus Pezoporus; species Pezoporus flaviventris. The sequence goes on along the minus strand of NW_026892708.1, from coordinate 739,993 downwards.
GCAGTCATGGTGCTCTATGAGGCAATAATGGGGCTCTAGAATGCAATAATAGGGCTCTATGAGGCAATAACGGCGCTCTGATGCAATAATGAGGCTCTATGAGGTTATAATGGGCCTCTATGATGCAAAAATGGGGCTCTATGAGGCAATAATGCGGCTCCATGAGGCTATAATGGGGTCTATGACGCAATAATGAAGCTCTATGAGGCAATAATTGGGATCTATGAGACAATAATGGGGTTCTATGTAGTTATAAAGGGGTACTATGAGGTAATAATGGGGCTCTATGAGGCAATACTGAGGCTCTATGAGGCAATAATGGGGCTCTATGTCGCAACAATGGGGCTCAATGAGGTTATAATGGGGCTCTATGAGGCAATACTGGGGCTCTATGAGGCAATAATGGGGCTCTATGTCGCAACAATGGGGCTCTATGAGTCAATAATGCGGCTCTATGAGGATTTAATGAGGTCTTTGAGGCTATAATGGGCCTCTATGGGGTTATAATGGGGCTCTGTTAGGCTATAATAGGGTTTACGAGGCAATAATGGGGCTCTATGACACAATAATCGGGCTCTATGAGGCAATAATGGGGTTCTATGTCGTTATAAAGGCACTCTATGAGGCAATAATGGGGCTCTATGAGGCAATAATGGGGCTCTGTGTCGCAACAATGGGGCTCTATGAGGCAATAATGCGGCTCTATGAGGCTATAATGGGGTCTTTGAGGCTATAATGGGCCTCTATGAGGTTATAATGGGGCTCTGTTAGGCTATAATAGGGTTTATGAGGCAATAATGGGGCTCTATGACGCAATAATCGGGCTCTTTGAGGCAATAATGGGCTCTATGGGGAAATAATTTGGCTCTATAAGGTTATAATGGGGCTCTATATAGCAACTATGGGACTCTATGAGGCTATACTGGGGTCTATGAGGCTATTCAGGGGCTCTATGGAGCAATAATGGGACTCTTACGAGTAAATAATGGGGCACTATGTTGCAATCATGGTGCTCTATGAGGTAAGAATTGGGCTGTATGATGCAATAATGGGGCTCAATTACGCAATAATGGGGCTCTACAAGGTAATAATGGGGCTCTATGAGGCAATAACGGGGCTCTATGACGCAATACTGGGGCTCAATGATGGCTATAATGAGGTCTACGAGGCTATAATGGGACTCTATGGGGTTATAATTGGCTTCTATGAGGCAGGAATAGGGCTCTATGAGGGAATAATGGAGCTCTATATAGCAAAAATAATGGGGCTCTAATGCAATAATGGGGCTCTATGACGCAATAATGGGCCTCTATGATGCAATAATGGGGCTCTATGAGGCAATAATGCGGCTCTACGAGACTATAATGATGTCTTTGAGGCGATAATAAGCCTCTATGAGGTTATAATGGGGATGTGTTAGGCTATAATAAGGTTTATGAGGCAAAAATGGGGCTCTATGATGAAATAATGGGGCTCTATGATGCAATAACTAGGCTCTATGTAGCAATAATGCGGCTCCATGAGGCTATAATGGGGTCTATGACGCAATAATGGAGCTCTATGTCGCAATAATGGAGCTCTATGAGGCAATAATGGGTCTCTATGAGGCAATAATGGGGCTCTATGTGGTTATAAAGGGGTTCTATGAGGCTATAATGAGGCTCTATGAGGTTATAATGGGGCTCTGTTAGGCTATAATAGGGTTTATGAGGCAATAATGGGGCTCTATGACACAATAATGGGGCTCTATAAGGCAATAATGGGGCTCTATGGGGAAATAATTTGGCTCTATGATCTTATAATGGGGCTCTATGAGGCAATACTGGGGCTCTATGTGGTTATAAAGGGGCTCTATGACGCAATAATGGAGCTCTATGAGGCTATAATGGGGCTCTAAGAGGTTATAATGAGGCTCTGTTAGGCTATAATAGGGTTTATGAGGCAATAATGGGGCTCTATGATGCAATAATGTGGCTCTATAAGGCAATAATGGGCTCTATGGGGAAATAATTTGGCTCTATGATCTTATAACGGGGCTCTATGAGGCAATACTGGGGCTCTATGTGGTTATAAAGGGGCTCTATGACGGAATAATGGGGCTCTATGTCGCAACAATGGGGCTCTATGAGGCAATAATACGGCTCTATGAGGCTATAATGAGGTCTTTGAGGCTATAATGGGCCTCTATGGAGTTATAATGGGGCTCTGTTAGGCTATAATAGGATTTATGAGGCAATAATGGGGCTGTATGACGCAATAATCAGGCTCTATGAGGCAATAATGGGCTCTATAGGGAAATAATTTGGCTCTATGAGGTTATAATGGGGCTCTATGATGCAATCATGGGGCTCTATGACGCACTAATGGGGGTTCTATGACGCAATAATGGAGCTCTATGAGGCAATAATGCGGCTCAACGAGACTATAATGATGTCTTTGAGGCTATAATGGGCCTCTATGAGATTATAATGGGGATGTGTTAGGCTATAATAGGGTTTATGAGGCAATAATGGGGCTCTATGCAGCAATAATGAAGCTCTATGAGGCAATAGTGGGGCTCTATGAGGCAATAATGGGGTTCTATGTAGTTATAAAGGGGTTCTATGAGGTAATAATGGGGCTCTATGCGGCAATACTGGGGCTCTATGAGGCAATAATGAGGCTCTATGTCGCAACAATGGGGCTCTATGAGGCATTAATGCAGCTCTATGAGGCAATAAAGGGTCTCTATGAGGTTATAATGGGGCTCTATGAGGCAATAATGGGGCTCTATGCCGCAACAATGGGGCTCTATGAGTCAATAATGCGGCTCTATGAGGCTATAAGGATGTCTTTGAGGCAATAATGGGGCTCTATGAGGCTATAATGGGGATCTATGTGGTTATAATGGGGCTCTGTTAGGCTATAATAGGGTTTATGAGGCAATAATCGGGCTCTATGACGCAATAATGTGGCTCTATGAGCCAATAATGGGGCTCTAAAACGCAATAATGGGGCTCTACGAGGTAATAATGGGGCTCTATGATGCAATAATGGGGCTCTATGTTGCAATAATGGGGCTCTATGAAGCAATAATGCGGCTCCATGAGGCTATAATGGGGTCTATGAGGCACTAATGGAGCTCTATGTCGCAATAATGGAGCTCTATGAGGCAATAATGGGGCTCTATAAGGCAATAATGGGTTCTATGTCGTTATAAAGAGGCGCTATGATGCAATAATGGCTCTCTATGAGGCAATTCTGGGGCTCTATGAGGCAATAATGGGGGTCTATGTCGCAACAATGGGACTCTATGAGCCAATAATGGGGCTCTATGAGGCAGTAATGGAGCTCAAAGTGGTTATAAAGGGGCTCTATGAGGTTATAATGGGGCTCTGTTAGGCTATAATAGGGTTTATGAGGCAATAATGGGGCTCTATGACGCAATAATGGGTCTCTATGAGGCAATGATGCGGCTCTATGAGGCTATAATGAGGTCTTTGAGGCTATAATGGGCCTCTCTGGGGTTATACTGGGGCTCTGTTAGGCCATAATAGGGTTTATGAGGCAATAATGGGGCTCTATGACGCAATAATCGGGCTCTATGAGGCAATAACGGGCTCTATGGGGAAATAATTTGGCTCTATAAGGTTATAATAGGGCTCTATATAGCAACAACTCTATGAGGCTATACTGCGGTCTATGAGGCTATTCTGGAGCTCTATGGGGCAATAATGGGACTCTTACGAGTAAATAATGGGGCTCTATGTTGCAGTCATGGTGCTCTATGAGGCAATAATGGGGCTCTAGAATGCAATAATGGGGCTCTATGAGGCAATAACGGGGCTCTGATGCAATAAGGAGGCTCTAAGAGGTTATAATGCGCCTCTATGATGCAATAATGGGGCTCTATGACGCAATAATGCAGCTCTATGAGGCTATAAGGATGTCTTTGAGGCTATAATGGGCCTCTATGAGGTTATAATGGGGCTCTGTTAGGCTATAATAGGGTTTATGAGGCAACAATGGGGCTCTATGATGCAGTAATGGGGCTCTATGAGGCAATAATAGGCTCTATGAGGCAATATTAGGCTCTATGGGAAAATAATTTGGCCCTACGATGCAATAATGGGGCTCAATGAGGTAATAATGGGGCTCTATGAGGCAATAATGGGGATCTATGTCGCAACAATGGGGCTCTAGGTGGCTATAATGAGGTCTATGAGGCAATAATGGGGCTCTATGTGGTTATAAAGGGTCTCTATGATGCAATAATGGGGCTCTATGAGCCAATAATGGGGCTCTAAAATGCAATACTGGGGCTCTACGAGGTAATAATGGGGCTCTATGAGGCAATAATGGGGCTCTATGAGACAATACTGGGGCTCTATGTGGTTACAAAGGGGCTCTATGACATAATAATGGGGCTCTTTGAGGCAATAATGGGGCTCTATGTCACAACAATGGGGCTCAATTAGGCAATAATGAGGCTCTATGAGGCTATAATGAGGACCACGAGGCTATAATGGCGCCTATGGGGTTATAATGGGGCTCTGTTAGGCTATAACGGGGGTTTATGAGGTAATAATAGGGCTCTGTGAGCAATACTGGGGCTCTATGATTCAATAATGGGGCTCTATGAGGCAATAATCAGGCTCTCTGAGGCAATACTGGGGCTCTGTGAGTCAGTACTGGGGCTCTATCATACAATAATGGGGCTCTATCAGGCAATAATGGGGCTCTAAAACGCAATACTGGGGCTCAACGAGGTAATGATGAGTCAATACTGAAGCTCTATGATGCAATAATGGGGCTCTATGAGGCAATAATAGGGCTCTATGAGGTTATAATGGGGCTCTATGATGTTATAATGGGGCTCTATGATGCTATAATGGGGTCTATGACGCAATAATGGAGCTCTATGCGGCAATAATGGGGCTCTATGTCACAACAATGGGGGTCTATGACGCAATAATGGGGCTCTGTGGTTATAAAGGGTCTCTATGATGCAATACTGGGGCTCTACGAGGTAATAATGGGGCTCTATGAGGTAATAACGGGGCTCTATGAGGTAATAATGGGGCTCTACGAGGCAATACTGGGGGTCTGTGAGTCAGGACTGGGGCTCTATGATGCAATAATGGGGCTCTATGAGGTAATAATGGGGCGCTATGATGCAATAATGGGGCTCTATGAGGCAATAATGGGGCTCTATGTCGCAACAATGGGGGCTATGAGGCAATAATGGGGCTCTATTAGGCAATAATGGGGCTCTATGAGGTAATAATGGGGCTCTATGAGGTTATAATGGGGCTCTGTGATGTTAAATGGGGCTCTATGAAGCTATAATGGGGTCTGTGACGCAATAATGGAGCTCTATGAGGCAATAATGGGGCTCTATGAGGCAATAATGGGGGTCTCTGTCGTTATAAATGGGCTCAATGACGCAATAATTGGGCTCTACGAGGCAATAATGGGGGTCTATGAGGCGATATTGGGGCTCTATGTCGTTATAAAGGGGCTCTACGAGGTAATAATGGGGCTCTATGAGGCAATAACGGGGCTCTATGAGGTAATAATGGGGCTCTATGAGGCAATACTGGGGCTCTGTGAGTCAGTACTGGGGCTCTATGATGCAATAATGGGGCTTTATGAGGTAATAATGGGGCACTATGATGCAATAATGGGGCTCTATGCGGATATAATGGGGCTCTATGAGGATATAATGGGGTCTATGAGGCTATAATAGGATTTATGAGGCAATAATGGGGCTCTGTGATGCAATAATGGAACGCTATGAAGCAAAATGCGGCTCTATAACGCGATAATGGGGCTCTACGAGGTAATAATGGAGGTCTATGAGGCAATAACGGGGCTCTCTGAAGCAATAATGGGGGTCTATGAGGCAATAATGGAGCTCTATCAGGTAATAATGGGGCTCTAAAACGCAATAGTGGGGCTCTACGAGGTAATAATGGGGCTCTATGAGGCAATAATGGGGCTCTATGAGGTTATAATAGGGCTCTATGATGTTAAATGGGGCTCTATGAAGCTATAATGGGGTCTGTGACGCAATAATGGAGCTCTATGAGGCAATAATGGGGGTCTATGTCGTTATAAATGGGCTCAATGACGCAATAATGGGGCTCTATGAGGCAATAATGGGGCTCTATGTCGCATCAATGGGGGTCTATGAGGCGATATTGGGGCTCTATGTCGTTATAAAGGGGCTCTACGAGGTAATAATGGGGCTCTATGAGGCAATAACGGGGCTCAATGAGGTAATAATGGGGCTCTATGAGGCAATACTGGGGCTCTGTGAGTCAGTACTGGGGCTCTATGATGCAATAATGGGGCTCTATGAGGTAATAATGGGGCTCTACGAGGTAATAATGGGGAGCTATGATGCAATAGTGGGGCTCTATGAGGCAATAATGGGGCTCTATGAGGCTATAATGGGGTCTATGAGGCTATAATAGGATTTATGAGGCAATAATGGGGCTCTGTGATGCAATAATGGAACACTATGAAGCAATAATGGGGCTCTATAACGCAATAATGGGGCTCTACGAGGAAATAATGGGGCTCTATGAGGCAATAACGGGGCTCTATGACTCAATACTGGGGCTCAATGATGGCTATAATGAGGTCTATGAGGCTATAATGGGGCTCTATGGTGTTATAATTGGCCTCTATGAGGCACTAATAGGGCTCTATGAGGGAATAATGGGGCTCTATATAGCAACAGTGGGACTCTATGAGGCTATAATGGGGTCTATGAGGCTATAATGATGTCTTTGAGGCTATAATGGGCCTCTATGAGGTTATAATGGGGATGTGTTAGGCTATAATAGGGTTTATGAGGCAATAATGGGGCTCTATGATACAATAATGGGGCTCTATGATACAATAATGGGGCTCTATGAAGAAATAATGCGGCTCCATGAGGCTATAATTGGGTCAATGATGCAATAATGGGGCTCTAAGAGGCAATAATGGGGCTCTATGTGGCAATAATTGGGTTCTATGAGGCAATAATGAAGCTCTATGTCGTAACAATGGGGCTCTATGAGGCAATAATGGGGCTCTATGAGGTAATAATGGGGCTCTATGAGGCAATACTGGGGCTCTATGAGGCAATAATGGGGCTCTATGTCGCAAAAATGGGGCTCTATGAGGCAATACTGGGGCTCTATGAGGCAATACTGGGGCTCTATGAGGCAATACTGGGGCATGTTGTGGTTATAAAGGAGCTCTATGACGCAATAATGGGGCTCTATGAGGTTATAATGGGGTATATGAGGCAACAATGGGGCTCTATGAGGCAATAACGGGGCTCTATTAGGCAATAATGGGGCTCTATGACGCTCTAATGAGGTCTACGAGGCTATAATGGCGTCTATGGGGTTATAATGGGGCTCTATGAGGCTATAACGGGGCTCTACGAGGTAATAATTGGGCTCTATGACGCAATAACGGGGCTCTATGACGAAATAATGGGGCTCAATGATGGCTATAATGAGGTCTATGAGGCTATAATGGGGCTCTACGGGGTTATAATTGGCCTCTATGAGGAAATAATGGGGCTCTATATAGCAAAAATGGGACTCTTGGAGGCTATAATGAAGTCTATGAGGCAATAATGGGGCTCTATGTGGTTATAAAGGGTCTCTATGATGCAATAATGTGGCTCTATGAGCCAATAATGGGGCTCTAAAACGCAATAATGGGGCTCTACGAGGTTATAATGGGGCTCTATGAGGCAATAATGGGGCTCTAAGAAGCAATAATGGGGCTCTATGAGGCAATACTGGGACTCTGTGAGTCAGTACTGGGGCTCTATGATGCAATAATGGGGCTCTATGAGGTAATAATGGGGCGCTATGATGCAATAATGTGGCTCTATGAGGCAATAATGGGGCTCTATGAGGCAATACTGGATGTCTATGTCGCAACAATGGGGCTCTATTAGGCAATAATGGGGATCTCTGAGGCAATACTGGGGCCCGATGTGGTTATAAAGGGGCTCTATGACGCAATAATGGGGCTCTATGAGGCTATAATGGGGTTTATGAGGCAATAATGGGGCTCTATGAGGCAATAACGGGGCTCTATTAGGCAATAATGGGGCACTATGACGCTCTAATGAGGTCTACGAGGCTATAATGGCGTCTATGGGGTTATAATGGGGCTCTAGGAGGCAAAAACGGGGCTCTACGAGGTAATAATGGGGCTCTATGATGCAATAATGGGGCTCTATGAGGCTATAATGGGGCTCTATGAGGTTATAATGGGGCTCTATGAGGTTATAATGGGGCTCTGTTAGGCTATAATAGGGTTTATGAGGCAATAATGGGCTCTATGACGCAATAATGGGGCTCTATGAGGTTATAATGGGGCTCTGTTAGGCTATAATATGGTTTATGAGGCTATAATGGGGCTCTATGAGGCAATAATGGGGCTCTGTGTCGCAACAATGGGGCTCTATGAGGCAATAATGGGGCTCTATGAGGTAATAATGAGACGCTTTGATGCAATAATGGGGCTCTATGAGGCTATAATGGGGCTCTATGAGGCTATAATGGGGTCTATGAGGCTATAATGGGGTCTATGAGGCTATAATAGGATTTATGAGGCAATAATGGGGCTCTGTGATGCAATAATGGAACACTATGAAGCAATAACGGGGCTCCATAATGAAATAATGGGGCTCTACGAGGTAATAATGGGGCTCTATGAGTCAATAACGGGGCTCTATGATGCAATACTGGGGCTCAATGATGGCTATTGTGAGATCTATGAGGCTATAATGGGGCTCTATGGGGTTATAATTGGCCTCTATGCGGCAGTAATAGGGCTCTGTGAGGGAATAATGGAGCTATATAGCAACAATGGAACTCTATGAGGCTATAATGGGGTCTATGAGGCTATTCTGGGGCTCTATGGAGCAATAATGAGACTCTACGAGTAAATAATGGGGCTCTATGTTGCCATCATGGTGCTCTATGAAGTAAGAATTGGGCACTATGATGCAATAATGGGGCTCTATGAGGCAAAAATGGGGCTCTGATGCAATAATGAGGCTCTATGAGGTTATAATGGGCCTCTATGATGCAATAATGGGGCTCTATGAGGCAATAATGCGGCTCTATGAGGCTCTAATGATGTCTTTGAGGCTATAATGGGCCTCTATGAGGTTATAATGGGGATGTGTTAGGCTATAATCGGGTTTATGAGGCAATAATGGGGCTCTATGATGCAATAATGGGGCTCTATGAAGCAATAATGCGGCTCCATGAGGCTATAATGGGGTCTATGACGCAATAATGGAGCTCTATGTCGCAATAATGGAGCTCTATGAGGCAATAATGGAGCTCTATATCGTTATAATGGGGCTCTATATCGTTATAATGGGGCTCTATGTCGTTATATATGGTAATAATGAGACGCTTTGATGCAATAAAGGGGCTCTATGAGGCAATAATGGGGCTCTATTAGGCAATAATGGGGCTCTATGTCGCAACAATGGGAATGTATGAGGCAATATTGGGGCTCTATGAGGCAATACTGGGGCTCTATGAGGCAAAAATGGGGGCCTATGATGCAATAATGGGCCTCAATTAGGCAATAATAGGGCTCTATGACGTAATAAAGGGGCTCTATGAGGCAATAATGGGGCTCTATGTGTTAATAAGGAGGCTCTATGAGTCAATACTGAAGCTCTATGATGCAATAATGGGGCTCTATGAGGCAATAATGGGGCTCTATGAGGCAATAATGGGGCTCTATGAGGCTATAATGGGGCTCTATGATGTTATAACGGGGCTCTATGAGGGTATAATGAAGTCTATGAGGCAATAATGGGGCTCTATGATGCAATAATGGAGCTCTGAGGCAATAATGGGGCTCTATGTCATTATAATGGGGCTCTATGTCGTTATAAAGGGGCTCTATGATGCAATAATGGGGCTCTATAAGGCAATAAAGGGGCTCTAAGTTGCAACAATGGGCCTCTTGGAAACTATAATGAAGTCTATGAGGCAATAATGGGGCTCTGTGGTTATAAAGGGTCTCTATGAGGCAATAATGGGGCTCTATGATGCAATAATGGGGCTCTATGGTGCAATAATGGGGTTCTATGAGGCTATAATGGGGTATATGAGGCAATAATGAAGCTCGATGAGGCAATAATGGGCCTCTAGGAGGCTATAATGAAGCTCTATGAGGGTATAATGGGGCTCTATGAGGCAATAATGGGGCTCTATGATGCAATAATGGGGCTCTATGAGACAATAATGGGGCTCTATGATGCAATAATAAGGCTCTATGAGGCCGTCATGGGGCCCTATGAGGCTATAATGGGGCTCTACGATGTTATAATGGGGTATATGACGCAATAATGGAGCTCTATGATGCAATAATAAAGCTCTATGAGGCAATAATGGGGCTCTATGAGGCAATATTGGGGCTCTATGTCGTTATAAAGGGGCTCTATGATGCAATAATGGGGCTCTATGAGGCTATAATGGGGTATATAAGGCAATAATGGGGCTCTATGAGGCAATATTGGGGCTCTATGTCGTTATAAAGGGGCTCTATGAGGCAATACTGGGGCTCTATGATGCAATAATGGGGCTCTATGAGGCTATAATGGGGTATATAAGGCAATAATGGGGCTCTATGAGGCAATAACGGGGCTCTATTAGGGAATAATGGGGCTCTATGAGGCTATAATGAGGTCTACGAGGCTATAATAACGTCTACGTGGTTATAATGGGGCTCAATGAGGCTATTACGGGGCTCTATGATGAGGTAATAATGGGGCTCTGTGAGCAATACTGGGGCTCTATGATGCAATAATGGGGCTCTATGAGGCTATAATGGGGCTCTATGATGGCTATAATGAGGTCTATGAGGCTATAATGGGGCTCTATGGGGTTATAATTGGCCTCTATGAGGAAGTAAAAGGGCTCGATGAGGGAATAATGGGGCTCTATATAGCAACAATGGGACTCTATGAGGCTATAATGGGGTCTATGAGGCTATTCTGGGGCTCTATGGAGCAATAATGGGACTCTACGAGTAAATAATGGGGCTCTATGTGGTTACAAACGGTCTCTATGACACAATAAAGGGGCTCTATGAGGCAATAATGGGTCTCCATGTCGCAACAATGGGGCTCTATGAGGCAATAATGGGGCTCTGTGATGCAATAATGGAACACTATGAAGCAATAATGGGGCTCTATAACGCAAGAATGGGGCTCTACGAGGTAATAATGGGGCTCTATGAGGCAATAATGGGGCTCTGTGACGCAATAATGGGGCTCTACGAGGTAATAATGGGGCTCTATGAGTCAATAACAGGGCTCTATGACGCATACTGGGGCTCAATTATGGCTATAATGAGGTCTATGAGGCTATAATGGGGCTCTATAGGGTTATAATTGGCCTCTATGAGGCAGTAATAGGTCTCTACGAGGGAATAATGGGGCTCTATATAGCAGCAATGGGACTCTATGAGGCTATAATGGGGTATATGAGGCAATAATGGGGCTCTATGAGGCAATAATGGGGCTCTATGAGGCAATAACGGGGCTCTATAAGGCAATAATGGGGCTCTATGAGGCTATAATGAGGTCTACGAGGCTATAATGGCGTCTATGGGGTTATAATGGGGATCTATGAGGCTATAACGGGGCTCTACGAGGTAATAATGGGGCTCTATGAGGCAATAATGGGGCTCTATGAGGCTATAATGGGGCTCTCTGAGGCTATAATGGGACTCTATGTGGTTATGAAGGGTCTCTATGATGCAATAATGGGGCTCTATGAGCCAATAATGGGGCTCTAAAAAGCAATACTGGGGCTCTATGAGCTAATAATGGGGCTCTATGAGGCAATAATGGGGCTCTCTGATGCAATAATGGGGCTCTATGAGGCAATAATGCGGCTCCATGAGGCAATAATGGGGCTCTATGAGGTAATAATGGGGCTCTATGAGGCAATACTGGGGCTCTATCTGATTACAAAAGGGGCTCTATGACACAATAATGGGGCTCTATGAGGCAATAATGGGGGTTCTATGTCACAACAATGGGGCTCTATGAGGCAATAATGGGCCTCTATTAGGCAATAATGGGGCTCTATGCGGTAATAATCGGGCTCTATGAGGCAATACTGGGGCTCTATGATGCAATAATGGGCCTCTATGAGGTTTTAATGGGGCTCTATGGAGCAATAATGAGACTCGACGAGAAATTAATGGGGCTCTATGTTGCAATCATGGTGCTCTATGAGGTAAGAATTGGGCTCTATGATGCAATAATGGGGTACTATGAGGCAATAATGGGGCTCTGATGCAATAATGAGGCTCTATGCGGATATAATGGGCCTCTACGATGCAATAATGGGGCTCTATGAGGCAATAAAGGGGCTCTATGAGGCAATAATGTGGCTCTATGAGGCTATAATGAGGTCTACAATGAGGTCTACGAGGCTATAATGGCGTCTATGGGGTTATAATGGGGCTCTATGAGGCTATAACGGGGATCTACGAGGTAATATTGGGGCTCTGTGAGCAATACTGGGGCTCTATGATGCAATAACGGGGCTCTATGAGGCTATAATGGGGCTCTATGAGGTTATAATGGGGCTCTGTTAGGCTATAATAGGGTTTATGAGGCAATAATAGGGCTCTATGAAGCAATCATGGGGCTCTATGATGCACTAATGTGGGTTCTATGACGCAATAATGGGGCTCTATGAGGCAATAATGGGGTCTATGAGGCAATAATGGGGCTCTATGTGGTGATAAAGGGTCTCTATGATGCAATAATGTGGCTCTATGAGGCTATAATGGGGCTCTATGATGCAATAATGGGGCTCTATGAGGCTATAATGGGGCTCTATGAGGTTCTAATGGGGCTCTAGGAGGCTATAATGAAGTCTATGAGGCAATAATGGGGCTCTAAGAGGTTATAAATGGTCCCTATTATGCAATAATGTGGCTCTATGAGCCAATAATAGGGCTCTAAAACGCAATACTGGGGCTCTACGAGGTAATAATGGGGCTCTATTAGGCAATAATGGGGCTCTATGAGGAAATAATCGGGCTCTATGAGGCAATACTGGGGCTCTGTGAGTCAGTACTGGGGCTCTATAATGCAATAATGGGGCTCTATGAGGTAATAATGGGGCGCTATGATGCAATAATGGGGCTCTATGTGGCAATAATGGGGCTCTATGAGGCAATAATGGGGCTCTATGACGCAATAATAGGGCTCTATGAGGCAATAATGGGGCTCTATGAGGCTACAATGGGGCTCTATGAGGTAATAATTGGGCTCTATCAGGCAATCCTGGGGTCTATGTGGTTATAAAGGGGCACTATGACGCAATAATGGGGCTCTATGAGGCAATAATGGGGCTCTATGTCGCAACAATGGGGGTCTATAATGCAATAATAGGGCTCTATGAGCCAATAATGGGGCTCTATGATGCAATAATGGGGCTCTATGAGGTTTTAATGGGGCTCTATGACGCAATAATGGGGCTCTATGAGGCTATAATGGGGTATATGAGGCAATAATGGGGCTCTATGAGGCAATAATGGGGTCTATGGGGCAATAATGGGGCTCTGTGAGGCAAGAATGAGGCTCTATGAGGCTATAATGGGGTCTGTGAGGCTATAATAGGATTTGTGAGGCAATAATGGGGCTCTGTGATGCAATAATGGAACACTATGAAGCAATAATGGGGCTCTATGAGGTAATAATGGGGCTCTATGAGGCAATAACTGGGGTCTATGATGCAATACTGGGGCTCAATAATGGCTATAATGAGGTCTATGAGTCTATAATGGGCCTCTATGAGGTTATAATGGGGATCTGTTAGGTCATAGTAGGGTTTATGAGGCAATAATGGGACTCTATGATGCAATAATGGGGCACTATGAGGCAATAATGGGGTCTATGAGGCTATTATGGGGCTCTATGTGGCAATAATGGGGCTCTAAGAGGCAATAATGGGGCTCTATGAGGTTATAATGGGGCAGTATGATGCAATAATGGGGCTCTATTAAGCAAGAATGGGGGATCTATGACGCCTAAACAGAGCTCTATGACGCAGGAATGGGGCTCTATGTGGCTATAATGGGGCTCTATGTCACAACAATTGGGGTCTATGAGGCAATACTGGGGCTCTATGTCGTTATAAAGGGGCTCTATGAGGCAACAATGGGGCTCTATGACGCAATAATGGGGCTCTATGAGGCAATAACGGGGGTCTATGACGCAATACTGGGGCTCTATGTGGTTATAAAGGGGCTCTATGACACAATAATGGGGCTCTATGAGGCATTAATGGTGCTCTATGAGGCTATAATGGGGTCTATGAGGCAATAATGGGGCTCTATTAGGCAATAATGGGGCTCTATGGGGCAGTAATTGGGCTCTATAAGGTAAAAATGGGCCTCTATGAGGCAATAATGGGGCTCTATGGGGCTATAATGGGGTGTATGGGGCAGTAATGGGGTGTATGAGGCAGTAATGGGGCTCTATGTGGTTATAATTGGGGTCGGGGGGGGCAATAATGGGGCTCCATGAGGAATTAATGGGGCTCTATGAGGCTACAATGGGGTTTATGAGGCAGTAATGGGGCTCTATGTGATTATAATTGGGCTCTGGGGGGCAATAGTGGGGCTCCATGAGGCAATAGTCATGGAATCATAGAATCATTATCGTTGGAAAGGCCCTTAAGATAATCCAGTTCCAACCCCCCTGCCATGGGCAGGGACACCTCACACTAAACCATCTCACCCAAGTCTTCGTCCAACCTGTTCTTGAACACTGCCAGGGATGGAGCATTCACAACCACCCTGGGCAACCCATTCCAGTGCCTCACCACCCTCACAGGAAAGAATTTCCTCCTTAGATCCAATCTAAACTTCCCCTGTTTCAGTTTTAACCCATCACCCCTTGTCCTGTCACTACAGTCCCTAATGAAGAGTCCCTCCCCAGCATCCCTATAGGCCCCCTTCAGGTACTGGATGGCTGCTATGAGGTCTCCACGCAGCCTTCTCTTCTCTGCTTCTGCAGAAAACCCAGAGAACTAGATGGTACTGGTATGGGTAATCAAAGCTAGGAAGTAAGATCCCGAAACATCAGCATTACAGTGCAGATGCCCTGCTAACAGTTTCCCAAATGAACTTACCCAAGTGCCCAGTGCCAGCAGAGAGCACGCCGGGTCCTGCGGCTCACGGTAGCCGGCCCGTTCGGTGCGCATGGCCACGCACAGCACAGTCAGGATGCTCCTCTTCACACACAGCTCCGCAAACACACCGCAGTCCTGACCTCCAGGGCTGCTTATTGTGGTTTGGAATGTTTCTGAACAGCTACTGCCAGAATTGTCAAAATGAATGAAATTAAAAACTGACCTACAGTGAAAACCACGCTCGGTTTTTTATTTATGACTCAAAATAAGAATATATCTTCCTACTTTTAAAGTCTGTCAAATAAGGAAAGTTTAAAATTACGTAGATAATTCACAATCAGTGATGAATTTTAAAGTCAGCCACGTGTCTCCAGTTCGTGTCAATACGTCTGAGGAAATTCTCTCGGTCGTCTTTGGTATTTGAAGAGTTAGAAGCACGTTGTAACAAACAAACAAGGACCCATGCAGAGATATCAATGGGTGGTATTGCCACAAGGCATGAAAAATTCACCAACAATATGTCAAGGTTATGTTGATGTAGCTGCGTCCATTTCGGGAAAGACACCCCCAATTATTAGTGTATCGTTATATGGATGATATACTGGTGGCTGGGAAAGTAACCTAGAAGCTGTTAAACAAGAATTGTGTTCAGTGTTGCAACAACATAAATTGCAAATTGCCCCTGAAAAGGTTCAGGATACCACACCTGGGTTGGAAAATCTTAGATCATACCATTGAATCTCAGAAAATTAGCCATCAAGGTCAATATCCATACACTTAACGATGTGCAAGTCTTGTTAGGGAATATCAATTGGATTCGAGCATTATTGGGAATTGACAGCAAAACTTTAGAACCATTGTTTGAATGGTTGAAGGGTGACACAGACTTCAATGCACCCAGACAATTAACACCAGCAGCAAAACGAGCAATAGCCATGGTAGAAGCCGCATTAAGTGAGAGACAGGCACATCGTGCGATGAATGGAGTTCCTACTGAGTTTTTGACTGTCAGTAATGATTTCCCGCCAGTAGGATTAATCATGCAATGGGTTGACTCTGATAAGGAGAAATTGAAAAAACAGTGCAAAACCCCCAAAATAGCCCCAAAACACCTCAAAACCACCTTCTCCTGCTTCTCCTCTGCGATACAGGGTCAGAGTCCCAAAACAGACAAAAAACACCCTGAAAACCACCCCAAAACCACCTTGTCCTGCTTCTCCTGTAGGATACAGGGTCAGAGCCCCAAAACAGACCCAAAACAGGACAAAAACAACCCAAAACACCCCAAACTACCCAAAACCGACCTTGTCCTGCTTCTCCTGTGAAATACAGGGTCAGGGCCCCAAAATAGGACAAAAACAACACAAAAACCCCCAAAACCAGCCCAAAACCACCTTCTCCAGCTTCTGCTCCGGGATACAGGGTTGGAGACCCCAAACAGACCCAAAACAGGCCAAAACCAGTCAGAAACCCCAAAACACCCCAAAACTACCTTGTCTTGCTTCTCCTGTGGGATACAGTGTCAGAGCCCCAAAACAGGACAAAACCAGACCCAAAACAGGACAAAAACACCCCAAAACTCCCAAAACCACCCAAAAAAACTCCCCCAAAGCACCCTAAAACCACCCCAAAACCATGTTATCCGCCTGCTTCTGTGGGATACAGGGTCAGAGCCCCAAAACAGACTCAAAACAGGACAAAAACAACCCAAAACCACTCCCGAAACCAGCCCAAAACCACCCTGTCCTGCTTCTGCTATGGGATACAGGGTCAGAGCCCCCAAACAGCCTCAAAACAGGCCAAAATCACTCCAAAACCCCCAAACCACCCGAAAACCTCATTGACCTGCTTCTCCTGGGGGATACAGGGTCAGAGCCTCAAAACAGGCCAAAAACAGGCCAAAAACAGGACAAAACACGCAAAAAAAAAAAGGTCAAGCAGGCCAAAACCACCCCAAAATCACCTTGTCCTGATTCTCCTATGGGACACAGGTCAGAGCCCCAAAACAGCCCCAAAACAGCCCAAACACAGGACTAAAACACCCCACAACCACCCCAGAACGACCCCAAAACCACCCTGTCCTGCTTCTCCTAGGGGATACAGGGTCAGAGCCCCAATACGGGACAAAAACAGCCCTAAAACTCCCCAAAAACGAACCCAAAACCACCTTGTCCAGCTTCTCCTGTGGGACACAGGGTCACACCACAAAACAGATGCAAAACAGGACAAAAGCAACCCAAAACCACCCCAAAACCACCTTGTCCTGCTTCTTTTATGGGATACAAGGTCAGAGACCCAAAACAGCCTTAAAAACAGAGAAAACCACCCCAAAACACCGAGTCCTGCTTCTACTATGGGTGCCACCCAGTGAAAACCCAAAACAGCCCCAAATCACCCCAACCCCCCCCCAAAATGTTACCTTCTGGAAGTTGCTTTGGAGATGCTTTAGCCTGGCCTTGAGCTGCGACACCTTGCCAAAACTGCATGGTGCCCCAAACCCCAATCAACCACAGGCATCTCCACCCCTCCCAACACTGCTGGCACCCCTAAATGACCCCAAACCCCATCTTTATTGAGCTCCATAAGGAAGGGTCCCCACACCCAGCACGTTGGGGTCTGGAGCCAGCGGCCCAGCTGCGCCATGATGGCCGAAATTGGCCCGCTGGGAGCGCCGCGCGGCACGACGGGAGTTGTAGTCCAAGCCGGGCGGCTCCTTAGTGGTGCTGTAGGGGTGTCGTACTGCATCATGGGAGTTGTAGTCCAGGCTGGGTGCCGCCATAACGGGGCTCAACGGGTGCCGCGCGGCATGATGGGAGTTGTAGTCATAACTGGGCGCCGCCATAACGGGGCTCATGGGTGCCGCGCTGCATGATGGGAGTTGTAGTCCCGGCTGGGTGCCACCGTAAAGGGGCTCTATGGGTGCCGCATTGCATGATCAGGGTTGTAGTCCCTGCAGTCTATGGGTCTCTATGGGGTCTCTATGGGGTCTCTATGGAGTCTCTATGGGGTCTCTATGAAGTCTCTATGGTTCACTTTGGGTTGCTTTCGGGCTCTGTGCAGTGTCTATGGATCTCTATGGGTTTCTATGAGTCTCTATGGGGTCTCTAAGGGCCTCTATGAGTCTCTGTGGGCTGTGGGTCTCTCTATGGGGTCTCTATGGGTCCCTGCAGCGTGTGACCATGGAGGGGGGGGGTCTCTTTACGAGTCCCTTGGAGGGGGAAGCAGCAGCAGCTCCAGTACCAGGATGCAGGGGGCAGAGCTCAAAACCCCGAGACCCCCCCTTTACCCCCATTGCCCCCGTTACCCCAAATTGCTCCCATTGCCCCATTACCGCCATTGCCCCCATATAAAGCCATGGGGGGAGCCAGCAGTGGGTGTGAACCTGTCCCTGCCCCATAGGGTTCTATAGGGGTCCATAGGGGTCCCATCGCCCCCCATCTCCCTCCTTTCCCCCCCAGCCAACGCGCGCTCTGTTCCTGTCTCCCCGCCCACTTCCACGACAGCCAATCAGCGCCTGGCCCCGCGCACTGCGCCGCGGAGCCAATCAGAGCGCAGGGTGGGAGAGTAACCCCTCCGCTCCCCTCAGCTGACTCCGCCCCCTGTAACAGCCGCAGGCGCGAGGAGAGGTGGGGGGCGGGGGGCAATGGGGCCGATGGGGGGCAATGGGAGTAATGGGGGGTAATGGGGACAGTCGGGGGTAATCGGGGGCAATGGGGGTAATGGGTGTATATGGGGCCAATGTGGGGGTAAAGGGGGGCAATGGGGCAGTGGGGGCAATGGAGATAATGGGGGGTGATTGGAGGTAATGTGGGCAATGGGGGTAATGGGGACAGTGGGGGTTATGAGGGACAATGGGGGTTATGGCCGGTAATGAAGGCAATGAGTGTAATGGGGATAATGGGGGGCAATGAAGCCAATGTGGGGGTAATGGAGGCCATGGGGGTAATGGGGGGTGATGGAGGAAATGGGGTAATGGGGCAATGGGTTAATGGGGGCAGTGGGGTCAATGGCGACAACAGGGTGTGATGGGAGGTAATGTGGGCAATGGGGGCAATGGGGGGTAATGGGGGCAATGGGGGGCAATGGGGGCAATGGGGTGGTAATGGGGGGTAAAAGGGGCATGGGGGGCAATGGGGACAATGGGGGTTGGTCAGTGGGGATCCTGGGGTCTCCACAGGGCGAACTGCGGCCCTTTGGGGGATCAAACTTCACAACTCCATTTCCTCACCCACATTTCATAGAATCATACAATCATAGAATAGTTAGGGTTGGAAAGGACCTTAAGATCATCCAGTTCCAACCCCCCCTGCCATGGGCAGGGACACCTCACACTAAACCATCTCACCCAAGGCCTCGTCCAACCTGGCCTTGAACACTGCCAGGGATGGAGCATTCACAACCTCCCTGGGCAACCCATTCCAGTGCCTCACCACCCTCACAGGAAAGAATTTCCTCCTTAGATCCAATCTAAACTTCCCCTGTTTAACTTTCAACCCATCACCCCTTGTCCTATCACTACAGTCCCTAATGAAGAGTCCCTCCCCAGCATCCCTATAGGCCCCCTTCAGATACTGGAAGCTGCTATGAGGTCTCCACGCAGCTTCTCTTCTCCAGGCTGAACACCCCCAACTTCCTCAGCCTGTCTCCATACGGGAGGTGCTCCAGTCCCTGATCATCCTCGTGGCCTCCTCTGGACTTGTTCCAACAGTTCCATGTCCTTTTTATGTTGAGGACACCAGAACTGCACACAATGCTCCAGGTGAGGTCTCACCAGAGCAGAGCAGAGGGGCAGGATCACCTCCTTCGACCTGCTGGTCACGCTCCTTTTGATGCCCAGGATACAGTTGGTTTCTGGGCTGCAAGTGCACACTGAAGCCGGCTCATGTTCATTTTCTCATCGACCAACACCCCCAAGTCCTTCTCCTTGGGCTGCTCTGAATCTCTTCTCTGCCCAGCCTGTAGCTGTGCCTGGGATTGCTCCCACCCAGGTGTAGGACCTTGCACTTGGCATGGTTAAACTCCATGAGGTTGGCATCAGCCCACCTCACAAGCGTGTCGAGGTCCCTCTGGATGGCATTCCTTCCCTCCAGGGTACCAACCGAACCACACAGCTCGGTGTCATCGGCAAACTTGCTGAGGGCGCGCTCAATCCCACTGTCCATGTCAGCGACAAAGATGTTGAACAAGACCGGTCCCAACACCGATCCCTGAGGGACCCCACTCGTTACTGGTCTCCAGCTGGACATTGAGCCATTGACAAGGCAAGGGAAAGCAAGGCCACTCCAGGACAGCCAGGTAGGGCCAGGTAAGGCAAGGCAAGGCAAGGCCAGTCCAGGACAGGCAACACAAGGCCAGATAAGGCCAGGGAAGGCAAGGCAAAAAAAAGCCAGGCAAGACAAGGCAAGAAAAGTCAATGCAAGGCAAGGCCTGGCCAGGCCAGGCCAGGAAGGCAAGGCAAGGCCAGTCACGGCAAGGTAAGTCTAGGCAAGGCAAGGCCGGTCCAGGACTGGCCAGTCCATGCAAGGCCAGGTAAAGGCCATGTAAGGCAAGGTAAGGCAAGGTAAGGCAAGGCAAGGCCCATGCACTAGTTGCAGTTCAGGCCAGGTAAGGCAAGCCCAGGACAGGTAAGGCCAAGTAAGGCAAGGCCTGGCCAGCCAAGGCCAGGCAAGGGCAGGCAAGCTCAGGCCAATCAAGGCCGGCGAGGGCAAGGCCAGTCCAGGCTAGGCCAGGCAAGGAAAGGCTAGGCAGGGAAAGGCAAGGCACAGCAAGGCAACAGAAGGCCAGGCAATGCCAGTCCAGGCAAGGCCAAGCAGGTCAAGGCCAGGCCAGGCAAGGCTAGGCGAGGCAAGGCAATTCAAAGCAAGGCAAGGCTAGGCAAGGCAAGGCAATGCAAGGCAAGGCAAGTCCAGGACAGGCAATGCTAGGCCAGGTAAGGCCAGGTAAGGCAAGGCAAGGAAAGGCCATGCCATGAAGGCCAGGCCAGGCCAGGCAAGGCAAGGAAAGGCAAGGCAAGGCAAGGCAAGGAAAAGCAAGGCAAGGCAAGGCAAGGAAAAGCAAGGCAAGGCAAGGCAAGGAAAGGCAAGGCAAGGTGAAGCAAAGCAAGGCAAGGCAATGCAAGGAAATTGCAGGACGGGCAATGCAAGGCCAGGTAAGGCCATGCAAGACCAGGCCAGGCCAGGCTCGGCCAGGTCATACAAAACCAGGCAAGGCAAGGCAAGGCAAGCAAGGCCAGGCAAAGCAAGGGCAGGCCAGGCAAGGCCAGGCAAGTCCAGGCAAGGCAAGGCAAGGACAGGCAAGGGAAGGCAAGGCAAGGCCAGGCAAGGGAAGGAAAAGCAAATCAAGGGAAGGTAAGGAAAAGAAAGGCCAGGCAAGGTAAGGCCAAGCAAAGACTGGCAAGGAAAGGCAAGGCAAGACAAAGCAAGGCAAGGCGAGGCAAGGCAAGGCCAGGCCAGGCCAGGCCAGGCCAGGCCAAGCCATGCAAGGAAAGTCCAGACCACACCAGGCAAGGCAAGGCAATGCAAGGCAAGGCAAGGCCAGGGAAGGCAAGGCAGACCAGGCCAGGCCAGGCCAGGAGAGGCAAGTCTAGGCAAGGCAAGGCAAAGCAAGGCAAGGCTCGTCCCGGACAGGCAATGCAGGCCAGGTAAATCCAGGTAAGTCAAGGCAAGGCCAGGCAAGGCCAGGCCAGGCAAGGCCAGTCAAGACCAGGACTGCCAATGCAAAGCCAGATATGGCAAGTTCAGTTGAGGACAGGCCAGGACAGGCAGTGCAAGTCCAGGTAAGGACAGGTAAGGCAAGGAATGGCCAGGTCAGGCAAGGGAAGGCAAGGCCAGGACAGCCCATGAAAGGCCAGGCCAGGCCATGCCAGGAAATGCAAGGGCAGGCCAGTATAGGCAAACCCTTGGCAGGCCAGGCAAGGCAAGGCAAGGCAAGGCAATGCAAGGCAAGGCTCGGTCAGGACAAGCAATGCAGGCCAGGTAAGGCAAGACAAGGCCAGCCCAAGCCAGGCAAGGGCAGGTAAGGCCAGGTGAGGCTAGGCAAACAAGGCCAGTCCAGGACTGGCCAGTACATGCAAGGCCAGGTAAGGCCAGGTAAGGCAAGCCATGCAAAGGCCAGGCCAGGCAAGGCAAGGCAAGGCTAGGACAGGCAAGGCAAGGCAAGGCTAAGCAAGGCAAGGCAAGGTAAGGCTAGGCAAGTCCAGGACAGGCAATGCAAGGCAAGGCAAGACAAGGCTAGGCAAGTCCAGGAGAGGCAATGCAAGGCCAGGCAATGCAAGGCCAGGTAAGGCCAGGCAATGCCAGCCCAGGCCTGGCCAGGCCAGGATAGGCCAAGTCATACAAAACCAGGCCAGGCCAGGCAAGGCCTGGCATGGCCAGGTAAGGCTAGGCAAGGCAAGGCCAGTCCACGACTGCCCAGTCCATGCAAGGCCAGGTAAGGCCAGGAAAGGCCAGGTAAGTCCAGTTAAAGCCAGGTCAGGCAAGGCCAGGGAAGTCCATGCATGGCCAGGCCAGGCAAGGCATGGCAAGGCAAGGCAAGGCAAGACAAAGAAAGGCAAGTCAAGGCAAGGAAAGGCAAGGCAAGGTGAACTAAGCAAGGCAAGGCAATGCAAGGAAATTGCAGGACGGGCAATGCAAGGCCAGGTAAGGCCATGCAAGGCCAGGCCAGGCCAGGCTCGGCCAGGTCATACAAAAACAGGCCAGGCAAGGCAAGGCAAGGAAAGCAAGGCCAGGGAAGGCAAGGGCAGGCCAGGCAAGTCCAGGCAAGGACAGGCAAGGGAAGGCAAGACAAGGCCAAGCAAGGCAAGGAAGGGCAAATCAAGGGGAGGCAAGGAAAAGAAAGGCCAGGCAAGGTAAGGCCAAGCAACGACTGGCAAGGAAAGGCAAGGGGAGACAAGGCAAGGCAAGGTGAGGCAAGGCAAGGACAGGCCATGCCAGGCCAGGCCAAGCCATGCAAGGAAAGTCCAGACCAGACCAGGCAAGGCAAGGCAATGCAAGGCAAGGCAAGGCAAGGCCAGGCCAGGCCAGGAGAGGCAAGTCTAGGCAAGGCAAGGCAAAGCAAGGCAAGGCTCGTCCCGGACAGTCAATGCAGGCCAGGTAAGGCCAGGTAAGGCCAGGTAAGGCAAGGCCAGGCCAGCCCAAGCCAGGCAAGGGCAGGCAAGGCCAGGACAGGCAAGGCCAGTCAAGACCAGGACTGCCAATGCAAGGCCAGATATGGCAAGTTCAGTTGAGGACAGGCCAGGACAGGCAGTGTAAGTCCAGGTAAGGCAAGGAATGGCCAGGTCAGGCAAGGGAAGGCAAGGCCAGGACAGCCCATGAAAGGCCAGGCCAGGCCATGCCAGGAAATGCAAGGGCAGGCCAGTATAGGCAAACCCTTGGCAGGCCAGGCAAGGCAAGGCAAGGCAAGACAAGGCAAGGCTCGTTCAGGACAGGCAATGCAGGCCAGGTAAGGCAAGACAAGGCCAGCCCAAGCCAGGCAAGGGCAGGTAAGGCCAGGTGAGGCTAGGCAAGCAAGGCCCGTCCAGGGCTGTCCAGTACATGCAAGGCTAGGTAAGGCTAGGTAAGGCAAGCCATGGAAAAGCCCGGCCAGGAAAGGCAAGGCAAGGCAAGGCAGGCAAGTCAAGGGAAGGGAAGGAAAGGGAAAGGAAGGGAAGGGAAGGCAAGGCTAGGGAAGGGAAGGCAAGGCTAGGCAAGGCAAGGCAAGGCCAGTCCAGGGCAGGGAATGCAAGGCCAGGTTAAGCCAGGGAAGGCCAGGGGAGGCAAGGCCAAGCCAGGCAAGGCCAGGCGACTCAAGGCCAGGGAACGTAAGGCCACCCCAGGTCATGACAGGCCAGGCCAGGCAAGGTATTTCAAGTCAACGCAAATCAAGGTAAGGCATGGCAAGGCGAGGCAAGGCAAGGCAAGGCCAGGCCAGGCAGTGCAAGTCCAGGACAGGCCAGACAAGGCCAGGCAAGGCAAGGCAATACAAGGCAAGATAAGGCAAGGCAAGCAAAGCAAGGCCAGGCAAGGCAAGGCCACGAGAAGCAATGCCAGGCAAGGCAAAGCAAGGCCAGGCATGGCAAGACAAGGAGAGGCAAGTCAAGGCCAGGCAAGGCAAGGCAAGGGAAGGCAAGGCCAGGCAAGGCAAGGCAAGGGAAGGCAAGGCCAGGCAAAGCAAGGCAAGGCAAGGCAGGGCCAGGCAAAGGAAGGCAAGGCAATTCAAGGGCAGTTCAGGACAGGAAATGCTAGGCCAGGTAAGGTGAGGTAAGGCTATGCAAGGCAAGGCAAGGCCAGGCAAAGGAAGGCAAGGCAAGGATAGTCTAGGACAGGTAATGGAAGGACAGGTAAGGCCTGGTAAGTAAGGCAAGTCAAGGCCAAGCAAAGGAAGGCAAGGCAATTAAAGGGCAGTCCAGGACAGGTAATGCAAGGCCAGGTAAGGCCTTGTAAGTAAGGCAAGGCAAGGCAATTCAAGGGCAGTCCAGGACAGGCAATGCTAGGCCAGGTAAGGCAAGGTAAGGCTATGCAAGACAAGGCAAGGCCACACATTGCAAAACAAGGCAAGGCCAGACATTGCAAGGCAAGGCAAGGACAGGTAATGCAAGGCCAGGTAAGGCCTGGTAAGTAAGGCAAGGCAAGGCCAGCCAAGGCAGGGCAATGCAAGGCAAGGCAAGGCAATGCAAGGCCTCTCCAGGACAGGCAATGCTAGGCCAGGTAATGCACTGCAAGGCAAGGCAAGGCCAGTCCAGGACAAGCAACGGAAGGCCAGGTAAGACAAGGGCAGGCAAGGGCAGGCAAGGCAAGGTAAGGCTAGGCAAGGCAAGGCCTGTCCAGGACAGGAAATGCAAGGCCTGGTAAGGCCAGGTAAGCCAAGGCCAGGCCAGGCCATGAATGCAGGGCCAGCCAAGGCAAGGCATAGCAAGGTAAGGCTAGGCTAGGCAAGGCAAGGCAAGGGAAGGGAAGGGAAGGACAGGCCAATCAAGGCAAGACAAGGCGAAGCAAGGCAATGCAAGGCAAGGCAAGGGCAGGCCAGGCCAGGCAAGTCAAGGCAAGGCAAGGATAGACAAGGCAAGACTACACAAGGCAAGGCAAGGCAAGTTTAGGCAAGACCAGGACTAGCAAGGGTAGGCCTGGAAAGTCCAGGCCAGGCCAGTCCAGGTCATACAAAACCAGGGCAGGCCAGGCAAATTCAGGCAAGGCAAAGTAATACAAGGCAAGTCAAGTCAAGAAAAGTCCAGGCAAGGCAAGACCAGGCCAGGCGAGGCATGGCCAGGCAAGGAAAGGCCAGGCTATGCAAGGCCATGCAAGGCCAGGCAAGGCAAGGAAAGGTAAGCCAAGGCCAGGCCAGGCCATGTAGGCAGGGCCAGGCCAGGCCAGGCCAGTCCATGCAAGGCCAGGCAAGGCAAGGCAAGGCAAGGTAAGGCAAATCCAGGCAAGGCAAGGCAAGGCAAGGCAAACTTAGGCCAGGCCAGGCCAGGCAATGCAATGCCAAGTAATATAAGGCCAGGGCAGGCAAGGGAAGGCTTGGACAGGCAAGGCCAGTAAAGGCCATTAAAGACAAGGCAAGGCAAGGCCAAGCAAGGCCAAGCAAGGCCAAGCAAGGCCAGGCCATGCCAGGCCAGGCTAGGTTAGAGAAGGTAAGCAAAGGCAGGGTAAGTCAGTGCAAGTCAAGGCAAGGCGTGGCTAGGCAAGGCAAGGCCAGATCAAGCCATGCAAGGCAAATCCAGACCAGGACAAGCAAGGCAAGACAATGCAAGGCAAGGCCAGGACAGGCCAGGAGATGCAAGGGCAGGCAAGGCAAGGCAAGGCAAGGCAAGGCCGGGCCGGGCCAGGCAAAGTCAGTGACGGCCTGGCAAGGCCGGGCCAGGCAAGGCCAAGCCAATCAATGCTAGGCAAGGCCACGCAATGCATGGGCAGGCAAAGCAAGGCAAGACAAGGAAAAGCCAGGACAGGCAAGGCAAGTCAGTGCAAGTCAAGGCAAGGGAAGATAAGGCAACACAAGGCAAGGAAAGCCAGGCCAGGCCTGGCAAGGCATGTCATGGCAAGGCAAGACAAGGCAATGAAAGGCAAGAAAGAGACAGGCAATGCAAGGCCAGGTAATTCCAGGTAATTCAAGGACAGGTGAGTCCAGGCCAGGCAATCCAATTCAGAGCAATGCAAGGGAAGGGAAGGGAATGCAAGGCCAGGCCATGCCAGGCAATGCAAGGTCAGGTAAGGAAAGGCCAGGCTATGACATGCCAGGAAAAGCCAGGCCAGGCAAGGCCAGGCAAGAGCAGGGAAGGCCAGTCCAACACAGGAAATGCAAGAAAATGTAAGGCCAGCTAAGCCAAGGCCAGTCCAGGCCATAAAGGGAAGGCCAGGCCTGGCCAGGCAAGGCAAGGCAAGTCAAGGCCAGGCCAGGCCAGGCAAGGGAAGGCCTGTCCAGGACTGGCCAGGCAAGGCAGGGCCAGGCAAGGCCAGGCCAGTGAAGTAAAGTCAAGGCCAGGCAAGGCCAGGCAAGGCAGGGAAATGACAGGCAAGGCAAGGCAAGGCAAGGCACGGCAAAGCAAGGCAAGGCAAGTCCAGGACAGGCAGTGCAAATCCAGAACAGGCCAGGGAAGGCCAGGTAAGCCCAGGCCAGGCCAAATCATGAAGGCAAGGCCAGGCCAGGCAAGGCAAGGCCATGCAAGGCAAGGTAAGGCTAGGCAAGGCAAGGCCAGTCCAGGACTGGCCAGTGCATGCAAGGTCAGGGAAGGCCAGGCAAGGAAGGTAAGGCCATGTAAGGCCAGGTGAGGCAAGGAAAGGAAAGGCCAGCAAGGCAAGGCAAGGCCAGTCCAGGACTGGACAGTATATTCAAGGCCAGGTAAGACAAGGTAAGGCCAGGCCAGACCAGGTAAGGCCAGGTCAGGCAAGGCCAGAGAAGGCCAGCAGGGCAAGGCAAGGCAAAGCAAGGCAATGCGAGTCAAGGCCATGCAAGGCAAGGTAAGGCTAGGCAAGGCAAGGCACGTCATGTCAATGCAAGGCAAGGCAAAGCTAGTCAAGGCAATGCAAGGCAAGGCAAGGCAAGTCATGTCAATGCAAGGCAAGGCAAAGCTAGTCAAGACAATGCAAGGCAAGGCAAGGCGAGGCAAGGCAAGGCAAGGCCAGAAAAAGCAAAGCAAGAAAATGAAAGGCCAGGGAAGCCAGGCACTGCCAGGCCACACCAGGCAAGGCAAGGCAAGGCCAGGACAGGCAAGGTAAGGGAAGGAAAGGCCAGGCCAGGCAAGGTAAGGGGAGGAAGGGGCAGACTAGGCAATGTAAGACTAGACAAGAAAAAGCCAGACAAGGCAAGGTAAGGCTAGGCAAGGCAAGACCAGTCCAGGACTTGCCAGTCCCTGCAAGGCCAGGTAAGGCTAGGTAAGGCCAGGCAAGGCCAGGTAAGGCCAGGTCAGGTGTTGCAGAATGGCTCCAAGAGCAAGGCCATGGATCCTTAGAAGCCTCGTGCGAGCAAGGCAAAGTGTAGGCCTCACAGGTAACCGGAAACTGGATGTGGGAAGAGAATGTAAAGGAAGCCATGTAGAACTAACCAATAGTGTTGTGACTAGTAGGCGTGGCTAACACCACGCAGATATAAGCGATGTGCTCCACGACTAAAGTAGAAGCTTGCTTATCACCCATATTGGGTTGGCGTGTCTTGCTTCTCCTCGCCGCTAACAGCCTTGCTTTCTCTAGCCTTGCCTCGCCTTGCCTTGCCTTGCCTTGGTTGCCTGGCCTGTCCTCCCTAGCCTTACCTTGCCTTGCCTGGCATTGCCTTGCCTTGCCTGGCCTGGCCTGGTTTTATATGAACTGGGCAGGC
The DNA here is from genome assembly GCF_033815535.1 of Pezoporus flaviventris. Lineage (NCBI taxonomy): Eukaryota > Metazoa > Chordata > Aves > Psittaciformes > Psittacidae > Pezoporus > Pezoporus flaviventris. The sequence continues at coordinate 712,019 of NW_026892708.1, read as the reverse complement.
CTGGTTGGTCTGGCCTTGCCTGGCCTTACCTGCCATTGCACTGACTGTCCTGAACTTGACTTGTATTACCTTGCCTTGCCTTGCCTTGCCTTGCCTAGCCTTGCCTTGCCTTGCATGGCCTTCCCTTGCCTTGCCTTGCCTGGCCTGCCCTTGCCTTCATGGCCTGGCCTGGGCTTACCTTGCCTTACCTGGCCATGCATGGCCTTGCCTTAACCTATATTACCTTGCCTTGTTTTGCCTTGCTTTGCCCTGCCTTGCGTAGCCTTGCCTGTCGTGGCCTTGCCTGGCCTGGCCTTCCCTTGTCTGGCCTGGCCAGGCCAGGCCTTGCCTTGCCTTGTCTTGCCTGGCCTTGCCAAGCCTGGCCTGGCGTGGCCTGGCCTGGCCTTTTCTTGACCTGCTTGGCCTTGCCTGGACTGGCCTTGCCTTGCTTAGCCTTATCTTGCCTTGCCTTGCCTTGCCTTGCCTTGCCTGGCCAGGCCTGGCCTTGCCTGGCCAGGCCTGGCCTTGCCTTTATGGCCTGGCCTGGACTTGGCTTAGCTGGCCTTACATGGTCTTGCATTGCCTGTCTTGGACTGGTCTTGTCTTGCCTTGCCTTGCTTTGCCTTTCCTGGCCTTGCCTGGCCTGGCTTTGTCTGGCCTGCCCTCATTTTGTATGACCTGGCCTGGCCTGGCCTGGCCTTTCCTGGGCTGGCCTTTTCTTGCCTTACCAGGCCTTCCATTGCCTGTCCTGGACATGCCTTACCTTGCCTTTCCTCGGCTTGTGTAGCCTTGCCTTGCCTTGCCTTGCCTGGCCTTGCCTTGCCTGGCCTGGCCTGGCCTTACCTTGTCTTCGCTTGCCTTGCCTTGACTGGCCTTGCCTGGCCTAGTCTAGCTTTGCATTGCCTTGCATTACCTTCCCTTGCCTTGCCTTGCTTTGCCTTGCCTTGCCTTGGCTGGCCTTGCCTGGCGTGCCCTGGTTTTGTATGACCTGGTCTGGCCTTTCCTGGCCTGGCCTTCCCTGGCCTGGCCTTCCCTTGCATTACCAGGGGTTCCATTGCCTGTCGTGGATTTGCCTTATCTTGTCTTGCCTTGCATTGCCTTACCTGGCCTTGCCAGACCTTCCCTGGCCTGGCCCAGCCTTGCCTTCCCTTCCCTTCCCTTGACTTGCATTGCACTGAATTGCCTTGCCTGGCCTGCCCAGGCCTGGCCTTGCCATGCCTTGCCTGTCCAGGCCTTGCCTGGATTGGCCTGGCCTGGCCTGACCTGGCCTGGCCTTGTCTTTCCTGACCTTCTCTGGCCTCGTCTGGCCTGGCCTTTTCTTACCTGGCCTTTTATTGCCTGATCTGGCCTGGCCTTCCCTGCTCTTGTCTGGCCTTGCCTAGCCTCGCCTTTCCTGGCACGTCATAGCCTGGCCTTTCCTTACCTGGCCTTGCATTGCCTGGCATGGCCTGGCATGGCCTGGCCTTGCATTCCCTTCCCCTCCCTTGCATTGCTCTGAATTGGATTGCCTGGCCTGGCCTGGCCTGGCCTGTCCTTGAATTACCTGGAATTACCGGGCCTTGCATTGCCTGTCTCTGTCTTGCCTTTCATTGCGTTGTCTTGCCTTGCCTGGCCTTGCTATGACTTGACTTGCCTTATCAGGCCTGGCCTGGCTTTCCTTGCCTTGCCTTCCCTAGCCTTGACTTGCACTGACTTACCTTGCCTGGCCTGGCCTGGCCTGGCTTTTCCTTGTCTTACTTTGCTTTGTCTGGCCTTGCATTGCCTGGCATTGCTTAGCATTGATTGGCCTGGCCTTGCCTGGCCTTCCCTAACCTATCCTTGCCTTGCCTTGCCTTGCCTTGTCTTACCTTGCCTTGCCTTGCCTTGTCTTACCTTGCCTTGCCTTGCCTTGTCTTACCTTGCCTTGCCTTGCCTTGTCTTACCTTGCCTTGCCTGGCTTTGGCTTGCCTTGCCTGGCCTGACCTTGCCTGGCCTAGACTTGCCTTGACTTGCCTTGCCTTGCCTTGATTGTCCTTGCCTGGCCTGGCCTTGACTTGCTTTGCCTGGCCTGGCCTTCATTTGCCTTGCCTTTCCTTGCCTTGCCTTTATTGGCGTGGCCTTGCCTTGCATTGTCTTGCCTTGCTTGACCTTGCCTGGTCTGGATTTGCATTGCATGGTTTGGCCTGGCCTTGATTGTCTTTGCCTGGCCTGGCATTGACTTGCCTTGCCTGGCCTGGCCTTCATTTGCCTTGCCTTTCCTTTCCTTGACTTGATTGTCCTTGCCTCGCCTGGCCTGGCCTTGACTTGCCAGGCCTGGCCTTCATTTGCCTTGACTTGCCAGGCCTGGCCTTCATTTGCCTTGCCTTTCCTTGCCTTGCCTTTATTGGCCTGGCCTGGCCTGGCCTGGCGTGGCCTTGCCTTGCATTGTCTTGCCTTGCTTGTCCTGGTCTGGATTTGCCTTGCATGGCTTGGCCTGGCCTTGCCTTGCCTAGCCACGCCTTGCCTTGCATTGCACTGACTTGCCCTGCCTGTCCTTGCCTTCTCTGGCCTAGTCTTTCCTGGCCTGGCCTGACCTGGCCTGGCCCTGCCTACATGGCCTGGCCTGGCCTTGGCTTACCTGGCCTTACCAGGCCTTGCATTTCCTGTCCTGGACAGGCCTTGCCTTGCCTTGCCTAGCCTTACCTTGCCTTGCCTTGCCTTGCCTGACCTTGCATGGCCTGGCCTTTCCTTGCCTGGCCATGCCTTGCCTGGCCTTGTCTTGCCTGGCCATGCCTCGCCTGGCCTTGTCTTGCCTTGCCTGGCCTTGTCTTGATTTGCCTTGCCTTGTATTACTTTGCCTTGCCTAGATTTGCCTGGCCGGCCCTGGTTTGTATGACCTGGCTTGGCCTTTCCTGGCCTTTCCAAGCCTACCCTTGCCGGTCCTGGACTTGTCTAAACTTGCCTTGCCTTGCCTTGTATAGTCTTGCATTGTCTATCCTTGCCTTGCCTTGCCTGGCCTTGCCTGGCCTGGCCTTGGCTTACCTGGCCTTACCAGGCCTTGCATTTCCTGTCCTGGACAGGCCTTGCCTCTCCTAGCCTGGCCTGGCCTGGCATTGCCTTCCCTGGCCTTACCTGGCCTTGCATTGCCTGTCCTGGACTTGCCTTGGACTTGCTTGGACTGACTTGCCTTGACTGGCCTGCCCTGGCCTGGCCTTGCCTTGCCTTGCCTTACCAGGCTCTTGTTGCCTGTCTTGGACTGGCCTTGCCTTGCATTACCTGGCCTAGCATTGCCTGTCCTGGAGAGGCCCTGCATTGCCTTGCCTTGCCTTCCATTGCCTTGCTTTGCCCTGCCTTGCCTGGCCTTGCCTTGCCTTGCCTTACTTACCAGGCCTTACCTGGCCTTGCATTACCTGTCCTAGACTGTCCTTACCTTGCCTTGCCTTGCATAGCCTTACCTTGCCTTACCTGGGCTAGCATTGCCTGTCCTGGACTACCCTTGCCTTGCCTTGCCTTCCTTTCCCTGGCCTTGTCTTGCATTTCCTTGCCTTGCCTTGTCTTGCCTGACCTTGCCTGGCCTTGCCTTGCCTTGCCTGGCTTTGCTTCTCGTGGCCTTGCCTTGCCTTGAATGGCCTGGCCTTGCCTTGTCTTGCCTTGCCTTGCCTTGCCTTGCCTAGCCTTGCCTTGCTTTGAATTGCCTTGCCTGGCCTAGCCTGGCCTTGACTTGCTTGGCCTTGCCTGAACTGGCCTTGCCTTGCCTTCTGTTGCTTTGCCTTGCCTTGCCTTGCCTTGCCTTGACTTTCTGTGCCTAGCCTTTCCTTGCATGGCCTAGACTGGACTGGCCTTGCCCTGGCTGGCCTTGATTGGCCTGAGCTTGCCTGCCCTTGCCTGACCGTGGCTGGCCAGGCCTTGCCTTGCCTGGACTTTCCTGTCCCTTCCTGGCCTTGCCTGGTCTACCCTTGCCTTTCCTGGCATTGCCTGGCCTTGCCTTGCCTTGCCTTGCCTTGCCTTGCCATGCCTTGCCTTGCCTAGCCTTGCCATGCCTTGCCTTGCCTTATATTGCCTTGCCAGGCCTTAACTGGCCTTCCATTACCTGTCCTAGACTGTCCTTGCCTTCCCTTGTGTTCCCTTGCCTTCCCTTGCCTTGTCTGGCCTTGGCTTGCCTGGCCTGGCCTTGCCTTGCCTGGCCAGGCCTGGCCTTGCCTTTATGGCCTGGCCTGGATTTGGCTTAGCTGGCCTTACATGGTCTTGCATTGCCTGTCTTGGACTGGCCTTGTCTTGCCTTGCCTTGTATTGCCTTGCGTTGCCCTGATTTTGTATGACCTGGCCTGGCCTGGCCTTACCAGGGCTTCCATTGCCTGTCCTGGACTTGCTTTACCTCCTGTTGCCTTGTCTTGCCTTGCCTCGCCTTGCCTTGCCTCGCTTTGCCTTGGGTGCCTGGCCTTGCCTTGGTTGCCTGGCCTGTCCTTCCCTAGCCTTACCTTGCCTTGCCTGGCATTGCCTTGCCTAGTCTTGCCTGGCCTGGCCTTGCCTTCATGGCCTGCCCTAGCCTGGGCTTGCCTTGCCTTGCCTGGCCTTGCCTTCCCCTGTATTGCTTTGCCTTGTTTTTCCTTGCCTTGCCCTGCCTTGCCTGGCCTTGCCCGCCTGGCCTTGCCTTGCCTTGCCTGGTATTGCTTCTCCTGGCCATGCCTTGCCTTGTCTGGCCTGGCCTGGCCAAGCCTTGCTTTGCCTTCCCTTGTATTGCATTGCCTTGCCTGGCCTTGCCTGTCCTGGCCTGGTTTTATATGAACTGGGCAGGCCTGGTTGATCTGGCCTTGCCTGGCCTTACCTGGCCTTGCATTCACTGTCCTGGACTTGCCTTGTATTACCTTGCCTTGCCTTGGCTTGACTAGCCTTGCCTTGCCTTGCATTGACATGACTTGCCTTGCATGGCCTAGCCTTACCTTGCCTTGCATGGCCTTCTCTGGCCTTGCCTGACCTGGCCTTACCTGGTTTGGCCTGGCCTTACCTTGTCTTACCTGGCCTTGCATATACTGTCCAGTCCTGGACTGGCCTTGCCTTGCCTTGCCTTACTGGCCTTACTTTTCCTTGCCTGACCTGGCCTTACATGGCCTTACCTGCCTTGCCTGGCCTTCCCTGACCTTGCATGCACTGGCCAGTCCTGGACTGGCCTTGCCTTGCCTAGCCTTATCTTGCCTTGCATGGCCTTGGCTTGCCTTGCCTCCTTGCCTGGCCTGGCCTTGCCTTCATGGCCTGGCCTTACCTTGCCTTTCCTGGCCTTGCCTTCCCCTGTATTGCCTTGCCTTGGTTTGCCTTGCCTTGCCCTGCCTTGCCTTGCTTTGAATTGACTTGCCTGGCCTAGCCTTGCCTTTCCTGGCATTGCCTGGCCTGGCCTTGCTTTGCCTTGACTTGCCTTGCCTAGCCTTGCCCTGTATTGCCTTGCCTTATTTTGCCTTAGCAGGCCTTAACTGGCCTTCCATTACCTGTCCTAGACTGTTCTTTCTTGCATTGCCTTGCCTTGCCTTGTATTGCCTTTCCTTGCCTTGCCTCGCCTGGCCTATCCTGGCCTGGCCTGGCCTTGACTGACCTTACCTGGACTTGCATTGGACGTTCAGCACTTGCCTTGCCTTGCCTTGCCTTGTCTTGCTTTCCCTCACCTTTCCTTGACTTGACTTGCCTCTCCTTGCTATCCTTGCCTTGCCTTGCCTTGCCTTGTATTACCTTGCCTTGCCTTGCCTGGCCTGGCATGGCCTGGTTTTGTATGAGTTGGTCTAGCCTGGCCTGGCCTTGCCTTTCATGTCCTGGACTTGCCTTGCCTTGCCTTGATTTCCTTTGCGTTGCCTGGCCTGGCCTGGCCTGGCTGTATCTGGCCTGGCATTACGTATCCTGGACTTCTCTGGCCTTGTCTGTCCTGGCTTTGCCTGTCCTTCCCTTTCCTGTCCTTGTCTGGCTTGGCCTTGCTTTGCCTTGCTTTGTCTTGCCTTGCCTTGCCTGCTTTGCCTTGCCTGCCTTGCCTTGCCTTGCCTTGCCTGGCCTTGCCTTGTCTTGCCTTGCCTTGCCTTGCCTTGCCTTGTCTTGCCTGGCTTTACCTGGCCTTTCATTGCCTGTCCGGGACTGGCCTTGCCTTGCCTTGCTTTGCTTTGCCTTGCTTTTCTTGGCCTTGCCTGGCCTGCTCTGTCCAGGTTTGTCCTGGCCTTGCCTTGCCTGGTCTGTCCCAGTTTGTCCTGGCCTTGTCTTGCCTTGCCTTGCCCTGTATTGCCTTGCCTTGCCTGGCCTTGCAGTGCCCTGATTTTGTATGACCTGGCCCGGCCTGGCCTTACCAGGCCTTCCAGTACCTGTCCTGGACTTGCTTTACCTTGTGTTGCCTTGCCTTGTCTAGTCTTGCCTTGCCTTGCCTTGCCTGGCTTGGCCTTGCCTTGCCTTGCCTAGCCTTACCTTGCCGTGCCTGGCCTAGCCTTGCCTTGCCTTGCCTGGCCTGGCCTGGCCTGGCCTGACCTGGTATTGCCTCTCCTGGCCTTGCCTTGCCTTGTTTTAACTTGCCTTGCCTTGTATTGCCTTGCCTTGCCTGGCTTTAGCTGGCCTTGCATTGCCTGTCCTGGACTGGCATTGCCTTGCCTTGCCTTGCTTTGCCTTGCCTTGTCTTGCATAGCCTTATCTGGCCTTACCTGGCATAGCATTGCCTGTCCTGGAGTGGTCTTCCTTGCCTTGCATGGCCTTGCCTTGTCTTGCATTGCCCTGCATTGCCTTGCCTTGCCTGGCCTGGTCTGCACTTGCCTTGCATACCTTGGCCTTGCCTTGCCTGGCCTTACCTTGCCTTGCCTTGCCTTGCCTTTCATTGCCTTGCCTTGCCTGGCCTGGTCTTGAGTTTCCTTGCATGGCTTGACTTGGCCTGGCCTTGCCTTGCCTTGCCTTGTATTGCCTTGCCTTGCCTAGCCTTGATTGGCCTGGCCTGGCCTGGCCTGGCATAGCCTGGCCTTGCCTTGCCTGACCTTGAATGGCCTGGGCTTACCTTAACTTGCCTTGCCCTGCCTTCTATGGCCTTGCCTAGACTGGCTTTGCCTGGCCTTGCCGTGCCTGGCCTTACGTTGCCTGGCCTTGCATTCCCTGTCCTGGACTTGCCTTTCCTTTCCTTGCCTTGCCTTGCCTTACCAGGCCTTACCTGGCCTTGCGTTGCCTGTCCTGGACTGGTTCTTGCCTTGCCTTGCCTTGCCTGGCATTGCCTTGCCTTTCTTTTCCTTGCCTTGTATTGCCTGACTTGGCCCAGCCTGGCCTGGCCTGCCATTTCCTGGCCTGGCCTTGCCTTGCCTCGTTTTAACTTGCCTTGCCTTCTATTGCCTTGCCTCGTCTGGCCTTGCCTGGCCTTACCTGGCCTTGCATTGCCTGTTCTGGACTTGCTATGCTTTTCATTGCCTTGCCTTACCTAGCCTTGCCTTGCTTTGAATTCCCTTGCCTGGCCTGGCCTGTCGTGTCCTGGCCTGGCCTTGAATTCCCTGGCCTTGCCTGGCCTATCCTTGCCTGGCCTGGCCTGGCCTTGCCTTCCCTGCCCTTTTCTGGCCTTGCATTGCCTTGATTGGCAAGGCCTGGCCTTGACCTGCTTGGCCTTGCCTGGACTGGCCTTGCCTGGCCATGCCTGGCATAGCATGACCAAGACTGGCATGGCCTGGCCTTGCCTTTCCTAGCCTAGCCTGCCATGCATGGCCTAACCTGGCCTGGCCTTGCCCTAGCTGGCCTTGATCGGCCTGCCCTTGCCTGGCCTTACCTGTCCTGGCCTTGCCTTACCTGCCCTTCCCTGTCCTGCACTGCTGCTACTGTATGGGCCTTGCCTGGGCTTTACCTGTCCTTGCATGGACTGGCCAGTCCTGGACTAGCCTTGCCTTGCTTGGCCTTGCCTTGCCTGAGCTGGTGTGGTCTTCCCTTGCATGGCTTGGCCTGGCCTTTCCTTGTCTTCCCTTGCCTTGCCTTGCCTGGCCTGGCCTGGCCTGGCCCCTTGTCCCATCCCCACAGGCCCTTGCTCTCCCCACAAGAAATGAGGGCAGATCCCAGGATCATCCCTCGGCAGCCGCAGCGCTCCGCTGCCGGCTCAGCCAGCCCAACTCACACACCGAGTCCAAAGCAGCCACTCTGGGGAAGTCTCTTGAGGTGTTCTGGCAACTCCTACAGCACCCCAAGATCGCCATCGCCACCCACCTCCTTCCACGCTCCTCTGTCCACAGGCATCACCGGCTCTGAGACACCAAGACGGGAACCACCAGAGGAGCTGCTCTTGCCTCCTCCACCGGTAGCTTGTGTTCCGTGGGGCAGCTGTCGTCTCCCGGTGCCTCTGCTGGAGGGTTCTGTGGGGTTCTGTGACCTCACACACCTGAACAGGGGGAGTTCCAGAATCAGCCACCCCTGTGGTCTCCATGTCCCCAAGGTCATTGTGATGCAGGAGCTCTGACTGGGTCCATGGGGTGCTCTGGAGGTGCTGCAGGCATTCTCTGGGATTCTCTAAGGGTATCCCCAGGATGCCCTGGGAGTGCACAGAGACACAGGGCCGTGGAGCAAGCTGCTCTAGTGGAAGGTGTCCCTGCCCGTGCCTTTGGGAGTTGGAGCTGGGTGAGCTTTAAGGTCCCTTCCAGCCCAGCCCAGCCCACTCTGGGATTCCATGACTCTCTGCTGTGCCAATGTCGGTCCCTCTCCACTCCTCGTAGGTGGCCGTGACGCCCTGTTCCATGGCCCACGTTGAGCTGTGACCCCTCGCATGCTGCACCTCCGGACCAAAGGCACTGAGGAAGAGCAGCCCGTGAGGGATCTCCCCGAGCCGGCTGGGCAGAGGCTGGTCCCCCCGCAGCGACTCCCGGAGCACCCCTGGGTGCCCAGCGGTCATGGGCACAATGCTGCCGCCATCCCAAAGCCCCAGTGATCTGTGGGGTGGTCTCTGGTGGCTGTAGACCCTGTTTGAGGCCTCCATTTGTCCCCTGCAGAGCTTGGGCACATTCCCATGAACCTCCTAATCCCCCTAAACCTCCAGTTCCCTTCCGAACCCCAAATCCCTTCCATTTACTGCCATGGACCAACAGGGGCACTGAAGAGTCAGGGTACTCTGGGTCAAATGTAACCCCTGGTTTTGGGACACTGGCTGTTCCCCAAATGCCTGCACCACCCCAGGGAGCTTTGGGGAGCTCCCCCAATGCCGAAATCCCCTTTGAACCCCCAAACTCTTCCCCTCAACACATCTCCACGCTGGGGGAATGTTGCTCACCCAAAAGCGACTGAGGGGGCCCTGGGACCCAGGTACATGGGAGATCTCCCAGTATAATGTGCCTCCTACAGCTCATTTTGGGGATCCCCCCCTGAACCTCAAAATGTTCCTTGAACCCTCAAATCCCTCTGAACACCCAAATTCCTCCCGCTTGTGTCAACGGGGCTCCCTAGGGCATCCAATGAGATTCGGCTGCCCTGGGATTGATGGACCCCCCAGTCTCGGTAGACAGGGAGTCCCTCAAATAAATGAGCCACCCCAAAGAGTTTTGTGGACCAGCCTGAATCCCCAAATCCTCCCTGCATCCCCCCAGATCCCCCCAAACCCAAAGCCCACAGCTCCAAAGCCACCCTGGCTCAGCACAGTGGCACAGACTTGCTAAAAAAGGGGTGTTCCGAAAAGTGGTGTTCCCCCAACACCTGCCCTGGGGATCCATCAAGATGCTCTGGAACCCCGAACACACTGGGGGGACCCCAACATTGCTTTCGGTTCAGTAGTGAATTAGGTGGGCCTAAGGGGGTGGATCCCCAAAAGGTTCACCCCAATAAAGGGGCAAACCAAAACCACACTGCACCCCAAAGGGCCCTGGAGGCACCCAAAGCAATCGTGCTGCCCCTAAATCCTAGGGTAACCCCAAATCTCCCTGAAGCAGCACAAAAGCATGCAGGACCCCCAAGTGGGGGCCTGGGGCAGCACAAAAGTCACCCACACCCTTCCATCCCCCCGGCCCCCCCCAGATGAACCCAGGGACCCAAAAACCTGGAGGGGCCCCACCAAACACCCGCCCCCAACTGGGGGTACCCCAGAAAAGCTGCTCCCCCCCTCCAATGCCACCCAGCCCCAAATTGCTCCTCGTTGCCCCCAAACCACACCTCATGGGGCACCCCAGCTCCCCCGTCCCTGGTATCAGGGAGCTGGGGGGGCCAGCACCAGAGTGGGAGTTGCCTAATTTGGGATGTCCCACCAAAAGACCAAGGAGGTGTGGTGGGGGATGGAGGGTAGGAAGCTCTGCAGAGGGATCTGGACAGGCTGGATCCATGGGCTGTGGCCAATGTGTTGAGGGTCAAGAAGGCAAAGTGCAGGGTCCTGCGGTTGGGCCACAACAACCCCCTGCAACGCTCCAGGTTTGGGGAAGAGGGGCTGAAAACTGCTCATGGGAAAGGAGCTGGGGGTGCTGATTGATGGAGCTGAACATGAGCAGCTTGTGCCCAGGCAGCCAGGAAGCTCCCAGCATCCTGGCCTGGATCAGCACCAGTGCAGCAGCAGGGCCAGGGCAGTGGTGGTGCCCCTGCACTGAGCACTGCTGAGGCCGCACCTCGAATCCTGGGTTCACCTCTGGGCCCCTCACTACAAGAGAGACATTGAGGTGCTGGAGCGGGGCCAGAGAAGGGCAATGGAGCTGGTGCAGGGCCTGGAGCACAAATGTGATGGGGAAGGGCTGAGGGACCTGGGGGGACCTGATTGCTGCCTACAACTGCCTGCGAGGAGGATGGAGCCAGGAGGGGCTGGGCTCTGCTCCCAAGGAACAAGGGATGGAACAAGAGGAAATGGCCTCAAGCTGCACCAGCGCAGGTTTAGATGGAGCTGAGGAACAATTTGTCCAGGAAGCTAGGGACCAGGTTAGGAAAGCTGAGGCCCAGTTAGAATTCAAATAGGCTCGGGATGTTAAGGATAACAGGAAGGGATTCTTCAGGTATGTAGCAAATAAAAAACAGACTAGGGAGAACATAGCCCCCTTCCGGAAGCTCTCGGGAGAACTGGCTACACGGGATTTGGAGAAGGCTGAGGTTCTTAATGACTTCTTTGCCTCGGTCTTCACTGGCAAAGGCTCTGACCACACCAACCAAGTCTTGGAAGGCAGATGCAGGAACTGTGAGAATGAAGACCTTGGGCCCACTGTAGGAGAGGAGCTGGCTTGAGACCATCTTAAAAACCTGAACATGCACAAGTCCATGGGGCCTAATGAAATCCATGCACAGGTCCTGAAGGAGCGGGCGAATGAAGTTGCTAAGCCACTGGCCTTCGTATTTGAAAAAACATGGAAGTCAGGTGAAGTTCCTGACGACTGGAAAAAGGGAACTATAACCCCCATTTTCAAGAAGGGGAAAATGGATGACCTGGGGAATGACAGAGCAGTCAGTCTCACCTCCGTGCCTGGCAAAAACTTGGAGCATTCTCCTGGAAGGCATGCTAAGGCACATGAAAATCAACAAGGTGCTTGGTGACAGCCAGCAGGGCTTCACTGAGGGGAAATCCTGCCTGACCAATGTGGTGGCCTTCTATGATGGGGCTACAGAACTGATGGACAGGGGCAGAGCAGTTGATGGCATCTACCTGGACTTGTGCAAAGCGTTCGACACCGTCCCACACGACATCCTTTTCTCTAAATTGGAGAGACATCAACTTGATGGATGGACCACTGGGTGGATAAAGAACTGGCTGGATGGCCGCACACAGAGAGTTGTGGTCAATGGCTCAGTGTCCGGCTGGAGACCGGTAACGAGTGGGGTCCCTCAGGGATCGGGGTTGGGACCGGTCTTGTTCAACGGCCTGCGGCCGTTACAGGGGGGGGAGTCAGCTGAGGGGAGCGGAGGGGGTTACTCTCCCACACTACGCTCTGATTGGCTCCGTGGCGCAGTGCGCGGGGCCAGGGGCTGATTGGCTGCCGTGGAAGTGGGCGGGGCGACAGGAACAGAGCACGCGTTGTCTGGGGGGAAGGAAAGGAGGGAGATGGGGGGCGATGGGACCCCTATGGACCCCTATAGAACCCTATGGGGCAGGGACAGGTTCACACCCACTGCTGGCTCCCCCCATGGCTTTATATGGGGGCAATGGCGGTAATGGGGCAATAGGAGCAATTTGGGGTAACGGGGGGCAATGGGGGTAAAAGGGGGGTCTCGGGGTCTCGAGCTCTGCCCCCTGCATCCTGGTACTGGAGCTGCTGCTGCTTCCCCCTCCAAGGGACTCGCAAAGAGACACCCCCTCCATGGTCATGATGCGCGGATTGACTCCACAACTCATTAAAAGTTGTAAAGTAGGTATGCTTTTTATTCAGCGCTGAGACGCACGGGGATAATTCCTCAAAGTCATGCATACCTCAGTGTTGTTTCCCTCTACATTTATTCTCTAAAGTTATATATATTCATAAGGTTGCACAATACGCCTATACATATTCATGTCCTATCCCTGCTTCGTATTATAATGAGCCAGAAGGTCCTCTGCGCCTGCGCAGTGCCCCCTCTGGTCATGGGCAGGGGTCTTCAAGATGAAGTAAATGAGTCTTCCTCTTCTTGCACTTTTCACCTTTTTAGACTTATGTGTAGCCTTAGAGTTTGGTCAGTGTCCCAGCCGTAAATCCTCTACTTCTCCCCTTTATCAGTAGATTCAGGCATCTGCTTATTAACAGGACCGGAGGTCTCTGTTCTGCTTAGCAGGCATTTACAATAGATAGTCCTTTTGTTTAAACAAATTCCTCTAACCCCCTTGTACAACCCCCCTGTACAACTCCCTTGTACAATGGTCAACCCTCTGTATCAGTCAGACCCTGCAGGAACCCATAGAGACCCCATAGGGAGACCCATAGAGGCCAAACAGAGAGACCCATAGAGACCATATAGATCCACAGCCCACAGAGACTCATAGAGACCCATAGAGTTCCATAGACACCGCAGAGATCCTGAAAGCGACCCAAAGTGAACCATAGAGATGCCCCATAGAGACCCCATAGAGACTCCATAGAGACCCCATAGAGACCCATAGACTACAGGGACTACAACCCTGATCATGCAACGCGGCACCCATAGAGCCCCTTTACGGTGGCGCCCAGCCGGGACTACTACTCCCATCATGCAGCGCGGCACCCATTGAGCCCTGTTATGGCGGCGCCCAGTTATGACTACATCTCCCATCATACCCCGCGGCTCCCATAGAACACCATTATACAGCCGCCAGGCGGTACTACGACTCCCATCATGCCGCGCGGCAACCAGAGAGCACCACGAGGGCGTCGCCCAGCCTGGACTACAACTCCCATGATGCAGTGCGACACCCCTACAGCACCACTAAGGCACCGCCCAGGTTGGACTACAACTCCCGTCGTGCCGCGCGGCGCTCCCAGCGCTCCAATTTCGCCCATTGTGGCGGAGCTGGAGCTCCCCTCCGATCCCGACCTGCGCAGGTTGGAGCCCGCGGGACCCCCCAGTGGGGACTTTTGGGGTCCTGGGGGGGTTTGGGTGCTCCTGACCCCCTCTCTTTGTCTCCCCCCTCCTCCAGGCTGTGCACGGGGCCCTGTGCCCCCATCCGGGAGTACATCATGGGCCACGTGCGGCACCCGCGGTGAGGGGGGCACCCCAACATGTGGGGGGGAGGAACTGCAACATCTGGAGGGACCCCAAACCTCGGATCGGTCCCTAAAATACATGGCGGAGGGGGGGGTTGTGTGTGTTCCTATAGGAATGTGAAGAAGATCAAAGGGAACCTGCTGTGGTAACCGTTGCACCCAAAAAAGGGGTGGGGACCCAAAGCTGCCCCCTCTGGGGACCCCCAAGCTCCTTGGAGAGCCTCCAAAACCCCTCCAAAATTGCATTGGGATCCCAAGACCCACCCCAGCACCCCCCAGTTCCCCCTGTGACCCCCCCAACCTCTTTTCTCCTCCCAAATCCATGCACAGGAGCCCCAAATTCCTTTAGGACAACTCCAAATCCCATTGGGATCCCCAGGAACCCCCAATTCCCTCCCATGACCCCCCCACCAACCCCCCCCAACTCCTCCTTTAACCCCCGTTTCCTCCTTAACTCGGGGCTCAGGTACCGGCACCTCGAGGAGATTCAGGTTTGGGGGGGGGGAGGGTTTTTGGGGAGCTGTATGGGGTTTTGGGGGGTCCCAGAGGGACGGGGGTGGGCAAGATTTGAGCGGGGGTGCAAATTTCAGGGGTGGTGGAGGGAGAAAAAATGGGACTTAAGGATAGGGGGTGTGGTGTCCTCAGGTGACCTTTGGTGTCTCTCCCCAGCGAGGGGCGGGGTCAAGCACGCCTTATATGGAAGTGCATGAGGCCTTGGAGCAGGTAAGGGCGGAGCTTAAAGTGATGGGTGGGGCCGTGGGCGAGGCCGGGGCAGCGGTGCTGGAGCTGGGTGAGTTGACTGGGGGGTGGGATGGGGGGTAAAGGGGCGGGGCTACCGGTCACCTGACCTGAGGCTCTGCCCCCTTAGTTTCCTTGTAGAAGAGGCACTGGGGGCGGAGCTTAACGGCCAGGGGGCGGAGCGTCGCCGAGGGGCGGAGCTTCGCGCCCTGGGGGTGGAGTCGGCGCAGGAGGGGCTGTGGCTGCGGAGGGAGCGGGCCCAGATAAGCTCCGCCCACTCGTAAGCAAGGAGTGGGCGGGGCTTCCCCATGGGTATCCCAATGGAGGCGGGGGGCAGCATTCCCATGATGCTCTGCGCTTGCAGGGAGCCGGGGACAAAGGTGGGACTAACGTGGAAATTGGCGGTAAGAAGGGGCGGGGCTTATTGGGAAGGAGGAGGGGCTTATCTACGGGGGAGGGGTCTGAGCGTGGCCACGCCCCCATTGCCCCGCCCGCCCTCCCCCCCAGGCCGTGTGCAAGCTGCGGGAGGAGGCCCTGGAGGAGCTTATGAGGGGTGGGGCTTACGGGGAGGAGCTTAGGAGAGGGGAGGGACTTAAGAAATGGAGCTTTGGGAGGGGGTGGAGCTTAGAGAAGGGGCAGAGCCAGTGGGCTGCTGGGGGTGTGGCTTAAAGGGGGCAGGACTTCCCTTATAAGGTTCTGAGGGTGTGGCCCCAGGGCACTAGGGAAGGGGCGGGGCTACCGGTGGGTGGAGCCAACAGAGGGGCGGGGTTGCGTCCTCCCTCCATTCCCCGTTGTTCCATTGCAGGAAGGGGTACCCCAAAATCAGCCCTGACCTTGACCCCAACCCTGACCCTGATGCTCAGCCCCCTATGAAGACCCTCATCCAGGTAAATGGGGAGACTTGAGGGGCACATTTGGGGGTGCTTTAGGGCTCGGAGCTCCCCATTGATGTGGGATCCCCCCTTTGCACCTCCCAGGACTGCTGGGTGGATGTGGGGGGACTCTGGGACTCTCCACTCCTTGGCTTCCCGCCTGTCCCCGTTGAAGCTCCGGCTCCTCCAGCTGCTGGTGGAGATCCCGCAGCGCCTGGAGGGGGACCCCAAAGCCCAGCAGGCTGCCAGGTAAAACCCTGCACCCCAAAACACCTCCCTGAACCCCAAAACCACCCCTCTGCACCCCAAAACACCCACTTGCACTCCAAAACCATTCCCCATGCACCCCAAAGCACACCCCCTGCATCTGAAAACACCCCCTCTGCACCCCAAAACCATCCCCCCTGCACCCCAAAACAATCCACTACATTTCAAACCACCTCCCCTGCACCCCAAAACCTTATCCCCTGCACCTCAGAACACACCCCCTGCACCCTAAAACCACCCCCATGCACCCCAGAACCCACACGGCACCGCAAAACAACCCCCCTGCACCCCAAAACCTCCCTATGGAGTCCCTCATGCACCCAAAACCCTCTCAAGGACCCCCTGAATGCGTCCTGCAGCCCGGTTTCCCCCCCTGCACCCCAAAACTGCCCCTGGGTCCTCCCCCATAACTTTTTCCTCCCCACTCCTGAACCTCAGAACCCTTTAGGGACTCTCTCTGTACTTTAAACCCCACTGGGTTTCCTTCTGAAGCGGGTGCTGGGCTCATAGGGGTCCTTAAAGCCCCCCAGATTCTCCCTAAACCCAGTGCTGGGACCTTTTGGGGTGCCCCCAATCCCTCCATGGTCCCTGCAGTCCTTTTATGGTCCCGTCCCCCCCCCAAAAAGGGTTCTTGAACCCCTTTGGGCCTCCGAAACTCCCCTCAACGTTTGGCTTTGGGGCCCCATTGCCCCCCAGGTTGATGCTGGAGGCCGCAGGGCTCTCAGGGGCTCGGGACGCCCTGATCAAGCAGGTCCTGGAGCTACGGGGCAGCCCCATGGACTCCCCAGAAGCTGCCCTGGGGCCACTGAGGAGGCAGCTGCAGGAGGGGAAGCAGTGGCTGGTGGGTGCCAACGGGGGAATGTGGGGATTTGGGGGGGGTCCTGATGGGCTTGGGGGGGGCTGGGGGGTGGAATCTGATGGTTATGGGGAGGGGTTGGGGTCCCTAAAGGGTCCCAGCACCACTTTTTGGGAGGGATGAGGGATATCTGGGGGTCCTGGAGGGGGATTTTGGGTCTATAGGGGATGATCTGGGGGAGTTTGGGGCTTTAGAGGGGATTTGGGGGATTCAGCATTGCTGGGAGGGGTATCTGGGGTTCTGGATTGGTTTGGGGTGAAGGGAGAGGTTTTGGGGAGAAATATGGGGCGATATTTAAGGTGTTTGGGGGTCTTGAGGGGGTATTTGGGTCCCTCCCATGGCTTTGGGGTCCCTCATTTCCTTGTGTCCCCGCTCCCCACCCCTTCCAGTCCCGCCGCTGGATCCAGCTCCGGGCTCTGGCCGCATCCAATGGGAAGCTCCGGGCGCAGCTGTGCCCCCTGCAGGCCCAGGTGAGGAAGGAGGGGGAGGGAAGTGGGGCGGGGCTTAATGGTGAGTGGGCGAGGCCTCAGAGCTTTGGCCACGCCCCTTTCAGGCCCGAGGAGCTGTGCGGCTCCCCCCAGGGCTGCAGGGGGAAGGGCAGCGGCTGCAGGTAGCGCTGAGCATGCTGGGAAAGGAGAGAGTGCCCCTCCCCCCGAGGTGAGTGAATTGGGGGGGGGGAGGGTGGTGGGGGAGGAGGGGGAAGGGCTGTGCTGACCCCTCCATTCTCCCTTTAGCCCCGCCCACTACCCACTGCAGCCAATCAGACCTGCCCTAGGAATGGCAGAGAGTGAGGTGGTGGAGGGGCCATAGACGGGGAGGGGAATTGGAAGGAGGGGCCATAGAGGGGGCAGGGGTCATAAAGAGGGGGAAGGCCATAAAGGGGGAAGGGCAATGCGAGAAGGGGACATAAAGGAAGGCGGGGCAATGGAAGGAGGGGACATAGAGGGGGGAGGGGCAATGGGGCCGTTGCTCAGGGGTATTTGTGCCTCAGCCCCCACAGGGGGCGCTGTTGCGGGCGGCAGAGCTGCAGGGGGAGCTGGAACAGCTGCAGGGGGCGAGGTCAGCGCAAGGGGCGTGGTCAGCTCAAGGGGCGGGACCCGGGAAGCCCCGCCCACCCCGCGGTGAGTGAGGGGGACGAGCTGGGGGGTGAGGGTGTGGCCTGCGCTGATCCCGTCCCTTTGCAGCACCCGCGGAGGGCGTGGCCATCGCCGAGCTCCTCCCCCAGCTGCAGGCGCTGTCCATTCGGGTCCAGCAGTGCCTCGAGGGCTGGCCCCACCTCCAGGACGTCATCAGCCAATGGTGAGACAGCGAGGGTGGGTCCGTGAGCGGCCACGCCCACCATGTGTGATGTCACATTCCCCCTTCCCCCCTCCTTCGTCTTCCATAGGTGGGAGCAGCCGGCTCAGTGGATACCGGCCACCCCCCCCAGCAACATCCCCTTCTCCCATTGGCTGAAGCGCTGGTCCCAGGCCACCCGTACCCTAAACTTGCACCGCCCCCTCCCCTTAGCGCCGCCTACCAGCGACAAGGAAGGGCGTGACCAGAGCAAGCCCCACCCCTGAGCCTCGGTTTCATCAGATGCTCCTATTGGATGGGGTGCAGGAGGCAGGGCTTGGAGGGGGGTGTGGCCACAAGGCTGTGGTCCTGGAAGCGGAATAGAGTAGGTCCTATAGAAATAGAGCAGTAAATAAAGCAGGTCCTCTGTTAATTACATGTAAATGAGGTTGCACCCATGTTAATGAGATGCAAAGCAGGTCTTGTGTTAATAAACTCGTCCCGCCTGCAGTAACAGCATGTCAACAGAGCAGAGCCTCCAATAACAATGCACAGATAACATGTGGCCTACAGTAACACATAAATAAAGCAGGTCCTACAGTAACGAAAGTGTAAACAAAGCAGGTCCTGACATACTAAATTCCCTTATAAAGCACGACCTACAATAACAGCCTGGGAATAAAGTAGGACGTACAGGAATATGTAAATTAGACAGGCTCTATGTTAATGACAGGTACATAAAAGTAGATCCTACATTAAGAACTTGTAAATAAGTTACTCAGTAAAGCGGGTCCTGACATAACAACCACCCCCAATACAGTAGGTCCTACAGGAATGAAACTGTAAATACAACATGTAAATAAAGTAGGCCCTACATTAATAACTCCCTCAAAAAAATGGGTCCTACAATAATACCTCCTCGATAAAGTAGGACCTACAATAAGGGCCCATAAATGAAGTAGGTCCTGCCCCAATACCCTGTCAATAGAGCAGATCCGACAGCAACTGTACATAAAATAGGTCCTACATTAATAAGTGAGTAAATACAGGAGGTCCTGGCACAGCACCATGTAAATACAGGAGGTCCTACAGTAAGAACGTGCAAATACGAGTGGCTCCATGTTAATGACATGTAAATAAAGCAGGTCCTCCACTAAAAGGACGCAAATTAAGTAGGCCCTCCATTAATAACATGTAAATAAGGAAGGGTCTGTGTTAGTAACATGTAAATAAGTTCAAGCCTACATGAACTGCGTGTGAGTAAAGCAGGTCCTACGCTAATTGCATGTAAATAAGGGGGGGGGGTAACGATGGTGTGATGAGAAATGGGGAGGGATGGAGGGAGAGGGGGAGAAATGGCAGGAATGTGGGGAATGGGGGTGGGAAAAAGGGGAGGGGGAATGGGGGGCATAAGGGGAGGAGGAGAAGAGGGGACAAATGGGGGGCAGGGGCAAGGAAAAGCCCCATATTCAGGGCCATGGGGGGGGCAGCCGGGACGGGGTTAAATGGGGACACGAGTTGGGGAGCTCAGAGCTGATTGGCTGTTGCCTGGGCAACGGTCGCCAGAACGAGGCGGGGGGCGGGGGCAAGGTTGCCTGGCAACGCGCAGTGGTGGAAGCTCACTGGCCGTCACCTGGCAACGCAGGGGAAGCGGTACGCGGAGACCCCGTTGCCTAGCAACCAACCCGGAAGTGCGGCGAGCATCACCGAACAGGGATGGGGAAAGGCCGAAATTTGGGAGCTAGGGGGGAAAAGAGGCCTCGATTTCCTGTGAAATCTTTATTTATTGGTTAATTTTCCTTTTTATACAGTCTTAAGGTGACGCCTCCCGCCTTCCCTCCCCTTCCCCCCCTCCCCCCCCCCGCTATTTACATTGGTGTCAACAAGGCTTCGGATCGACACCCCCCCATCCCCCCTTTATCCTCCCCTCTCCCATCCTGGCTATAAAGAGGGGGGGAGGTCCCCACCCCCGACACCCCCGGGTGGGGGATGGGAGGTTGTGTCCATTGGGGACCCTCCCGCCCCCCCCCCCCGTTTTGGAAGCTGAGGGCACCCAGGGGTGCTCCGGGAGTCGCTGCGGGGGGACCAGCCTCTGCCCAGCCGGCTCAGGGAGGTCCCTCACGGGCTGCTCTTCCTCAGTGCCTTTGGTCCAGAGGTGGAGCATGCGAGGGGTCACAGCTCACCGTGGGCCATGGAACAGGGCGTCACGGCCACCTACGAGGAGTGGAGAGGGACCGACATTGGCACAGCAGAGAATCATGGAATCCCAGAGTGGGCTGAGCTGGGCTGGAAGGAACCTTAAAGCTCACCCAGCTCCAATCCCCAAAGGCACGGGCAGGGAAACCTTCCACTAGAGCAGCTTGCTCCACGGCCCTGTGTCTCTGTGCACTCCCAGGGCATCCTGGGGATACCCCTAGAGAATCCCAGAGAATGCCTGCAAGCACCTCCAGAGCACCCCATGGACCCAGTCAGAGCTCCTGCATCACAATGACCTTGGGGACATGGAGACCACAGGGGTGGCTGATTCTGGAACTCCCCGTGTTCAGGTGTGTGAGGTCACAGAGCCCCATGGAACCCTTCAGAGGAGGCACCGGGAGACGACAGCTGCCCCACGGAACACAAGCTACTGGTGGAGGAGGCAAGAGCAGCTCCTCTGGTGGTTCCCGTCTTGGTGTCTCAGAGCCGGTGATGCCTGTGGACAGAGGAGCGTGGAAGGAGGTGGGTGGCGATGGCGATCTTTGGGTGCTGTAGGAGTTGCCAGAACACCTCAAGAGACTTCCCCAGAGTGGCTGCTTTGGACTCGGTGTGTGAGTTGGGCTGGCTGAGCCGGCAGCGGAGCACTGCGGCTTCCCAGGGATGATCCTGGGATCTGCCCTCATTTCTTGTGGGGAGAGCAAGGGCCTGTGGGGATGGGACAAGGGGGATGGCTTTAATGTGACATGGAGGGGAGATTGAGATGAGATCTTAGAAGCTGTTCCCTGTGAGGGTGGTGGGGCAGTGGCACAGGGTGCCCAGAGAAGCTGTGGCTGCCCCATGGCTGGCAGTGCTCAAGGCCAGGTTGAATGGAGCTTGGAGCAAGCTGCTCCAGTGGAAGTTGTCTCTGCCAGTGGCAGGGGTTGGAGCTGGAGGAGCTTTAAGGTCCCTCCCAGTCCAAACCATTGTGTGCTTCCGTGATATCCTCAAGTCCCCTGGGGGGAAGTGAGTGAACAAGCTGTCTGGCTGGGTTTAAACCAGGACAGCAAGGCAAGGCAAGGCAAGACCAGGCAAGGCAGGTGAGACCAGGCCAGGAGAGGCAAGGCAAGGCAAGGCAAGACAAGGCAAGGGAAGGCAAGGCCCATGAAGGGAAGGCCAGGCCAGGTCAGGCAAGGAAAGGAAAGGCCAGCTAAGGCAAGGTAAGGCTAGGCAAGGCAAGGCTAGTCCAGGTCTAGACAGGCCATGTAAGGCCAGGCAAGGCCAGGTAAGGAAAGGCCAGGCAAGGCCAAGCAGGTCAGGGAAAGGCCAGGCCAGGCCAGGCTAATAAAGGCAATGCAAGGCCAGGAAATCACAGGGAAGGCAAAGCCAGGCCAGGCCAGAAAAGGCCAGGCCACACAAGGCCAGGCCAGGCAAAACCAGGGACGGACAGGCCAGGCCATGCCATGCCATGCCAGCCGAGGCAAGGCAAGGCAAGGCAAGGCCATTCCAGGACAGGCAATGCTAGGCCAGGTAAGGCAGGGTAAAGCAATGCAAGGCACGGCCAGTCAAGGGCAGGCAACTCAAGGCCAGGTTAGGCCAGGTAAGTCAAGACAAGGAAAGGCCAGGCAAGGCAAGGCAAGACAAGGCAAGGCAAAGGAAGGCAAGACCAGGCCAGGGCAGGCAAGGCAAGGCAAGAGAAGACAAGACAAGGCAAGGCCACGCCAGGCCAAGCCATGCAAGACAAGACCAGACCAGGCCAGGCAAGGCAAGGCCAAGCAAGGCAAGGCTAGTCCAGGACTGGCCAGTCCATGCAAGGCCCGGTGAAGGCCAGGTAAGGCAAGGTAAGGCAAGGCAAGGCCCATACAGTAGTAGCAGTGCAGGACAGGGAAGGGCAGGTAAGGCAAGGCCAGGACAGGTAAGGCCAGGCAAGGGCAGGTAAGGTCAGGCCAATCAAGGCCAGCCAGGGCAAGGCCAGGCCAGGTTAGGCCATGCAAGGCAGGGCTAGGCTAGGAAAGGCAAGGCCAGGCCATGACAGTCTGGGTCAGGCTATACCAAGCATGGCCAGGCAAGGCCAGGCCAGGCAAGGCCAGGCCAGGAGAGGCCAGGATAGGCCAAACATGGCAATGCAAGGCCAGAAAAGGACAGGGAAGGCAAGGCCAGGCCAGGCAAGGCCAGGGAATTCAAGGCCAGGCCAGGCCATGACAGGCCAGGCCAGGCAAGGGAATTCAAAGCAAGGCAAGGCTAGGTAAGGCAAGACAATGCAAGGCATAGCAAGTCCACGACAGGCAATGCAAGGCCAGGTTAGGCCAGGCTATGCCAGGCCAGGCCAGGCCAGTCAAGGCCAGGCAAGACAAGGCAATAAAAGGCAAGGCAAGGCCAAGTCAAGCCATGCAAGGAAAGTCAAGACCAGGCCAGGCAAGGCAAGGCAAGGCAAGGCCAGGGAAGGCCAGGCCAGGCAAGGTCAGACCAGGTTAGTCAAGGCCTGGGAAGGCAAGGCCAGGCCAGGTCATGACAGGCCAGGCCAAGCAAGGCAATTCAAGTCAAGGCAAGTCAAGACAAGTCAAGGCAAGGCTAGGCAAGGAACGGGAAAGCAAGGCAAGTCCAGGATAGGCAATGCAAGGCCAGTTAAGGCCAGGCAAGGAAATACAAGGGAAGGCAAGGCAAGGCAAGGCCAGGCAAGGCAATGTCAGGCATGGCCAGGCCAGGCCAGGCCAGGCAAGTCATGGCAAGGCTAGGCCAGGCAAGGCAAGGCAAGACAAGACAAGGCAATGCAAGGCAAGAAAAGGCAAGGCAAGGCCAGGCAAGGGAAGGTAAGTGTAGGCAAGGCAAGGCAAGTCCGGGACTAGGTAGTCCATGCAAGGCCAGGTAAGCCTAGTCAAGGCCAGGTAAGGCCAGGTTAGGCAAATCCAGGGAAGGCCAGCAGGGCAAGGCAAGGCAAAGCAAGGCAAGGCAGTGCAAGGCCAGGCAACGCAAGGTAAGGCTAGGCAAGGCAAGGCCAGTCCAGAACTGGCCAGTCCCTGCAAGGCCAGGTAAAGGCCAGGTAAGGCAAAGTAAGGCAAGGTAAGGCAAAGTAAGACAAGGCATGGCCCATACAGTAGTAGAAATGCAGGACAGGTAAGGCCAGGTAAGAAAGGCTGGGCGAGTCCCAGCCAGGCAAGGGCAGGCAAGATCAGGCCAATCAAGGCCAGCCAGGGCAAGGCCAGGCCAGGCAAGGAAAGGAAAGGCAAGGTAAGGTAAGGCTAGGCAAGGCATGGTAAGGTAAGGCTAGGCAAGGCATGGTAAGGTAAGGCTAGGCAAGGCATGGTAAGGTAAGGCTAGGCAAGGCAAGGCAAGGCTAAGCAAGGCAAGGCAAACTTAGGCCAGGCCAGGCCAGGCAATGCAATGCCAGGTAATATAAGGCCAGGACAGGCAAGGAAGGCTTGGTAAGGCCAGGCCAGGCAAGGCCAGCCAAGGCCATTAAAGACAAGACAAGGCCAGGCCAGGAGATGCAAGGACAGGCAAGGCAAGGCAAGGCAAAGCAATGCAAGGCCAGGCCAGGCAATGCAATGCCAGGTAATATAAGGCCTGGACAGGCAAGGGAAGGCTTGGTAAGGCCAGGCTAGGCAAGGCCAGTCAAGGCCATTAAAGACAAGGCAAAGCAAGGCCAAGCAAGGCCAGGCCATGCCAGGCCAGGCTAGGCCAGAGAAGGCAAGGAAAGGCAGGGCAAGTCAGTGCAAGGCAAGGCAAGGCCAGATCAAGCCATGCAAGGCAAATCTAGACCAGGACAAGCAAGGCAAGTCAATGCAAGGCAAGGCAAGGCCAGGCCAGGATAGGAGACGCAAGGCCAGGCAAGGCAAGGCATGGCAAGGCACAGCAAGGCCAGGCCAGGGCACGCCAGGCAAGGAAATTCAGTGCAATGCAAGTCAAGGGAAGGGAATGCAAGGCCAGGCCATGCCAAGGCATGCCAGGCAATGCAGGGCCAGGTAAGGAAAGGCCAGGCAATGACATGCCAGGAAAAGCCAGGCCAGGCAAGGCCAGGCAAGCGCAGGGAAGGCCAGGCCAGATCAGGCAATAAAAGGCCATGTAAGAAAAGGGCAGGCCAGACGAAGCCAGAGAAGGTCAGGAAAGACAAGGCCAGGCCAGGTCAGGCCATGGCAGGACAGGCAATCTCAGGGCAGGCCAGGCCAGGCCAGGCAGGGAGATGTAAGGGCAGGCCAGGGATTGCCAGGCAAGACAAGGTCAGGCCAGGCCAGGCCAGGCCAGGCCAGGCAAGGGCTGGCCAGGCAAGGCATGGCAAGGCCAGGCCTAGGCAGGCCAGGCCAGGCAATTCAGTGCAATGGAAGTCAAGGGAAGGGAAGGCAAGGCCGGGCCAGATGAGGCCATGACAGGCAATGCAAGGCCAGGCAAGGCAAGGCCAAACCAGGCCAGGCCTACCAAGGCCAGGTAAGGCAATGCAAGGCAAGGCAAGATAAGGCAAGTCCACAACAGGCAATGGAAGGCCTGGTAACGCAAAGCAAGGCCAGGCTAGGAAAGTCCAGGCCAGGAAAGGCCACGCCAGGGCAGGCCAGGCCAGGTCATACAAAACCAGGGCATGCCAGGCAAGGCCAGCCGATGCAAGGCAAGGCAAAGCAAGGCAAGGCAAGGGAAGGTAATGCAAGGCAATGCAAGGCAAGACTAGGACAGGCAAGGCCAGGCAAGGCAAGGCAAGCGAAGACAAGGTAAGGCAGGGCAAGGCAAGGCAAGGCAAGGCAAGGCAAGGCTACACAAGGCGAGGAAAGGCAAGGTAGGGCATGTCCAGGACAGGCAATGGAAGGCCTGGTAAGGCAAGACAAGGCCAGCCCAGGAAGGGCCAGGCCAAGTCATACAAAAGGAGGGCAGGCCAGGCAAGGCCAGGCCAGGCAAGGCCAGGAAAGGCAAGGCAAGAAAAGGCCAGTCCAAGACAGGAAATGCAAGGCCATATAAGACCAGCTAAGCCAAATCCAGGACAGGCCATAAATGCAAGGCAAGGCCAGGCAAGGGAAGGCCTTTCCAGGACTGGCCAGGCAAGGCACGGCCAGGCAAGGCCAGGCCAGGCAAGGCAAGGACAGGCAAGGGAAGGCCTTTCCAGGACTGGCCAGGCAAGGCCAGGCCAGACCAGGCCTGTAAAGTAAAGTAAAGTCAAGGCCAGGCAAGGCAGGGAAATGACAGGCAAGGAAAGGCACTGCAAAGCAAGGCAAGGCAAGTCCAGGACAGGCAGTGCAAATCCAGGACAGGCCAGGCAAGGCCAGGTAAGACCAGGCCAGGATAAACCATGAAGGCAAGGCCAGGACAGGCCAGGCAAGGCCAGGTAAGACCAGGCCAGGATAAACCATGAAGGCAAGGCCAGGCCAGGCAAGGCAAGGCCATGCAAGGCAAGGTAATGCTAGGCAAGGCAAGGCCAGTCCAGGACTGGCCAGGCAAGGCCAGGTCAGGGAAGGCCAGGCAAGGCAGGTAAGGCCATGTAAGGCGAGGTCAGGCAAGGAAAGGAAAGGCTAGCAAGGCAAGGCAAGGCAAGGCCAGTCCAGGACTGGACAGTATATACAAGGCCAAGTAAGACCTGGTAAGGCCAGGCCAGACCAGGTAAGGCCAGGTCAGGCAAGGCCAGAGAAGGCCAGCAGGGCAAGGCAAGGCAAAGCAAGGCAATGCAAGGCAAGGCCATGAAAGGCAAGGTAAGGCCAGGCAAGGCAACGCAAGGCAAGGCAATGCAATGCAAGGCAAGGCAAGGCAAGTCAAGTCATGTCAAGTCAATGCAAGGCAAGGCAAGGCTAGTCAAGTCAATGCAAGGCAAGGCAAGGCAAGGTAATAGAAGGCAAGTCCAGGGCAGTCAATGCAAGGCCAGGTAAGGCCAGGCAAGGCCAAACCAACCCGGCCTACCCAGTTCATATACAATCAGGCCAGGCCAGGCAAGGCAATGCAATACAAGGGAAGGCAAAGCAAGACTTGGCCAGGCCAGACAAGGCAAGGCATGGCCAGGAGAAGCAATGCCAGGCAAGGCAAGGCAAGTCCAGGCCAGGCCTGGCCAGGCAGGCAAGGCCAGGCAAGGCAGGGCAAGGCAAGACAAAACAAGGCAAGGCAATACAGGGGAAAACAAGGCCAGGCAAGGCAAGGCATGCCCAGGCTAGGCCAGGCCATGAAGGCAAGGCCAGGCCAGGCAAGGCTAGGCAAGGCAATGCCAGGCAAGGCAAGGTAAGGCTAGGGAAGGACAGGCCATGCAACCAAGGCAAGGCATGGCAAGGTGAGGCAAGGCAAGGCAAGGCTAGACAAGGCAAGGCAACACAAGGTAAAGCAAGTCCAAGACAGGCAATGGAAGGCCTGGTAAGGCCAGGCCGGGCCAGGTCATTCAAAATCAGGGCAATGCAAAGCAAGGCCAGGCCAGGCAAGTCAAGGCAAGGCCATGCAAGGCAAGGTAAGGATAGCAAGGCAAGGCCTGTGCAGGACTGGCCAGGCAAGGCTAGGGCAGGCAAGGCAAGGCCAGGCCAGGCAAGCTAGGACAGTCCAGTTAAGGGCAGGCCAGGCCAGGCCAGGGAAGGCCAGGTGAGTCTAGGCAAATCAAGGCCAGGCAAGGCAAGGCAATGCAAGGCAGTGCAAGGCCACTCCAGGACATGCCAGGAGAGGCATTGCAATGGCAGATAAGACCAGGTAAGGCCAGGTAAGGATAGGTAATATCAGGACAGGGCCAGGCCAGGCCAGTAAAGGAAATGAGAGGCAAGGCAAGGCAAGCCAAGCCAAGGAAATGAGAGGCAGGGCAAGGCAGGGCAAGGCAAGGCAAGGCAGAGCAGGGCAGGGCAAGGCAAGGCAAGGCAGGGCAAGGCAGGGCAGGGCAGGGCAAGGCAAGGCAAGGGAAGGCAAGGCAAGGCCAGAAAAAGCAAGGCATGAAAATGAAAGGCCAGGCAAGCCAGGCGCTGCCAGGCCACACCAGGCAATGCAAGGCCAGGCTAGGCCAGGCAAGGTAAGGGAAGGAAAGAGCAGGCTAAGCAATGTAAGTCTAGACAAGAAAAAGCCAGACAAGGCAAGGTAAGGCTAGGCAAGGCAAGACCAGTCCAGGACTTGCCAGTCCCTGCAAGGCCAGGTAAGGCTAGCTAAGGCCAGGGAAGGCCAGGTAAGGCCAGGTCAGGTGTTGCAGAATGGCTCCAAGAGCAAGGCCATAGATCCTAAGAGGCCTTGTGCAAGCAAAGCAAAGTGTAGGCCTCACAGGTAACCAGAAACCGGACGTGGGAGGAGAATGTAAAAGAAGCCATGTAGAACTAACCAATAGTGTTGTGACTAGTAGGCATGGCTAACACCACGCGGATATAAGCGATGTGCGCCACGAATAAAGTAGAAGCTTGCTTATCACCCATATTGGGTTGGCGTGTCTTGCTTCTCCTCGCCGCTAACAGCCTTGCTTTCTCTAGCCTTGCCTCGCCTTGCCTTGCCTTGCCTTGGTTGCCTGGCCTGTCCTTCCCTAGCCTTACCTTGCCTTGCCTGGCATTGCCTTGCCTTGCCTGGCCTGGCCTGGTTTTATATGAACTGGGCAGGCCTGGTTGGTCTGGCCTTGCCTGGCCTTACCTGGCATTGCATTGACTGTCCTGAACTTGCCTTGTATTACCTTGCCTTGCCTTGCCTTGACTAGCCTTGCCTTGTCTTGCATTGACTTGACTTGCCTTGCCTTGCCTAGCCTTACCTTGCCTTGCATGGCCTTGCCTTGCCTGGCCTGGCCTTGACTTCATGGCCTGGCTTGGCCTGGGCTTACCTTGCCTTACCTGGCCTTGCCTGGCCTTGCCTTAACCTGTATTGCCTGGCCTTGCCTGGCCTTGCCTTGTCTTGCCTTGCCTTGCCTTGCTTTGCCTTTCCTGGCTTTACCTGGCCTTGCATTGCCTGTCCAGGACTGGCCTTGCCTTGCCTTGCTTTGCTTTGCCTTGCTTTTCCTGGCCTTGCATGGCCTGGTCTGTCCTGGTTTGTCCTGGCCTTGTCTTGCCTTGCCTTGCCTTGTATTGCCTTGCCTTGCCTGACCTGGCATTGCCTCTGCTGGCCTTAACTTGCCTTGTTTTAACTTGCCTTGTATTGTCTGACCTTGCCTGGCCTTCGCTGGCATTGCCTTGCCTTGCCTTGCCTTGCCTTTCCTGGCATTGCCTTACATAGCCTTACCTGCCTTACCTAGCATAGCATTGACTGTCCTGGAGTGACCTTGCCTTGCCTGGCCTGGCCTTGCCTTGCCTGGCCTTGCCTGGACTTCCCTTTCCTTGAATTGCCTAGCCTGGCCTTACCTGGCATTGCATTACCTGCCCTTTCATTCCCTGTCCTGGACTTGACTTGCCTTGACTTGCCTTCACTTGCCTTGACTTGCTTTGCCTTACCAGGCCTTACCTGGCCTTGCATTGCTTGTCCTGGACTGCCCTCGCCTTGCCTTGCCTTCCTTTGCCTGGCCTTGCCTTGCCTTGCCTTGCTTTTCTTTGCCTTGCTGGGCCTGGCATTGCTCGCCTTGTTTTAACTCGCCTTACCTTGTATTGCCTTGCTTGCCTGGCCTTGCCTGGCCTTAGCTGCCCTTCCATTGCCTGTCGTGGACTTGCTATGCCTTGCATTGTCTTGCCTTACCTAGCCTTGCCTTGCTGTGAATTCCCTTGCCTGTCCTGGCCTTACCTTGTCTTCGCTTGCCTTGCCTTGCCTGGCCTAGTCTTGCTTTGCATTGCCTTGCATTGCCTTGCATTACCTTCCCTTCCATTGCCTTGCCTTGCCTGGCCTTACCTTGTCTTCGCTTGCCTTGTCTTGCCTGGCCTAGTCTTGCTTTGCATTGCCTTGCATTACCTTCCCTTCCCTTGCCTTGCCTGGACTTACCTTGTCTTCGCTTGCCTTGCCTTGACTGGCCTTGCCTGGCCTGGTCTTGCTTTGCGTTGCCTTGCGTTACCTTCCCTTGCCTTGCCTTGCTTTGTCTTGCCTTGCCTTGGCTGGCCTTGCTTGGCGTGCCCTGGTTTTGTATGACCTGGCCTGGCCTGACCTGGCCTTGCTTTGCGTTACCAGGCCTTCCATTGCCTGTCGTGGACTTGCCTTACCTTGTCTTGCCTTGCATTGCCTTCCCTGGCCTTGGCAGGCCTGGCCTGGTTTGGCCTTGCCTTGCCTGGCCTTGCGTTGCCTGTCATGGCCTGGCCTGGCCCGGTCTTGCCTTCCCTTCCCTTGATTTGCATTGCACTGAATTGCCTGGCCTGGACTGACCTGGCCTTGCCGTGCCTTGCCTGGCCAGGCCTTGCCTTGTCTTGCCTTGCCTGGCCTTGCATGGCCTGGCCTGGCCCTGCCTACATGGCTTGGCCTGGCCTTGGCTTACCTGGCCTTACCAGGCCTTGCCTTGCCTAGCCTTACCTTGCCTTGCCTTGCCTAGCCTTACCTTGCCTTGCCTTGCCTAGCCTTGCATGGCCTGGCCTTTCCTTGCCTGGCCATGCCTTTCCTGGCCTTGTCTTTCCTGGCCATGCCTCGCCTGGCCTTGTCTTGCCTTGTCTAGCCTTGTCTTGACTTGCCTTGCCTTGTATTACTTTGCCTTGCCTGTATTTGCCTGGCCTGCCCTGGTCTTGCCTTGTCTAGCCTTGTCTTGACTTGCCTTGCCTTGTATTACTTTGCCTTGCCTGTATTTGCCTGGCCTGCCCTGGTTTTGTATGACCTGGACTGGCCTGGCCTGGACTTGCCTGGACTCTCCAAGCCTACCCTTGCTGGTCCTGGACTTGCCTAAACTTGCCTTGCCTTGTGTAGGCTTGCCTTGTCAATCCTTGCCTTGCCTTGACTTGCCTGGCCTGGCCTGCTTTTGCCTTGCCTTGCCTTGCCTGGCCTGGCCTGGCCTGGCCTGACCCTGCCTTCATGGCCTGGCCTGGCCTTGGCTTACCTGGCCTTACCAGGCCTTGCATTTCCTGTCGTGGACAGGCCTTGCCTTGCCTAGCCTTACCTTGCCTTGCCTGGCCTGGCCTGCCCTGGCCTGGCCTTGCCTTTCCTGGCCTTCCCTGGCCTTGCATTGCCTGTCCTGGGACTTGCCTTGGACTGATTTGCCTTGACTGGCCTGCCCTGGCGTGGCGTTTCCTTGCCTTGCCTTACCTGGCCTTCCGTTGCCTGTCCTGGACTGGCCTTGCCTTGCCTTGCAGTGCATTACCTGGCCTAGCATTGCCTGTCCTGGAGAGGCCTTGCATTGCCTTGCCTTGCCTTGACTTGCATTGCCCTGCCTTGCCTTGCCTGGCCTTGCCTTAATTACCAGGCCTTACCTGGCCTTGCATTACCTGTCCTAGACTGTCCTTGCCTTGCCTTGCAATGTCTGGCCTTGCCTTGCCTTGCATTGCCTTACCTCGCCTTACCTGGCCTATCATTGCCTGTCCTGGACTGCCCTTGAATTGCCTTGCCTTCCGTTGCCTGGCCTTGCCTTGCCTGGCATTGCTTCTCGTGGCCTTGCCTTGCCTGGCTTTGAATGGCCTGGCCTTGCCTTGTCTTGCCTTGCATTGCCTTGCCTTGCCTGGCCTTGTCTGGCCTGTCCTGGACTTGCACTGCCTGTCCGGGACTTGCCTTGCCTTGCCTTGCCTTGCCTTGCCTTGCCTTGATTTGCTTGCCTTGCCTTGCCTTGCTTTGCCTCACATTGCCTTACCTTGATTTGCATTGACTTGAAATACCTTGCCTGGCCTGGCCTGTCATGACATGGCCTGGCCTTGCGTTCCCTGGCCTTGAGTTGCCTGGCCTTGCCTGGCTTGGCCTTGCCTCCCCTGGCCTTCCCTGGCTTAACCTGGCCTTGCATTGCCTGTCCTGGACTGGCCTTGCCTTGCATTGCCTAGCCTTGCCTTCCCTTCCCTTCCCTTGACTTGCCTGCCTTGCCTTGCCTTGCCTTGCCTTCCCTTTCCTGGCCTTTCCTTGCCTTTCCTGGCCTGGCCTTTCCATGGCTTGCCTTACCTGGCCTTACCTGGCCTTGCATGTACTGGCCAGTCCTGGACTGGCCTTGTTTGCCTAGCCTCACCTGGCCTTACCTGCCCTTGCCTGGCTTGGGCTGGCCTTGTCTTGCCTTACCTGGCCTGCATTGCCTGTCCTGAACGAGCCTTGCCTTGTCTTGCCTTGCCTTGCCTTGCCTGGCCTGCCAAGGGTTTGCCTATACTGGCCTGCCCTTGCATTTCCTGGCATGGCCTGGCCTGGCCTTTCATGGGCTGTCCTGGCCTTGCCTTCCCTTGCCTGACCTGGCCATTCCTTGCCTTACCTGTCCTTACCTGGACTTGCACTGCCTCTCCTGGCCTGTCCTCAACTGAACTTGCCATATCTGGCCTTGCATTGGCAGTCCTGGTCTTGACTGGCCTTGCCTGGCCGGGCCTTGCCTGTCCTTGCCTGTCCTGGCCTTGCCTGCCCTTGCCTGGCTTGGGCTGGCCTGGTCTTGCCTTACCTGGCCTTACCTGGCCTGCATTGCCTGTCCGGGATGAGCCTTGCCTTGCTTTGCCTTGCCTTGCCTAGACTTGCCTCTCCTGGCCTGGCCTGGCCTGGTCTGCCTTGCCTTCCCTGGCCTTGCCTTGCCTTGCATTGCCTTGCCTTGCCTGGCGTGGTCTGGACTTTCCTTGCATGGCTTGGAAATGCAAGGCCTGGTAAGGCCAGGTAAGCCAAGGCCAGGCCAGGCCATGTAGGCAGGGCCAGGCCAGGTCAGGCCAGGCCAGGGAAGACTAGGCCAGAGAAGGCAAGGACAGGCAGGGCAAGTCAGTGCAATGCAAGGCAAGGCGTGGCTAGGCAAGGCAAGGCCAGGCCAAGCCATGCAAGGCAAATCCAGACCAGGACAAGCAAGGCAAGACAATGCAAGGCAAGGCCACGCCAGGCCAGGCCAGGCCAGGCCAATAAAGGCAAGGCAAGGAAAGGCAAGGCAAATGAAGGCCAGGCCTGGCAAGTCAAGGCAAATGAAGGCCAGGCCTGGCAAGTCAAGGCCAGGCCAGGCGAGGCAAGGACAATCAAGTCAAGGAAAGGAAAGGCAAGGCAAATGAAGGCCAGGCCAGGCAAGGCAAGTCAATGCCAGGCCAGGCAAAGACAATCAAGGCCAGGCCAAACCATGCAATGCAAATCCAGACCAGGCAAGGTCAAGCAAGGCAAGACAATGCAAGGCAAGGCCACGCCAATAAAGGCAAGGCAAGGAAAGGCAAGGCAAATGAAGGCCAGGCCAGGCAAAGCAAGTCAAGGCCAGGCCAGGCAAGGACAATCAAGGCAAGGCAAGGCAAGTCAAGGCAAGTCTAGGCCAGGCAAGGTCAGGCCAGGCAAGGCAAGCCAAAGCCAGGCAAGGCAAGGTAAGACAAGGCAAGGCAAGGCAAGGTAAGACAAGGCAAGGCAAGGCAAGGTAAGACAAGGCAAGGCAAGGCAAGGCAAGGATAGGTTAGGGAAGGCCAGGCAAGGCCAGGCCAATCAATGCTAAGCAATGCCAGGCAATGCAAGGCCAGACAAAGCAAAGTAAGACAAGGAAAAGCCAGGCCAGGCCAGGCCAGGCAAGGTAAGTCAGTGCAAGTCAAGGCTAGGGAAGGCAAGGCAAGGAAAGCCAGGCCAGGCCTGATAAGGCAAGTCAAGTCATAGCAAGGCCAGGCAAGGCAAGACAACGCAATGAAAGGCAAGACAGAGACAGGCAATGCAAGGCCCGGTAATTCCAGGTAATTCAAGGACAGGCCAGGCCAGGCCAGGCCAGGCAATCCAATTCAGAGCAATGCAAGGGAGGGGAAGGGAATGCAAGGCCAGGCCATGCCAGGCCATGCCAGGCAATGCAAGGCCAGGTAAGGAAAGGCCAGGCTATGACGTGCCAGGAAAGGCGAGGCTAGGCAAGGCCAGACAAGAGCAGGGAAGGCCAGGCCAGATCAGGCAATAAAAGGCCAGGTAAGAAAAGGCCAGGCCAGACGAGGCCAGAGAAGGTCAGGAAAGACAAGGCCAGGCCAGGTCAGGCCAGGCCAGGCCAATCCAGGCAAGGCCTGGACAGGCAAGGCATGGCAAGGCCAGGCCTGGGCAGGCCAGGCAAGGCAATTCAGTGCAATGCAAGTCAAGGGAAGGGAAGGGAAGGCAAGGCTGGGCCAGGCCAGGGAAGGTCTGGCAAGGCCAGGTAAGGCAATGCAAGGCAAGACAAGATAAGGCAAATCCACGACAGGCAATGGAACCCCTGGTAATGCAAGGGAAGGCCAGGCCAGGAAAGGCCAGACCAGGTCATACAAAACCAGGGCACGCCAGGCAAGGCCAGCCAAGGCAAGGCAAGGCAAAGCAAGGCAAGGCAAGGGAAGGTAATGCAAGGCAATGCAAAGCTAGACTAGGCCAGGCAAGGCCAGTCAAGGCAAGGCAAGCGAAGACAAGGTAAGGCCAGGCCAGGCCAGGCAAGGCAAGGCCAGGCAAGGCAAGGCAAGGCAAGGCTACACAAGCCGAGGAAAGGCAAGGTAAGGCATGTCCAGGACAGGCAATGGAAGGCCTGGTAAGGCAAGAAAAGGCCAGCCCAGGAAAGGCCAGGCCAGGCCAGGCCAGGTCATACAAAATGAGGGCAGGCCAGACAAAGCCAGGCCAGGCAAGGCCAGGAAAGGCAAAGCAAGGCAAGGCAAGACAAGGCCAGTCCAAGACAGGCAATGCAAGACCATGTAAGGCCAGCTAAGCCAAGTCCAGGCCAGGCCATAAAGGCAAGGCAAGGCAAGGCCAGGCAAGCCAAGATAAGGCAAGGCAAGGCCAGTCCAGGCAAGGCCAAGCAGGTCAAGAAAAGGCCAGGCCAGGCCACGCCAGGCCAGGCTAGGCAAGGCCAGGCAAGACAAGGCAAGGTAAGGCCTGGCCTGGCCAGGCCAGACAAGGGAAGGCCAGGCCAGGCAAGGCCACGACAGGCAAGGCTACGCAAGGCAGGGCAAAGCAAGGCAAAACAGGGCAAGGTAATATAGGTTAAGGCAAGGCCATGCATGGCCAGGTAAGGCAAGGTAAGCCCAGGCCAGGCCAGGCCATGAAGGCAAGGGCAGGCCAGGCAAGGCAAGGCAAGGCAAGGCCATGCAAGGCAAGGCAAGGCTAGGCAAGGCAAGTCAACGCAAGGTAATATAAGGCAAGTCCAGGACAGTCAATGCAATGGCAGGTAAGGCCAGGCAAGGCCAGACCAACCAGGCCTGCCCAGTTCATATAAAACCAGGCCAGGCCAGGCCAGGCCAGGCAAGGCAAGGCAATGCCAGGCAAGGCAAGGTAAGGCTAGGGAGGACAGGCCAGGCAACCAAGGCAAGGCAAGGCAATGCCAGGCAAGGCTAGAGAAAGCAAGGCTGTTAGCGGCGAGGAGAAGCAAGACACGCCAACCCAATATGGGTGATAAGCAAGCTTCTACTTTAGTCGTGGAGCACATCGCTTATATCTGCGTGGTGTTAGCCACGCCTACTAGTCACAACACTATTGGTTCGTTCTACATGGCTTCCTTTACATTCTCTTCCCACATCCAGTTTCCGGTTACCTGTGAGGCCTACACTTTGCCTTGCTCGCACGAGGCTTCTAAGGATCCATGGCCTTGCTCTTGGAGCCATTCTGCAACACCTGACCTGGCCTTACCTGGCCTTGCCTGGCCTTACCTAGCCTTACCTGGCCTTGCATCGACTGGCAAGTCCTGGACTGGTCTTGCCTTGCCTAGCCTTACCTTGCCTTGTCTGGCTTTTTCTTGTCTAGTCTTACATTGCCTAGTCTGCCCCTTCCTCCCCTTACCTTGCCTGGCCTGGCCTTTCCTTCCCTTACCTTGCCTGTCCTGGCCTTGCCTTGCCTTGCCTGGTGTGGCCTGGCAGTGCCTGGCTTCCCTGGCCTTTCATTTTCTTGCTTTGCTTTTTCTGGCCTTGCCTTGCCTTGCCTCGCCTTGCCTTGCCTTGCATTGTCTTGACTAGCTTTGCCTTGCCTTGCATTGACATGACTTGCCTTGCCTTGCCTTGCATTGCCTTGACTAGCTTTGCCTTGCCTTGCATTGACATGACTTGCCTTGCCTTGCCTAGCCTTACCTTGCCTTGCATGGCCTTGACTCGCACTGCCTTGCTTTGCCTTGCCTTGCCCTGCTGGCCTTCTCTGGCCTTGCCTGACCTGGCCTTACCTGGTCTGGCCTGGCCTTACCTTGTCTTACCTGGCCTTGAATATACTGTCCAGTCCTGGACTGGCCTTGCCTTGCCTTGCCTTGCTGGCCTTTCCTTTCCTTGCCTCACCTGGCCTTACATGGCCTTACCTTCCTTGCCTGGCCTTCCCTGACCTTGCATGCACTGGCCAGTCCTGGACTGGCCTTGCCTTGCCTAGCCTTACCTTGCCTTGCATGGCCTTGCCTTGCCTGGCCTGGCCTTGCCTTCATGATTTGGCCTGGCCTGGGCTTACCTGGCCTTCCCTGGCCTGTTCTGGATTTGCACTGCCTGTCCTGGACTTGCCTTGCCTTGCTTTGCCGTGCCTTGCTTTGCCTTGCCTTGTCTGTCATTTCCCTGCCTTGCCTGGCCTTGCCTGGCCTTGGCTTTACTTTACTTCACTGGCCTGGCCTTGCCTGGCCCTGCCTTGCCTGGCCAGTCCTGGACAGGCCTTCCCTTGCCTGGCCTGGCCTGGCCTTGACTTGCCTTGCCTTGCCTGGCCAGGCCTGGCCTTCCCTTTATGGCCTGGACTGGCCTTGGCTTAGCTGGCCTTACATTTTCTTGCATTTCCTGTGTTGGACTGGCCTTCCCTGCTCTTGCCTGGCCTTGCCTGGCCTAGCTTTTCCTGGCATGTCATAGCCTGGCCTTTCCTTACCTGACCTTGCATTGCCTGGCATGGCCTGGCCTTGCATTCCCTTCCCTTCCCTTGCATTGCTCTGAATTGGATTGCCTGGCCTGGACTCACCTGTCCTTGAATTACCTGGAATTACCTGGCCTTGCATTGCCTGTCTCTGTCTTGCCTTTCATTGCCTTGTCTTGCCTTGCCATGACTTGCCTTGCCAGGCCTGGCCTGGCTTTCCTTGCCTTGTGTTGCCTTATCTTCCCTTGCCTTGACTTGCACTGACTTGCCTTGCCTGTCCTGGCTTTTCCTTGTCTTGCCTTGCTTTGCCTGCCCATGCATTGCGTGGCCTTGCCTAGCATTGATTGGCTTGGCCTTGCCTGGCCCGGCCTTGCCAGGCCGTCACTGACTTTGCCTGGCCCGGCCCGGCCTTGCCTTGCCTTGCCTTGCCTTGCCTGCCCTTGCATCTCCTGGCCTGTCCTGGCCTTGCCTTGCATTGTCTTGCCTTGCTTGTCCTGGTCTGGATTTGCCTTGCATGGCTTGATCTGGCCTTGCCTTGCCTAGCCACGCCTTGCCTTGACTTGCACTGACTTACCCTGCCTTTGCTTACCTTCTCTGGCCTAGCCTGGCCTGGCATGGCCTGGCCTTGCTTGGCCTTGCTTGGCCTTGCTTGGCCTTGCCTTGCCTTGTCTTTAATGGCCTTGACTGGCCTTGCCTGGCCTGGCCTTACCAAGCCTTCCCTTGCCTGTCCTGGCCTTATATTACTTGGCATTGCATTGCCTGGCCTGGCCTGGCCTAAGTTTGCCTTGCCTTGCCTTGCCTTGCCTGGATTTGCCTTACCTTGCCTTGCCTTGCCTTGCCTGGCCTTGCGTGGCCTGGCCTGGCCTGGCCTGGCCCTGCCTACATGGCCTGGCCTGGCCTTGGCTTACCTCTCCTTGCCTTGCCTGGCCTTGCATGGCCTTGCATAGCCTGGCCTTTCCTTGCCTGGCCATGCCTCGCCTGGCCTGGTCTTGCCTTGCCTGGACTTTTCTTGACTTGACTTGCCTTGTATTACTTTGCCTTGCCTGAATTTGCCTGGCCTGCCCTGGTTTTGTATGACCTGGACTGGCCTGGCCTGGACTTTCCAAGCCTACCCTTGCTGGTCCTGGTCTTGCCTAAACTTGCCTTGCCTTGCCTTGTGTAGTCTTGCCTTGTCTATCCTTGCCTTGCCTTGACTTGCCTGGCCTGGCCTGCCCTTGTCTTGCCTTGCATTGCCTTGCTTCGCCTTGTCTTGCCTTGATTGGCCTGTCCTTCCCTTCCCTTCCCTTGCCTTGCCTTGCCTAGCCTAGCCTTACCTTGCTATGCCTTGCCTTGGCTGGCCCTGCATTCATGGCCTGGCCTGGCCTTGGCTTACCTGGCCTTACCAGGCCTTGCATTTCCTGTCCTGGACAGGCCTTGCCTTGCCTAGCCTTACCTTGCCTTGCCTGCCCTTGCCTGCCCTTGTCTTACCTGGCCTTCCGTTGCTTGTCCTGGACTGGCCTTGCCTTGCCTTGCAGTGCATTACCTGGCCTAGCATTGCCTGTCCTGGAGAGGCCTTGCATTGCCTTGCCTTGCCTTGCATTGCCCTGCCTTGGCTGGCCTTGCCTTGCCTTACTTACCAGGCCTTACCTGGCCTTGCATTACCTGTCCTTGCCTTGCCTTGCAATGTCTGGCCTTGCCTTGTTTTGCAATGTGTGGCCTTGCCTTGTCTTGCATAGCCTTACCTTGCCTTACCTGGCCTAGCATTGCCTGTCCTGGACTGCCCTTGAATTGCCTTGCCTTGCCTTACTTACCAGGCCTTACCTGGCCTTGCATTACCTGTCCTGGACTGCCCTTTAATTGCCTTGCCTTCCTTTGCTTGGCCTTGCCTTGCCTTACTTACCAGGCCTTACCTGTCCTTGCATTACCTGTCCTAGACTATCCTTGCCTTGCCTTCCTTTGCCTGGCCTTGCCTTGCCTTGCATAGCCTTACCTCACCTTACCTGGCCTAGCATTTCCTGTCCTGAACTGCCCTTGAATTGCCTTGCCTTCCTTTGCCTGGCCCTGCCTTGCCTTGCCTTGCTTTGCCTGGCCTTGCCTTCCCTTGCCTTGCCTTGCCTGGCCTTGACTTGCCTCTCCTTGTCTTGCCTTGCCTGGCATTGCTTCTCGTGGCCTTGCCTTGCCTGGCCTTGCTTTGCTTGCCTTGCCTTATCTTGCCTTGTATTGCCTTGCCTTGCCTGGCCTTGTCTGGCCTGTCCTGGACTTGCACTGGACTTGCACTGCCTGGCCTGGCCTTGCCTTGCCTTGCCTTGCCATGCCTTACCTTGATTTGCGTTGACTTGAAATACCTTGCCTGGCCTGGCCTGTCATGACCTGGGGTGGCCTTACGTTCCCTGGCCTTGAGTCGCCTGGCCTTGCCTGGCTTGGCCTTGCCTCCCCTGGCCTTCCCTGGCTTAACCTGGCCTTGCATTGCCTGTCCTGGACTGGCCTTGCCTTGCATTGCCTAGCCTTGCCTTCCCTTCCCTAGCCTTGCCTTCCCTTCCCTTCCTTTCCCTTTCCTTCCCTTCCCTTGACTTGCCTGCCTTGCCTTGCCTTGCCTTTCCTGGCCTGGCTTTTCCATGGCTTGCCTTACCTGGCCTTACCTAGCCTTGCATGTACTGGACAGCCCTGGACGGGCCTTGCTTGCCTAGCCTCACCTGGCCTTACCTGCCCTTGCCTGGCTTGGGCTGGCCTTGTCTTGCCTTACCTGGCCTGCATTGCCTGTCCTGAACGAGCCTTGCCTTGTCTTGCCTTGCCTTGCCTTGCCTGGCCTGCCAAGGGTTTGCCTATACTGGCCTGCCCTTGCATTTCCTGGCATGGCCTGGCCTGGCCTTTCATGGGCTGTCCTGGCCTTGCCTTCCCTTGCCTGACCTGGCTATTCCTTGCCTTACCTGTCCTTACCTGGACTTGCACTGCCTGGCCTGGCCTGTCCTCAACTGAACTTGCCATATCTGGCCTTGCATTGGCAGTCCTGGTCTTGACTGGCCTTGCCTTACCT
Source organism: Pezoporus flaviventris (assembly GCF_033815535.1). Classification (NCBI taxonomy): domain Eukaryota; kingdom Metazoa; phylum Chordata; class Aves; order Psittaciformes; family Psittacidae; genus Pezoporus; species Pezoporus flaviventris. Next base: position 673,643 of record NW_026892708.1, on the reverse strand, counting down.
GGCCTTACCTGGCCTGCATTGCCTGTCCGGGACGAGCCTTGCCTTGCTTTGCCTTGCCTTGCCTAGACTTGCCTCTCCTGGCCTGGCCTGGCCTGGTCTGCCTTGCCTTCCCTGGCCTTGCCTTGCCTTGCATTGCCTTGCCTTGCCTGGCGTGGTCTGGACTTTCCTTGCATGGCTTGGCCTGGCCTGGCCTGGCCTGGCCTGTCCTTGCCTTGCCTCGCCTTGCCTTGCTTTGTCTTGCCTTGCCTTTCCTTGCCAGTCCTTGCTTGGCCTTACCTTGCCTGGCCTTTCTTTTCCTTGCCTTCCCTTGATTTGCTTTTCCTTCCTTTGCCTGGCCTTGCCTTGCCTTCCCTTGCCTGTCCTTGCCTTGCCTTGCCTGGACTTGCCTGGCCTTGCCTGGCCTGCCCTTGCTTTGCCTGGCCTTGCTTGCCTTGCCTTGCCTTGCCTGGTTTTGTATGACCTGGCCGAGCTTGGCCTGGCCTGGTCTTGCATGGCCTTACCTGGGCTTGCATTGCCCGTCCTGCAATTTCCTTGCATTGCCTTGCCTTGCTTTGCTTCACCTTGCCTTGCCTTGCCTTGCCTTGCCTTGCCTTGCCTTGCCTTGCCTTGCCTTTCTTTGTCTTGCCTTGCCTTGCCTTGCCTTGCCATGCCTTGCCTGGCCTGGCCTGGCCATGCATGGACTTCCCTGGCCTTGCCTGACCTGGCTTTACCTGGACTTACCTGGCCTTTCCTGGCCTTGCATGGACTGGGCAGTCCTGGACTGGCCTTGCCTTGCCTCGCCTTACCTTGCCTTGCCAGGCCTTGCCTGGCCTGCCCTGGTTTTGTATGACTTGGCTTAGCCTGGCCTGGCCAGACCTGGGCTGGCATTGCCTGGCCTTACCTGGCCTTGCATTGCCTGGCCTTTCCTGGCCTTGCATTGCCTGTCCTGGGCTTGTCTTGCCTTGCCTTGCCTTGCTTAGCCTTGCCTTGCCTTGCCTGACCTGGCCTTCCCTTGCATGACCTGGGCTATCATGGCCTGGGCTAGCATGGCCTTGCCTGATCTTTACCTGGCCTGGCTTGGCCTGGCTTTGTCTTGCCTGTCCTTGCCTGGCTTGGCCTTACCTTGCCTGGCATTGCCTAGCCTTGCCTTGCCTTCCTTTGCCTTGTCTTGCCTGGCCTTGACTGGCTTGGCATTTCCTGGTCTTACCTGGTCTTGCATTGCATGTCCTGGCCTCTCCTGGACTGGACTGGGCTTGCCTTGTCTTGCCTAGCCTAGTCTGGCCTTGCCTTGCATTGCCTGCCCTGTTCTGGCCTTGCTTACCTGGCCTGGCCTGGCCTGGCCTGGCCTTGCCTCGCCTGGTCTTGCCTGGCCTTACCTGGTTTTGCCTTGCCTTGCCTTGTCTGCCTGGGCTTCCTTGGTGTGGACTGGCCTTGCTGGCCTGGCCTAGTCCTGCCCAGCCTGTTCTTAATGGCTTATCCTTACCTGGCCTGGCCTTGCCTTGCCTTGCCTTGCCTCAACTAGGCTTCCTTGCCTTGCCTTGCCTCAACTAGGCTTCCTTGCCTTGCCTTGCCTAGCATTTCCTGCCCTGGCCTGGATTTCCTTGCCTTGCCTTGCCTTGCCTCTCATTTCCTTGCCTTGCCTTGCCTGGCCTTGCCTTGTCTTGAATTTCCTTTACTGGCCTGGCCTGGCCTGGCGTTGGCTGGCCTTGTCTGTCCTGATATTACCTATCCTTACCTGGCCTTACCTGGTCTGACCTGGCATTGCAATGCCTGTCCTGGTATGTCCCAGAGTGGCCTTGCACTGCCTTGCATTGCCGTGCCTTGCCTGGCCTTGCTTTGATTTGCCTAGACTCACCTGGCCTTCCCTGGCCTGGCCTGGCCTGGCCTTGACTGGACTGTCCTAGCTTGCCTGGCCTGGCCTGGCCTGGCCTTGCCTGGCCTTGCTTTGCCTTGCCTGGCCTTGCCTTGCCTGGCCAGTCCTGGACAGGCCTTGCCTTGCTAGCCTTACCTTGCCTTGCCTGGCCTCGCCTGTCCTTGCCTTCATGGCCTGGCCTGGCCTTGGCTTACCTGGCCTTACCAGGCCTTGAATTGCCTGTCCTGGACTGGCCTTGCCTTGCCTAGTCTTACCTTGCCTTGCCTGGCCTTGCCTGCCTTGCATGGCCTTGTATGGCCTGGCCTGGCCTTTCCTTGCCTGCCCATGTGTCGCCTGGTCATGTCTTGCCTCACCTGGCCTTTTCTTGACTTGCCTTGCATTGTATTATCTTACCTTGCCTGGCATTGCCTAGCCTTGCCTTGCCTTCCTTTGCCTTGCCTTGCCTGGCCTTGACTGGCTTGGCCTTTCCTGGTCTTACCTGGTCTTACCTGGTCTTGCCTTGCATGTCCTGGCCTCTCCTGGACTGAACTGGGCTTGCCTTGCCTGGCCTTACCTTGCCTTACCTTGCCTTGCCTTGCCTGGGCTTGCATGGCCTGGCATGGCCTGGCCTGGCCTTTCCTGCCTGCCCATGTCTCGCCTGGCTATGTCTTGCCTCTCCTGGGTTGTCTTGACTTGCCTTGCCTTGTATTACCTTGCCTTGCCTGGACTTGCCTGGCCTGCCCTGGTTTTGTATGACCTGGACTGGCTTGGCTTGGCCTTGCCTTGCCTTACCGAGCTTTCTATTGCCTGTCCTGGAGCTGCGTAAACTTGCTTTTCCTTGTGTTGTGTAGCCTTGCCTTGTCTAGGCTTGCCTTGCCTTGCCTTGATTGTCTGGCCTGTCCTTCCCTTGCCTTGCCTTGCCTTGACTTGAATGGCCTTGAATGGCCTATCCTGGCCTGCTCTGGACTGGCCTGGCCTGGCCTGGCGTTGCCTTGCCGTGCCTTGCATTGCCTTGCTTTGCCTGGCCTTGCATTCATGGCCTGGCCTGGCCTGGCCTTGGCTTACCTGGCTTTACCTGGCCTTGCATTGCCTGTCTTGGACTGGCCTTGCCTTGCCTTGCCTTGCCTTGCCAGGCCTTGCCAGGCCTGCCCTGGTTTGGCCTGGCCTGGCCTTGCCTTCCCTGTCATTTCCTGGCCTTGCATTGCCTTGATTGGCCTGACCTGGCCTGGCCTGGCCTGACCTTGCCTGGCCTTGCCTCGACTGGCCTTGCCTTGCCTAGCCTTATGTTGCCTTTCCTTGCCTTGCCTGGCCTGGCCTGGCCTGGCCTGGCCTGGCCTTCATGGCATGGCCTTTCCTTGCCTTGCCTTACCTGGCCTTACCTGGCCTAGCATTGCCTGTCCTGGACTTGCCTTGCCTTGCATTGCCTTGCCTTGCCTAGCCTTGCCTTCATGGCATGGCCTTTCCTTGCCTTGCCTTACCTGGCCTTACCTGGCCTAGCATTGCCTGTCCTGGACTTGCCTTGCCTTGCATTGCCTTGCCTTGCCTAGACTTGCCTCTCCTGGCCTGGCCTGGCCTGGTCTGCCTTGCCTTCCCTGGCCTTGCCTTGCCTTGCATTGCCTTGCCTTGCCTGGTGTGGTCTGGACTTTCCTTGCATGGCTTGGCCTGGCCTGGCCTGGCCTGGCCTGGCCTTGCCTGGCCTTGCCTTGACTTACCTGGATTTACCTGGCCTGCATTGCCTGTCCGGGACGAGCCTTGCCTTGCTTTGCCTTGCCTTGCCTAGACTTGCCTCTCCTGGCCTGGCCTGGCCTGGTCTGCCTTGCCTTCCCTGGCCTTGCCTTGCCTTGCATTGCCTTGCCTTGCCTGGTGTGGTCTGGACTTTCCTTGCATGGCTTGGCCTGGCCTGGCCTGGCCTGGCCTGGCCTTGCCTTGCCTCGCCTTGCCTTGCTTTGTCTTGCCTTGCCTTTCCTTGCCAGTCTTTGCTTGGCCTTACCTTGCCTGGCCTTTCTTTTCCTTACCTTCCCTTGATTTGCTTTTCCTTCCCTTGCCTGGCCTTGCCTTGCCTTCCCTTGCCTGTCCTTGCCTTGCCTTGCCTGGACTTGCCTGGCCTTGCCTGGCCTGCCCTTGCTTTGCCTGGCCTTGCTTGCCTTGCCTTGCCTTGCCTGGTTTTGTATGACCTGGCCGAGCCTGGCCTGGCCTGGTCTTGCATGGCCTTACCTGGCCTTGCATTGCCCGTCCTGCAATTTCCTTGCATTGCCTTGCCTTGCTTTGCTTCACCTTGCCTTGCCTTTCCTTGCCTTGCCTTGCCTTGCTTTTCCTTGCCTTGCCTTGCCTTGCTTTTCCTTGCCTTGCCTTGCCTTGCCTTTCCTTGCCTTGCCTGGCCTGGCCTGGCCTTCATGGCATGGCCTTTCCTTGCCTTGCCTTACCTGGCCTTACCTGGCCTAGCATTGCCTGTCCTGGACTTGCCTTGCCTTGCATTGCCTTGCCTTGCCTAGCCTTGCCTTGCTTTGAATTGCCTTGCCTCGCCTAGCCTTGCCTGGCCTGGCCTTGACCTGCTTGGCCTTGCCTGGACTGGCATTGCCTGGCCTTCTGTTGCCTTGCTGTGCCTTGCCTTTCCCTGCCTAGCCTTTCCTTGCCTGGCCTAGCCTGGACTGGCCTTGCCCTCGCCGGCCTTGATTGGCCTGAGCTTGCCTGCCCTTGCCTGGCCTTGGCTGGCCAGGCCTTGCCTTACTTGGCCTTACCTGTCCTGGGCTTGCCTTACCTGGCCTGAACTGCAACTAGTGCATGGGCCTTGCCTTGCCTTACCTTGCCTTACCTTGCCTTACATGGCCTTTACCTGGCCTTGCATGGACTGGCCAGTCCTGGACCGGCCTTGCCTTGCCTAGACTTACCTTGCCGTGACTGGCCTTGCCTTGCCTTCCTGGCCTGGCCTGGCCAGGCCTTGCCTTGCATTGACTTTTCTTGCCTTGTCTTGCCTGGCTTTTTTTTGCCTTGCCTTCCCTGGCCTTATCTGGCCTTGTGTTGCCTGTCCTGGACTGGCCTTGCCTTGCCTTGCCTTACCTGGCCCTACCTGGCTGTCCTGGAGTGGCCTTGCTTTCCCTTGCCTTGTCAATGGCTCAATGTCCAGCTGGAGACCAGTAACGAGTGGGGTCCCTCAGGGATCGGTGTTGGGACCGGTCTTGTTCAACATCTTTGTCGCTGACATGGACAGTGGGATTGAGCGCGCCCTCAGCAAGTTTGCCGATGACACCGAGCTGTGTGGTTCGGTTGGTACCCTGGAGGGAAGGAATGCCATCCAGAGGGACCTCGACACGCTTGTGAGGTGGGCTGATGCCAACCTCATGGAGTTTAACCATGCCAAGTGCAAGGTCCTACACCTGGGTGGGAGCAATCCCAGGCACAGCTACAGGCTGGGCAGAGAAGAGATTCAGAGCAGCCCAAGGAGAAGGACTTGGGGGTGTTGGTCGATGAGAAAATGAACATGAGCCGGCTTCAGTGTGCACTTGCAGCCCAGAAACCAACTGTATCCTGGGCATCAAAAGGAGCGTGACCAGCAGGTCGAAGGAGGTGATCCTGCCCCTCTGCTCTGCTCTGGTGAGACCTCACCTGGAGCATTGTGTGCAGTTCTGGTGTCCTCAACATAAAAAGGACATGGAACTGTTGGAACAAGTCCAGAGGAGGCCACGAGGATGATCAGGGACTGGAGCACCTCCCGTATGGAGACAGGCTGAGGAAGTTGGGGGTGTTCAGCCTGGAGAAGAGAAGCTGCGTGGAGACCTCATAGCAGCTTCCAGTATCTGAAGGGGGCCTATAGGGATGCTGGGGAGGGACTCTTCATTAGGGACTGTAGTGATAGGACAAGGGGTGATGGGTTGAAAGTTAAACAGGGGAAGTTTAGATTGGATCTAAGGAGGAAATTCTTTCCTGTGAGGGTGGTGAGGCACTGGAATGGGTTGCCCAGGGAGGTTGTGAATGCTCCATCCCTGGCAGTGTTCAAGGCCAGGTTGGACGAGGCCTTGGGTGAGATGGTTTAGTGTGAGGTGTCCCTGCCCATGGCAGGGGGGGTTGGAACTGGATGATCTTAAGGTCCTTTCCAACCCTAACTATTCTATGATTGTATGATTCTATGAAATGTGGGTGAGGAAATGGAGTTGTGAAGTTTGATCCCCCAAAGGGCCGCAGTTCGCCCTGTGGAGACCCCAGGATCCCCACTGACCAACCCCCATTGTCCCCATTGCCCCCCATGCCCCTTTTACCCCCCATTACCACCCCATTGCCCCCATTGCCCCCCATTGCCCCCATTACCCCCCATTGCCCCCATTGCCCACATTACCTCCCATCACACCCTGTTGTCGCCATTGACCCCACTGCCCCCATTAACCCATTGCCCCATTACCCCATTTCCTCCATCACCCCCCATTACCCCCATGGCCTCCATTACCCCCACATTGGCTTCATTGCCCCCCATTATCCCCATTACACTCATTGCCTTCATTACCGGCCATAACCCCCATTGTCCCTCATAACCCCCACTGTCCCCATTACCCCCATTGCCCACATTACCTCCAATCACCCCCCATTATCTCCATTGCCCCCACTGCCCCATTGCCCCCCTTTACCCCCACATTGGCCCCATATACACCCATTACCCCCATTGCCCCCGATTACCCCCGACTGTCCCCATTACCCCCCATTACTCCCATTGCCCCCCATCGGCCCCATTGCCCCCCGCCCCCCACCTCTCCTCGCGCCTGCGGCTGTTACAGGGGGCGGAGTCAGCTGAGGGGAGCGGAGGGGTTACTCTCCCACCCTGCGCTCTGATTGGCTCCGCGGCGCAGTGCGCGGGGCCAGGCGCTGATTGGCTGTCGTGGAAGTGGGCGGGGAGACAGGAACAGAGCGCGCGTTGGCTGGGGGGGAAAGGAGGGAGATGGGGGGCGATGGGACCCCTATGGACCCCTATAGAACCCTATGGGGCAGGGACAGGTTCACACCCACTGCTGGCTCCCCCCATGGCTTTATATGGGGGCAATGGCGGTAATGGGGCAATGGGAGCAATTTGGGGTAACGGGGGCAATGGGGGTAAAGGGGGGGTCTCGGGGTTTTGAGCTCTGCCCCCTGCATCCTGGTACTGGAGCTGCTGCTGCTTCCCCCTCCAAGGGACTCGTAAAGAGACCCCCCCCCTCCATGGTCAGACGCTGCAGGGACCCATAGAGACCCCATAGAGAGACCCACAGCCCACAGAGACTCATAGAGGCCCTTAGAGACCCCATAGAGACTCATAGAAACCCATAGAGATCCATAGACACTGCACAGAGCCCGAAAGCAACCCAAAGTGAACCATAGAGACTTCATAGAGACCCCATAGAGACTCCATAGAGACCCCATAGAGACCCCATAGAGACCCATAGACTGCAGGGACTACAACCCTGATCATGCAATGCGGCACCCATAGAGCCCCTTTACGGTGGCACCCAGCCGGGACTACAACTCCCATCATGCAGCGCGGCACCCATGAGCCCCGTTATGGCGGCGCCCAGTTATGACTACAACTCCCATCATGCCGCGCGGCACCCGTTGAGCCCCGTTATGGCGGCACCCAGCCTGGACTACAACTCCCATGATGCAGTACGACACCCCTACAGCACCACTAAGGAGCAGCCCGGCTTGGACTACAACTCCCGTCGTGCCGCGCGGCGCTCCCAGCGGGCCAATTACGGCCATCATGGCGCAGCTGGGCCGCTGGCTCCAGACCCCAACGTGCTGGGTGTGGGGACCCTTCCTTATGGAGCTCAATAAAGATGGGGTTTGGGGTCATTTAGGGGTGCCAGCAGTGTTGGGAGGGGTGGAGATGCCTGTGGTTGATTGGGGTTTGGGGCACCATGCAGTTTTGGCAAGGTGTCGCAGCTCAAGGCCAGGCTAAAGCATCTCCAAAGCAACTTCCAGAAGGTAACATTTTGGGGGGGGGTTGGGGTGATTTGGGGCTGTTTTGGGTTTTCACTGGGTGGCACCCATAGTAGAAGCAGGACTCGGTGTTTTGGGGTGGTTTTCTCTGTTTTTAAGGCTGTTTTGGGTCTCTGACCTTGTATCCCATAAAAGAAGCAGGACAAGGTGGTTTTGGGGTGGTTTTGGGTTGCTTTTGTCCTGTTTTGCATCTGTTTTGTGGTGTGACCCTGTGTCCCACAGGAGAAGCTGGACAAGGTGGTTTTGGGTTCGTTTTTGGGGAGTTTTAGGGCTGTTTTTGTCCCGTATTGGGGCTCTGACCCTGTATCCCCTAGGAGAAGCAGGACAGGGTGGTTTTGGGGTCGTTCTGGGGTGGTTGTGGGGTGTTTTAGTCCTGTGTTTGGGCTGTTTTGGGGCTGTTTTGGGGCTCTGACCTTTGTCCCATAGGAGAATCAGGACAAGGTGATTTTGGGGTGGTTTTGGCCTGTTTGACCTTTTTTTTTTTGCGTGTTTTGTCCTGTTTTTGGCCTGTTTTTGGCCTGTTTTGAGGCTCTGACCCTGTATCCCCCAGGAGAAGCAGGTCAATGAGGTTTTCGGGTGGTTTGGGGGTTTTGGAGTGATTTTGGCCTGTTTTGAGGCTGTTTGGGGGCTCTGACCCTGTATCCCATAGCAGAAGCAGGACAGGGTGGTTTTGGGCTGGTTTCGGGAGTGGTTTTGGGTTGTTTTTGTCCTGTTTTGAGTCTGTTTTGGGGCTCTGACCCTGTATCCCACAGAAGCAGGCGGATAACATGGTTTTGGGGTGGTTTTAGGGTGCTTTGGGGGAGTTTTTTTGGGTGGTTTTGGGAGTTTTGGGGTGTTTTTGTCCTGTTTTGGGTCTGGTTTTGTCCTGTTTTGGGGCTCTGACACTGTATCCCACAGGAGAAGCAAGACAAGGTAGTTTTGGGGTGTTTTGGGGTTTCTGACTGGTTTTGGCCTGTTTTGGGTCTGTTTGGGGTCTCCAACCCTGTATCCCGGAGCAGAAGCTGGAGAAGGTGGTTTTGGGCTGGTTTTGGGGGTTTTTGTGTTGTTTTTGTCCTATTTTGGGGCCCTGACCCTGTATTTCACAGGAGAAGCAGGACAAGGTCGGTTTTGGGTAGTTTGGGGTGTTTTGGGTTGTTTTTGTCCTGTTTTGGGTCTGTTTTGGGGCTCTGACCCTGTATCCTACAGGAGAAGCAGGACAAGGTGGTTTTGGGGTGGTTTTCAGGGTGTTTTTTGTCTGTTTTGGGACTCTGACCCTGTATCGCAGAGGAGAAGCAGGAGAAGGTGGTTTTGAGGTGTTTTGGGGCTATTTTGGGGGTTTTGCACTGTTTTTTCAATTTCTCCTTATCAGAGTCAACCCATTGCATGATTAATCCTACTGGCGGGAAATCATTACTGACAGTCAAAAACTCAGTGGGAACTCCATTCATCGCACAATGTGCCTGTCTCTCACTTAATGCGGCTTCTACCATTGCTATTGCTCGTTTTGCTGCTGGTGTTAATTGTCTGGGTGCATTGAAGTCTGTGTCACCCTTCAACAATTCAAACAATGGTCCTAAAGTTTTGCTGTCAATTCCCAATAATGTTCGAATCCAATTGATATTCCCTAACAAGACTTGCACATCGTTAAGTGTATGGATATTGACCTTGATGGCTAATTTTCTGAGATTCAATGGTATGATCTAAGATTTTCCAACCCAAATATTTCCATGGTGTGGTATCCTGAACCTTTTCAGGGGCAATTTGCAATTTATGTTGTTGCAACACTGAACACAATTCTTGTTTAACAGCTTCTAGGTTACTTTCCCAGCCACCAGTATATCATCCATATAACGATACACTAATAATTGGGGGTGTCTTTCCCGAAATGGACGCAGCTACATCAACATAACCTTGACATATTGTTGGTGAATTTTTCATGCCTTGTGGCAATACCACCCATTGATATCTCTGCATGGGTCCTTGTTTGTTTGTTACAACGTGCTTCTAACTCTTCAAATACCAAAGACGACCGAGAGAATTTCCTCAGACGTATTGACACGAACTGGAGACACGTGGCTGACTTTAAAATTCATCACTGATTGTGAATTATCTACGTAATTTTAAACTTTCCTTATTTGACAGACTTTAAAAGTAGGAAGATATATTCTTATTTTGAGTCATAAATAAAAAACCGAGCGTGGTTTTCACTGTAGGTCAGTTTTTAATTTCATTCATTTTGACAATTCTGGCAGTAGCTGTTCAGAAACATTCCAAACCACAATAAGCAGCCCTGGAGGTCAGGACTGCGGTGCGTTTGCAGAGCTGTGTGTGAAGAGGAGCATCCTGACTGTGCTGTGCGTGGCCATGCGCACCGAACGGGCCGGCTACCGTGAGCCGCAGTACCCGGCGTGCTCTCTGCTGGCACTGGGCACTTGGGTAAGTTCATTTGGGAAACTGTTAGCAGGGCATCTGCACTGTAATGCTGATGTTTCGGGATCTTACTTCCTAGCTTTGATTACCCATACCAGTACCATCTAGTTCTCTGGGTTTTCTGCAGAAGCAGAGAAGAGAAGGCTGCGTGGAGACCTCATAGCAGCCATCCAGTACCTGAAGGGGGCCTATAGGGATGCTGGGGAGGGACTCTTCATTAGGGACTGTAGTGACAGGACAAGGGGTGATGGGTTAAAACTGAAACAGGGGAAGTTTAGATTGGATCTAAGGAGGAAATTCTTTCCTGTGAGGGTGGTGAGGCACTGGAATGGGTTGCCCTGGGTGGTTGTGAATGCTCCATCCCTGGCAGTGTTCAAGAACAGGTTGGACGAAGACTTGGGTGAGATGGTTTAGTGTGAGCTGTCCCTGCCCATGGCAGGGGGGTTGGAACTGGATTATCTTAAGGGCCTTTCCAACGATGATGATTCTATGATTCCATGACTATTGCCTCATGGAGCCCCACTATTGCCCCCCAGAGCCCAATTATAATCACATAGAGCCCCATTACTGCCTCATACACCCCATTGTAGCCTCATAGAGCCCCATTAATGCCTCATGGAGCCCCATTATTGCGCCCCCCCGACCCCAATTATAACCACATAGAGCCCCATTACTGCCTCATACACCCCATTACTGCCTCATACCCCCCATTATAGCCACATAGAGCCCCATTATTGCCTCATAGAGGCCCATTTTTACCTTATAGAGCCCAATTACTGCCCCATAGAGCCCCATTATTGCCTCATAGAGCCCCATTATTGCCTCATAGACCCCATTATAGCCTCATAGAGCCCCATTAATGCATCATAGAGCCCCATTAATGCCTCATAGAGCCCCATTATTGTGTCATAGAGCCCCTTTATAACCACATAGAGCCCCAGTATTGCCTCATAGAGCCCCATTATTGCCTAATAGAGCCCCATTATTGCCTCATAGAGCCCCATTCTTGCGACATAGAGCCCCATTATAGCCACATAGAGCCCCATTCCTGCGTCATAGAGCTCTGTTTAGGCGTCATAGATCCCCCATTCTTGCTTAATAGAGCCCCATTATTGCATCATACTGCCCCATTATAACCTCATAGAGCCCCATTATTGCCTCTTAGAGCCCCATTATTGCCACATAGAGCCCCATAATAGCCTCATAGACCCCATTATTGCCTCATAGTGCCCCATTATTGCATCATAGAGTCCCATTATTGCCTCATAAACCCTACTATGACCTAACAGATCCCCATTATAACCTCATAGAGGCCCATTATAGACTCATAGACCTCATTATAGCCATTATTGAGCCCCAGTATTGCGTCATAGACCCCCATTATTGCCTCATAGAGCCCCATTATTACCTCATAGAGCCCCATTATTGCTCCATAGTGTTCCATTATTGCATCACAGAGCCCCATTATTGCCTCACAAATCCTATTATAGCCTCGCAGACCCCATTATAGCCTCATAGAGCCTCATTCTTGCCTCACAGAGCCCCATTATTGCCCCATAGACCCCATTATTGCCTCATAGAGCCCCATTATTGCCTTATAGAGCTCCATTATTGCGTCATACAACCCCCATTATTGCCTCACAGACCCCATTATAGCCTCAAAGAGCCCCGTTATTGCCTCATAGAGCCCCATTATTGCCTCATATACCCCATTATAGCCTCATAGAGCCCCATTATTGCGTCATAGAGCCCCATTAAAACCTCATAGAGCCCCATTATTGCATCATAGAGCCCCATTATTGGCTCATAGAGCCCTATTATTGCATTATAGACCCCCATTGTTGCGACATAGAGCCCCATTATTGCCTCATAGAGCCCCATTATTGTGTCATAGAGCCCCTTTATAACCACATAGACCCCAGTATTGCCTCATAGAGCCCCATTATTACCACATAGAGCCCCATTATAGCCTCATAGAGCGCCATTATTGCCTCATAGAGCCCTATTATTGCATCGTAGACCCCATTATTGCCTCATAGTGCCCCATTATTGCCACATAGAGCCCCATTATTGCATCATAGCGCCCCATTATTACCTCATAGAGCCCCATTATTGCATTATAGAGCCCCAGTACTGACTCACAGAGCCCCAGTATTGCCTCATAGAGCCCGATTATTTCCCATAGAGCCCCATTATTGCCTAATAGAGCCCCATTATTACCTCGTAGAACCCCAGTATTGCCTTTTAGAGCCCCATTATTGGCTCATAGAGCCACATTACTGCATCATAGAGACCATTTATAACAACACAGAGCCCGATTATTGCCTCATAGACTTCATTATAGCCTCCTAGAGCCCCATTAGAACCTCATAGAGCCCCATTATAGCCTCATAGAGCCCCATTATTGCATCATAGAGCCCCATTATAGCCTCATAGAGCCACATTATGGCATCATAGAGACCTTTTATCACCACATAGAGCCCCATTATTGCCTCATAGACCCCATTATTGCCTCATAGAGCCCCATTATTGCGTCATAGAACCCGCATTAGTGCATCATAGAGCCCCATGATTGCTTCATAGAGCCCCATTATAACCTCATAGAGCCAAATTATTTCCCCATAGAGCCTATTATTGCCTCATAGAGCCCCGTTATTGTGCCATAGAGCCCAATTATTGCCTCATAAACCCTATTGTAGCCTAACAGAGCCCCATTATAACCACTTAGAGCCCCATTATAGCCTCATAGAGCCCCATTATTGCATCATAGAGCCCCAGTATTGCTCACAGAGCCCCATTATTACCTCGTAGAGCCCCGTTATAGCCTCATAGAGCCCCATTATAACCCCATAGACGCCATTATAGCCTCGTAGACCTCATTATAGCCTCATAGAGCCACATTATTGCCTCATAGAGCCACATTATTGCATCATAGAGGCCCATTATATCCTCATAGAGCCTCATTATTGCATCAGAGCCCCATTATTGCCTCATAGTACCCCATTATTGCATCATAGAGCCCAATTCTTACCTCATAGAGCACCATGATTGCAACATAGAGCCCCATTAATTTCTCGTCGAGTCTCATTATTGCTCCATAGAGCCCCATTAAAACCTCATAGAGGCACATTATTGCATTATAGAGCCCCAGTACTGACTCACAGAGCCCCAGTATTGCCTCATAGAGCCCGATTATTACCGCATAGAGCCCCATTATTGCCTAATAGAGCCCCATTATTGCCTCATACACCCCCATTGTTGCCTCACAGAGCCCCATTATTGCCTCATAGACCTCCATTATTGCGTCATAGACCCCATTATAGCCTCATAGAGCCCCATTATTGCCTCATAGAGCCCCATTATTGCCTCATAGAGCCCCATTGTTGCGACATAGAACCCCCATTATTGCCTCATAGAGCCCCATTACTGTGTCATAGACCCCTTTTGTTATCAGATAGAGCCCCAGTATTGCCTCATAGAGCCCCATTATTAGCTCATAGAGCCCCATTATTGCCTAATAGAGCCCCATTATTGCCTCATACACCCCCATTGTTGCCTCATAGAGCCCCATTATTGCCTCATAGACCCCTTTATAACGACATAGAGCTCCATTATTGCCTCATAGAGCTCCATTATTGCCTCATAGACCCCATTATAGCCTCATAGAGCCCCATTATTGCCTCATGGAGCCCCATTATTGCCTCATAGAGCCGCATTATTGCCTCATAGAGCCCCATTATTGCATCAGAGAGCCCCATTATTGCCTCATGAAGCCCCATTATTACCTCTTAGAGCCCCATGATTGCGTTTTAGAGCCCCATTATTGGCTCATAGAGCCCCATTATTGCATCATAGAGACCCTTCATAACCACATAGAGTCCCATTATAGCCTCAGAGAGTCCCAGTATAGCCTCAGAGAGCACCATTATTGCCTCATAGAGCCCCATTATTACCTCGTAGAGCCCCGTTATAGCCTCATAGATCCCCATTATAACCCCATAGACGCCATTATAGCCTCGTAGACCTCATTATAGCCTCATAGAGCCCCATTATTGCCTTATAGAGCCCCGTTATTGCCTCATAGAGCCCCATTATTGCCTCATATACCCCATTATAGCCTCATAGAGTCCCATTGTTGCTATATAGAGCCCCATTATTCCCTCGTAGAGACCTATTACTGCCTCATAGAGGCCAATTATAACCCTATAGAGCCCCATTATAGCCTCATAGACCTCATTATAGCCATAGTTGAGCCCCAGTATGCGTCATAGAGCCCTGTTATTGACTCATAGAGCCCCATTATTACCTCGTAGAGCCCCATTATTGCGTTATAGAGCCCCATTATTGCTTCATAGTGTTCCATTATTGCATCACAGAGCCCCATTATTGCCTCATAAATCCTATTATAGCCGCATAGACCCCATTATAGCCTCATAGAGCCCCATTATTGCCACATAGAGCCCCATTATTGCATCATAGCGCCCCATTATTACCTCATAGAGCCCCATTATTGCATTATAGAGCCCCAGTACTGACTCACAGAGCCCCAGTATTGCCTCATAGAGCCCGATTATTTCCTCATAGAGCCCCATTATTGCCTAATAGAGCCTTATTATTACCTCGTAGAGCCCCAGTATTGCGTTTTAGAGCCCCATTATTGGCTCATAGAGCCACATTATTGCATCATAGAGACCATTTATAACCACACGGAGCCCCATTATTGAATCATAGACTTCATTATAGCCTCCTAGAGCCCCATTGTTGCGACATAGAGCCCCATTATAGCCTCATAGAGCCCCATTATTGCATCATAGCGCCTTATTATTACCTCATAGAGCCCCATTATTGCATCATAGAGCCCATTTATAGCCTCATAGAGCTCCTTTATAGCCTCATCGAGCCACATTATTGCATCATAGAGACCCTTTATCCACACATAGAGCCCCATTATTTCCTCATAGACCCCATTATTGCCTCATAGAGCCCCATTATTGCGTCATAGAGCCCCATGATTGCCTCATACAGCCCCGTTATTGCGTCATAGAGCCCAATTATTGCCTCATAAACCCTATTGTAGCCTAACAGAGCCCCATTATAACCACATAGAGCCCCATTATAGCCTCATAGAGCCCCATTATTGCATCATAGAGCCTTAGTATTGCTCACAGAGCCCCATTATTACCTCGTGGATCCCCGTTATAGCCTCCTAGAGCCCCATTATAACCCCATAGACTCCATTATAGCCTCGTAGACCCCATTATAGCCTCATAGAGCCCCATTATAGCCTCTTAGAGCCCCATTATTGCCTCATAGTACCCCATTATTACCTCATAGAGCCCCATTCTTGCATTATAGAGCCCCAGTACTGACTCACAGAGACCCAGTATTGCCTCATAGAGCCCGATTATTTCCTCATAGAGACCCATTATTGCCTAATAGAGCCCCATTATTACCTCGTAGAGCCCCAGTATTGCGTTTTAGAGCCCCATTATTGGCTCATAGAGCCACATTATTGCATCGTAGAGACCATTTATAACCACATAGAGCCCCATTATTGCCTCATAGACTTCATTATAGCCTCCTAGAGCCCCATTGTTGCGACATAGAGCCCCATTATTGAATCATAGAGCGCCATTATTGCCTCATAAACCCTATTATAGCCTAACACATCCCCATTATAACCTCATAGAGGCCCATTATAGCCTCAAAGACATCATTATAGCCTCATAGAGCCGCATTATTGCCTCATAGAGCCCCATTATTGCCTCATAGAGCCCCATTATTGCCTCATAGAGCCCGATTATTACCGCATAGAGACCCATTATTGCCTAATACAGGCCCATTATTGCCTCATAGAGCCCCATTGTTGCGACATAGATCCCCATTATTGCCTCATAGAGCCCCATTATTGTGTCATAGAGCCACTTTATAACGACATAGAACCGCATTATTGCCTCATAGAGCTCCATTATTGCTACATAGAGCTCCATTATTGCGTCATAGACCCCATTATAGCCTCATGGAGCCGCATTATTGCTTCATAGAGCCCCATTATTGCCTCATAAACCCTATTATAGCCTAGCACATCCCTATTATAACCTCATAGAGGCCCATTATAGCCTCAAAGACATCATTATAGCCTCATAGAGCCGCATTATTGCGTTGTAGAGCCCCATTATTGCTTCATAGTGTTCCATTATTGCATCACAGAGCCCCATTATTGCCTCATAAATCCTATTATAGCCTCATAGACCCCATTATAGCCTCATAGAGCCCCATTATTGCCTCATAGAGCCCTATTATTGCGTCATAGAGCCCCATTATTGCCTCATAGAGCCCCATTATTGCATCATAGCGCCCCATTATTACCTCATAGAGCCCCATTCTTGCATTATAGATCCCCAGTACTGACTCACAGAGCCCCAGTATTGCCTCATAGAGCCCGATTATTTCCTCATAGAGCCCCATTATTGCCTAATAGAGCCCCATTATAACCTCGTAGAGCCCCATTATTGCGTTTTAGAGCCCCATTATTGGCTCATAGAGCCACATTATTGCATCAGAGACCATTTATAACCACTTAGAGCCCCATTATTGCCTCATAGACTTCATTATAGCCTCCTAGAGCCCCATTAGAACCTCATAGATCCCCATTATAGCCTCATAGAGCCCCATTATTGCATCATAGCTCCCCATTATTACCTCATAGAGCTCCATTATTGCATCATAGAGCCCCATTATAGCCTCATAGAGCCACATTATTGCATCATAGAGACCCTTTATCACCACATAGAGCCACATTATTGCATCATAGAGACCCTTTATCACCACATAGAGCCCCATTATTGCATCATAGACCTCATTATAGCCTCATAGAGCCCCATTATTCCCTAATAGAGCCCCGTTATTGCCTCATAGAGCCCCATTACTGCCTTATATACCCTATTATAGCCTCATAGAGCCCTATTATTGCCTAATAGAGCCCCAGTATTGCCTCATAGAGCCCCTTTATAACGACATAGAGCCCCGTTATTGCCTCATAGAGCCCACTTATTTCATCATGGATGCCCATTATAACCTCACAGAGCCTCAATATTGCATCAGAGCCCCATTATTGCCTCATAGAGCCTCATAATTGCATCATAGAGCCCCATTATTCCCTCATAAACCCTATTATAGCCTAACACATCCCCATTATAACCTCATAGAGGCTCATTATAGCCTCAAAGACATCATTATAGCCTCATAGAGCCGCATTATTGCCTCATAGAGCCCCATTATTGCATCATAGAGGCCCATTATAACCTCATAGAGCCTCATTATTGCATCACAGAGCCTCATTATTGCCCCATAGAGCCCCATTATTTCATCATAGGTACCCATTATTGCCTCATAGAGCCCCATTATTCCCTCATAGAGCCCCATTATTGCCTCGTAGAGCCCATTATTTTGTCATAGAGCCGCATTATAGCCTCACAGAGCCCCATTATTGCTTCATAGAGCCCCATTATTGTTTCAGAGAGCCCCATTATTAGTATTTGATGAGACAATGAACATGAGCCATCAGTGTGGGCGTGCAGCCAAGAAAGCGAATCTTATCCTGGGCTGCATCAAAAGGAGCGTTACCAGCAGGTCAAAGGAGGTGATACTGCCCCTCTACTCTTCTGTCGTGAGACCTCACCTGGAGCATTGTGTGCAGTTCCTGTGTCCTCAACATAAAAAGGACATGGAACTGTTGGAACAAGTCCAGAGGAGGGAAAGAGGGTGATCAGGGTGTGAAGCACCTCCCGTATGAAGACAGGTTGAGGTTGCTCGGGCTGTTCAGTCTGGAGTAGAGAAGGCTGCGCGGAGACCTCATAGCAGCCTTGCAGTATCTGAAAGGGGGCTATGGGGATGCTGTGGACGGACTCTTCATTAGGGACTGTAGTGGCAGTACAAGGGGTAACAGGTTAAAACTGAAACCGGGGAAGATTAGATTGGATCTAAGGAGGAAATTCTTTCCTGTTAGGGTGGTGAGGCACTGGAATGGGTTGCCCAGGGAGGTTGTGAATGCTCCATCCCTGGCAGTGTTCAAGGCCAGGTTGGACGAGGCCTTGGGTGATATGGTTTAGTGTGAGGTGTCCCTGCTCATGGCAGGGGGGTTGGAACTGGATGATCTTAAGGTCCTTTCCAACCCGATCCATTCTAAGATTCTATGATTTTTCCATGACTTCACTATCACTCCTTATTGACTTCTCTATGACTACTCTGTGACTCCTCTGACTACTCTATGACTCCTGTATGACTTCGCTATGACACTTCTATGACTCTATGACTTTATGACTCCTCTCCAACTCCTATATGACTCCTGTATGAATACTCTTAGACTCCTCTATGACTCCCCTAAGACTCTATGACTCCTCTATGACAGTATGACTCCTCTCTGACTCCTCTATGTATCCTCTATGACCCCTCAGTGACCCCTCTTTGAATCCTCTATGACCCGTCTATGACTTCTCTATGTGTTCTCTATGACTCCCCTAAGACTCTTTTCGGACTCCTCTCTGACACGTCTCAGACTCCTCTATGACTCCTCTATGACCCCTAATTGACTGCTCTTTAATCCTCTATGACTTCTCTATGACACTATAACACCTCTATGACTCCTCTATGACTCTTCTTTGACTTCTCTATGACTCCTCTATGACTCTTCTATGACTCCTCTATGACTCTTCTATGACTGCTCTGACTGCTGTATGACTCCTCTATGAGTTCTCTATGACTGCTGTTACTGCTCTGACTCCTCTATGACTCCGCTGTGACTCCTCTGACTCCTCTATGACTGCTCTGACTGCTCTGTGACTTCACCATGACTCCTCTATGACTCTTCTATGACTCCAATATGACTCTCCTATGACTCCTCTATAAGTCTATGACTCCCCTATTACTCTCTATGACTCCTCCATGACACCTCTCTGATGTTTCTATGATGCCTTTATGACAGCTCTATGCTACCTCTGTGACTCCACTATGATTCCTATGACCCTTCTATGACCCCTCTATGGCCCCTTCTATGACTCCTCTATGACTGATACTTGACTGCTCTATGACTCCTCTAGGTCACCTCTATGACTCTATGACACTATGACTCCTCTCCAACTCCTCTATGACTCTAGGACACTCTGAGTCCTCTATGAATATTCTATGACTCCTATATGAGTCCTCTAAGACTCCCCTATGACTCCTCTGCTATGACACTATGACTCCTCTCCAACTCCTCTATGACTCTAGGACACTATGAGTCCTCTATGAATATTCTATGACTCCTATATGAGTCCTCTAAGACTCCCCTATGACTCCTCTGTGACTCTTCTATGACACCTCTATGAGTTCTGTATGACTCTTCTTTGTCTCCACTATGACTCCTCTGACTCCTCTATGACTCCTCTTTGACTCTTCTATAACTCCTCTATGATGCCTCTATGACACCTCTATGATGCCTCTAAGACTCCTCTATGATGCCTCTATGACCCCTATAACTCCTATGACTCCTCTAGGAGCCCTCTAGGAGCCCTCTATGACTCCTCCAATATGACACCTCTATGATGCATCTATGACGCTTCTATGATGACTCTGTGCCCTGTCTATGACTCCGGTATGAGTGCTGTACGTCCCCACTATGATTCATCTATGACTCCTCTATGACCTCACTATGAACCCTCTATGACTCCTCTAAGACTTTTCTATGACTCCTCTATGATACCCCTATGACTCCTACATGACTCCTCTATGACGCCTCCATGACTCTTCTATGAATTCTCTATGACTCCTCTAGACTTTATAACACAATTGCTCCTCTATGACTCCCCTATGACTTGCCTAGGACTCCTCTATGACTCCTCTATTACTCCTCTATGACTCAGCTATGACTCTTTTATGAATCCTCCGTGACTCCTCCATGACTCCTCTATGACCACTCTATGACCCCTCTGTGACTGGTCTATGAACTCTATATGACTCCTCTATGACTTCTCTATGACTCCTCTAGGTCTCCACTATGATTCCTCTGACTCCTCTATGGCACCTCAGACTCCTCTATGATTCCTCTATGACTTTTCTATGACTCCTCTATGACTCCTCTATGACTATATGACACCAGAGTAACTCGATGACTTCTATATGACTCCTCCAGGACTCCACCATGACAGCTATACCACTCCTCTATGACTCCACTATGACTCCTCCATGAGTCCTCCATGAATCCTTCAGGACTCCTCCATGACTCCTGAATGACTCCTTGTCCTGGGTTCAGCAGTAGCAGTCATTTTTCTCCTTCTTGGTAGCTGGTGCAGTGCAGTGTTTTGACTTTCGGCTTGGGAACAGATCTGATAACAAGGATGTTTTGGTTTGGCCAAGGACTTTGTGAGCCTCATGCTCTGCCAGGGAGGAGGGGAAACCAGGAGGAGGCAGAGACAGGACACCTGACCCAAACTGACCAAAGAGGTATTCCATACCACAGCACGTCATGCCCAGGATGTAACTGGGAGTTAGCTGGAAGGGCTGGGAGACTGCAGGGTTGGAGGAGGTATCGGTCGGTGCTTGGTCGGGCTGGGGGGGCGAGTTATCAGTTGGCTGGTGGTGAGGTGATGTATTCTCTTCCCTTGTTATTTCCTTTATCATTATTATTATTGGTGGTAGCAGTTGTGATCTGTGTTATACCTTAGTTACTAAACTGTTCATATCTCAACCTGTGCGAGTTGTATTCTTTTCGATTCTCCTCTCCGTCCCTCCGGGAGTAGGGGGAGGGAAAGAAGGGGGGGAAGTGAGTGAACGAGTTACCTGACTGGGTTTAAACCACGACACCAGTCATTGGGAACTTCCCCTGACTGCCAGGATTTCTCAAATATGACGGCCAGCGACTTCGCAACTTCATTCGCCAGCTCCTTCAGGACCCGCGGGTGGATCTCACATGGACTTGTGCACATTCAGATTTTTAAGATGGTCTCGAACCAGTCCCTCTCCTACAAGACAAAACCAGCCCAAAAACACCTTGTAATGCTTCTGCTATGGGATACAGGGTCAGAGCCTCAAAACAGCCTCTAACCACGCCAAAAACAGGCAAAAACCAGGCCAAAACACACAAAGTAAAGCCCAAAACACGCCAAAACCACCCAAAATCACCTTGTCCTGCTTCTGCTGTGGGATACAGGGTCAGAGCCCAAAAAGAAACACAAAACAGGCCAAAAAAACCTCCCAAAACACCCCAAACCCACCTTGTTCTGCTTCTGCTATGGGATACAGGGTCAGAGCCCCGAAACAGCCCCAAAACAGGAGAAAAACAGAAGAAAATCACCCATAACCAGCCCCAAAACACCCCCAAACCAACCCAAAGCCACCTTGTTTTGCTTCTCCTATGGGATACAGGGTCAGAGCCCCCAAAATGGCCAAAACCAAACCAAAACACCCAAAAAATAGCCCAAAACCAACTTCTCCTGCTTCTGCTATGAGATACAGGGTCAGAGCCCCAAAACAGACCTAAAACAGGACAAAAAAAAAACCAAACCCCTCAAAACAGCCCCAAAACACCTCAAAACCAACTTGTCCCTCTTCTCCTATGGGATACAGGGTCAGAGACCCAAAACAGATTCAAAAGAGGCCAAAAACAACCTAAAACACCCCAAAACCAGCCCAAACCCACCTTGTCTTGCTTCTGCTATGGGATACAGGGTCAGAGCCCCAAAATAAACCCCCAACCAACCCAAAACACCCAAAAAAACAGCCAAAAACCACCTTGTCCTGCTTCTGCTATGAGATACAGGGTCAGAGCCCCAAAACAGACCCAAAACCACCTTGTCCTGCTTCTCCTGTGGGATACAGGGTCAGAGCCTCAAAATAGCCCTAAAACTGGCCAAAACCAGGTGAAAACCAGGCCTAAAACCCCCAAGTAAACCCCAAAACAGGCCAAAACCACCCCAAAATCTCGTCCTGCTTCTTCTGTGGGATACAGGGTCAGAGCCCCAGAACAGGCCAAAACCAGGCCAAAAACACTCCAAAACCCCCAAAACAGGCCCAAAACACCTCAAAACCACAATGTCCTGCTTCTCCTATGGGATACAGGGTCAGAGCCCCAAAACAGATCCAAAACCAGCCAAACACAACCCCCAAAACACCCGAAAAACCAGCCCAAAACCGCCTTCTCCTGCTTCTGCTATTGGATAGAAGGTCAGAGCCCCAGAACAGCCCCAAAACACCCAAAAAACAGGACAAATCCAGCCCAAAATCACCTTGTCCTGCTTCTCCTGTGGGATACAGGGTCAGAGCCCCAAAACAGACCCAAAACAGGCCAAAAAACACACCCCAAATCACACAAAAACACCCCTAAAACGGCCCAAACCTACCCCAAAACCACCTTCTCCTGCTTCTGCTATATGATACAGGGACAGAGTCCCAAAACAGCCCCAAAACATGCCAAAAACAGTCAAAAACCCCCAAAACAGCCCCAAAACACCCCAAGCCACGTTGTCCTGCTTCTGCTATGGCATACAGGGTCAGAGCCGCAAACAGATCCAAAACAGCCCCAAAACAGACCAAAAACAGGTGAGAAACAGGCCAAAACACCCAAAGCAAACCGGAAACTGACCAAAACCACCCCAAAATAACCTTGTACTGCTTTTCCTATGGGACACATTTCAGAGCCCCAAAACAGACCAAAAACAGGCCAGAAACAACCCAAAACCCTGCCCAAAAGCACCTTGCCCTGCTTCTCCTATGGGATACAAGGTCAGAGCCGCAAAACAGATCCAAAACAGCCCCAAAACAGACCAAAACCAGGCGAAAAACAGGCCAACACACCCAAAGCAAACCGGAAACTGACCAAAACCACCCCAAAGTAACCTTGTCATGCTTCTCCTATGGGACACAGGTCAGAGCCCCAAAACAGACCAAAAACAGAACAAAACCACCCCAAAACCACCTTGTCCTGCTTCTCCTATGGGATACAGGGTCAGAGCCCCCAAACACCCCAAAACCAGCCCCAAAACACCCCAAAAGCAGCCCAAAACCACCTTGTCCTGCTTCTCCTGTGGGATACAGGGTCAGAGCCCCAAAACAGACCCAACACAGGACAAAAACACCCCAAAACACACCCAAACCACCCCAAAACCACCTTGCCCTGCTTCTCCTATGGGATACAGGGTCAGACTCTGAGAACAGCACCAAAACAGGCCAAAACCAGGCCAAAACCAAATAAAACACGCACAAAACAGTCCCAAAACAACACAAACCCAGCCCAAAACCACCTTGTCCAGCTTCTCCTTTGGGATACAGGGTCAGATCCCAAAAAAAGACGCAAAACAGGCCAAAAACAACACAGAACACCCCAAAACCCACCCCCAAAAAAACCTTGTTCTGCTTCTCCTATAGGATACAGGGTCAGAGACCCAAAACAGACCAAAACCAGTCCCAAAACAGGCCAAAAACAGGTGAAAACCAGCCCAAAACACGCAAAGCAAAGCCCGAAACAGGCCAAAACCATCCCAAAATCACCTTTTCCTGCTTCTCCTGTGGGATACAGGGTCAGAGCCCCAAAACAGACCCAAAAGAGGCCAAAAACATCCCAAAACACCCCAAAACCCACCCCAAAAATAACCTTGTCCTGCTTTGCACTGGGGGGGGTGGCACGTCAGCACCCCAAAACCAGCCCAAACCAGCCTAAAATACCCCAAAACCAGCCAAAAACAACCATAATACCCCAAAACCAGCCCAAAACAATCAAAGTGCCCAAAAACCAGCCCAAAACAGCCCAAAATACCCCCAAAGCCAGCCCCAAATCCCCCAAACCACCCCAAAACAGCCAAAATACCCCAAAACCAGCTCAAAACACCCCAAAATACCCCCAAAATAGCCCAAGACAGCCAAAATACCCCAAAACCAGCCCAAAACACCCCCAAATACCCCAAAACCAGCCCAAACCACTCCGAAGCACCCCTACAACACCCCGAAACACCTCCAAACCAGCCCAAAATACCTGCAAACAGCCCAAAACATCTCAAAACACAACCCACAGCTCTGCCACTCCCCCGGCCCCACAGCTTCCACGTCCTCGCATGAGGGTACTGCTTCACCTGAATCCCAGGCATCTCCATCACTCCCAACATTCCCACTGCTCCCAGGAGCCCTGAGACCCTCGAAGCATCCCATAACCCATCTGGTAATCAGAAACCCACCCCGCCCCAGCCGTCTCCATCCATCCCAGTAGCGCTAAGCCACCCCGAAACTACATGGTATCCCAAACCCCAACCAACCCCAGGCATCTCCATCCCTTCCAATCCCCTAAATGGTACCCCTAAACCATTCCAAAATCCACCTTGTACCCCAAATCCAAACAACGCAAGGCATCTCCAACCTAGATGGGAAACTAATAGGAGATGAGACTTATGGGATCGACATGTATCCATTCATCCATTCATCCATCATCCATCACCCATCCATCCATCCATCCATCCATCATTCATCTTCCATCATCCATCATCCATTCATCCATCATCCATCCATCCATCCATCCATCACCCATCTTCCATTCATCATCCATCCTTCCATCATCAATCATCCATCCATCACCAGTCTATCATCCATCCATCACCAGTCTATCATCCATCCATCCATTCATCCATCCATCCATCCATCCATCCATCCATCCATCCATCCATCCATCATCCATCCATCCCCAATCTATCATCCATCCATCCATCCATCCTTCCATCATCAATCATCCATCCATCACCAGTCTATCATCCATCCATCCATCCATCCATCCATCCATCCATCCATCCATCCATCCATCATCCATCCATCCCCAATCTATCATCCATCCATCCATCCATCCTTCCATCATCAATCATCCATCCATCACCAGTCTATCATCCATCCATCCATCCATCCATCCATCCATCCATCCATCCATCATCCATCCATCCCCAATCTATCATCCATCCATCCATCCATCCATCCTTCCATCATCAATCATCCATCCATCACCAGTCTATCATCCATCCATCCATCCATCCATCCATCCATCCATCCATCCATCCATCCATCATCCATCCATCCCCAATCTATCATCCATCCATCATCGATCCATCCAGTATCCATCATTTGTCATCCATCCATCCATCCATCCATCCATCCATCCATCAGCCATCCATCCCCAATCTATCATCCATCCATTCATCCATCCATCCATCCATCCATCCATCCATCCATCCATCCATCCATCCATTCATCCATCATTTGTCTTCCATCCATACATTCATCCATCCATCCATCATACATTCATCCATTCATCCGTCCATCCATCCATCCATCCATCCATCCATCCATCCATCCATCCATCCATTCATCTTCAATCATCGATCCATCAACAATTCAGCATCCATCCATCATCCATGTTCCATCCATCATCCATCCATCCATCCATCCATCCATCCATCCATCATCCATCCATCCATCCATCCATCCGTCCATCCATCCATCATCCATCCATCCATCCATCCATCCATCCATCCATCCATCCATCCATCCCTGGTCCACCCCTGGTCCATGGCTCCCCTGTTCCCCCCACAGAAGACTCCCCCGGGTGATTTCCCCCATGAGCCATCCAATCGCACAGAGGAAAGAATCCTTTAATGTGAGACTATGGTGGGAAAGGGACCTTGCATGCAGGTAAGATTCATTCCCATTGGACGTGCAGGGGTATGGGAACAAGGCACTGGAATGTGTTGCCCATCAAGGTTGTGAATGCTCCATCCCTGTCCGTGTTGAAGGCCAGGTTGGATGGAGCCTTGGGTGACACGGTTTAGTGTGAGGTGTCCCTGCCCATGGCAGGGGGTTGGAACTGAGTGAGGGCCCCATCTTCTCTGCAGCTTCTGATAGTGGCTGACAGCGGGCCACCAAGTGCCCCGTGCTTATGGGGCTGCTCTGCTCCCCTAGCACCATGGATGCAGGTGGCTTCCTGCATGCAAGCCCATGGCTGCCCTCCCATCAGATGAAGCCTGCGAGCGAGCGCTGCAGGTACGTGCTGAGGCAAAGGGGCAGCCCCGTCGGTCAGCCCCCAAGGAGCTGAGCCTAACTCTGCTGCATCCCCATCCCTGCATGCTGCCGCTGCTCCCCCATTAACAGTGTCCATCAAAGGATGGGGCTTCCCATGGCAAAGGGGCTGGAGGCTCCTCCGCTGCCAAGGTCCACCTGGAAATGCACAGGAGCAAGCTCTGGGACTGCTTGCAGGGATGGATCCATCAAAGCACAGGAAATGCAGGAAGATGCTCAACCTCTCCTGCTCACATTCCCGCTTTAGGGCAACACAGCTCCCAAAGCTGCCTTGCTGTGACATCACCCATCACGTATGACGTCACAAATCACCGGCGCTTACGTAACGCAGCCGGGTATAAAAGCAGGCCCGTCGCTGTGTCTGGGTCAGGAGGGAAGAGCTCTGCGAGCGGTTGGGTGTCATGCCCATTTGATGTCATTTTGTGCCGTACGGTGCCGTACTGTTGCGTACCGTACCGTGCCCTACCGTGCTGCGCCATTCCGTACCCTGCCCTACCGTTTCGTACCATGCCGTACCATTCCGTACCGTACCATGTCATTTCATTTCATTTCATTTCATTTCATTTCATTTCATTTCATGTCATTTTGTGCCATACAGTGCCGTTCTGTACCGTATTGTGCCGTACTGTGCCGCGCCATACCGTACCATGCCCTACCGTTTTGTATCGTGTCGTGCCGTTCCGTACTGTACCGTACCATATAATTTAATTATATGTAATTTCATTTCCTTTCCTTTCCTTTCATTTCCATTTGATGTCATTTTGTGCTGCACAGTGCCGTACCGTTGCATACCGTACTGGGCTGTTCCGTGCCGCGTGATACCGTACCATGCCCTACCGTTTTGTACTGTGCCGTACCGTTCCGTGCTGTACCATACCATGTCATTTCATTTCATTTCATTTCATTTCATTTCATGTCATTTTGTGCCGTACGGTGCCGTACCGTTGTGTACTGTACTGTGCCGTACCGTGCCGCGACATACCGTACCATGCCCTACCGTTTCGTACCGTGTTGTACCGTTCCGTACCGTACCGTACCATATAATTTAATTATATGTAATTTCCTTTCCTTTCATTTCATTTCATGACCATTTGATGTCATTTTGTGCCGTACGGTGCAGTACCGTTGCGTAGTGTACTGTGCCGTTCTGTGCCGCGCAATACCATACCATGCCCTACTGTTTCGTACTGTGCCGTACCGTTCCGTGCCGTACCGTACCATGTCATTTCATTTCATTTCATTTCATTTCATGCCGTACTGTTGCGTACTGTACTGTGCCGTACTGTGCCGCACGATACTGTACCATGACCTACCGTTTCGTACCATGCTGTACCGTTCCGTACCGTACCATACCATATAATTTAATCATATGTAATTTCATTTCATTTCATTTCATTTCATGTCCATTTGATGTCATTTTGTGCCGTATTGTGCTGTACCGTTCCGTGCCGTACCATACCATGTAATTTCATTTCATTTCATTTTATTTCATTTCATTTCATTTCATTTCCATTTGATTTCTTTTTGTGCCATACCGTGCCGTACCATTGCGTACCAGACCATGCTCTACCGCGCCGCGCGATACCATACCATGCCCTACCGTTTCGTACCGTGCCGTGCCGTACCATGTAATTTCATTTCATTTCATTTCATTTCATTTCATTTCATTTCATTTCATGTCCATTTGATGTCATTTTGTGCCATACAGTGCCATTCTGTACTGTACTGTGCCGTACCGTGCCGCGCCATACCGTACCATGCCCTACAGTATTGTGTCGTGTTGTTCCGTTCCGTACTGTACCGTACCATATAATTTAATTATATGCAATTTCATTTCCTTTCATTTCCATTTGATGTCATTTTGTGCCGTACGGTGCCGTACCGTTGCATACCGTACTGTGCTGTTCCGTGCCGTGCGATACCGTACCCTGCCCTACCGTTTTGTACCGTGCCGTACCGTTCCGTGCTGTACCGTACCATGTCATTTCATTTCATTTCATTTCATTTCATTTCATTTCATTTCATTTCCATTTGATGTCATTTTGTGCCGTACGGTGCAGTACCGTTGCGTAGTGTACTGTGTCGTTCCGTGCCGCGCGATACCGTACCATGCCCTACTGTTTCGTACCGTGCCATACCGTACCATGTCATGTCATTTCATTTCATTTCATTTCATTTCATTTCATTTCATTTCATGCTGTACCGTTGCGTACTGTACTGTGCCGTACCGTGCCGCGCCATACCGTACCATGCCCTACCGTTTCCTACCATGCTGTACCGTTCCGTACCGTACCATACCATGTAGTTTAATTATATGTAATTTCATTTCATTTCATGTCCATTTGATATCATTTTGTGCCGTACGGTGCCGTACCGTTGCATGCTGTACTGTGCCCTACCATGCCACGCCTTACCGTACCATGCCCTACCCTTTCATATGGTGCCGTACCGTTCCGTGCCGTACCGTCCCATGTAATTTCATTTCATTTCATTTCATTTCATTTCATTTCATTTCATTTCATTTCATTTCATGTCCATTTGATTTCTTTTTGTGCCATACCGTGCCGTACCGTTGCGTACCAGACCATGCTCTACCGTGCCGTGCGATACCGTACCATGCCCTACCGTTTCATGCCGTTCCGTGCCGTGCTGTACCGTACCATGTCGTTTCATTTCATTTCATTTCATTTCATTTGATGTCATTTTGTGCCGTACCGTTCCGTAGTGTGCTGTGCCGTACCGTACTGCGCGATACCGTAGCATGCCCTACCGTTTCGTACCATGCCATACCGTTCCGTAAGGTACCGTACCATATAATTTAATTATATGTAATTTCCTTTCCTTTCATTTCCTTTCCTTTCATTTCATTTCATTTCATTTCCATTTGATGCCATTTTGTCTTGTACGGTGCCGTACCGTTACGTACCGTACAGTGCCCTACTGTGCCGCACCATTCTGTACCCTGCCCTACCGTTTCATACCGTGCCGTACCGTTCTGTGCTGTACTGTACCATGACATTTCATTTCATTTCATTTCATTTCATTTCATTTCATGTCCATTTGATGTCATTTTGTGCCATACAGTGCCGTTCTGTACCGTATTGTGCCGTACCGTGCAGTGCCATACCGTACCATGCCCTACCGTTTTGTATCGTGTCGTGCCATTCTGTACTGTACCATACCATATAATTTAATTATATGTAATTTCATTGCCTTTCCTTTCATTTCCATTTGATGTCATTTTGTGCCGTACCGTTGCGTACTGTACTGTGCTGTACCGTGCCGCGCGATACCGTACCATGCCCTACCGTTTCGTACCGTGTCGTACCGTTCCGTACCGTACCGTACCATATAATCTAATTATATGTAATTTCCTTTCCTTTCATTTCATGTCCATTTGATGTCATTTTGTGCCGTACGGTGCAGTGCCGTTGCATAGTGTACTGTGCCGTTCCGTGCCGCGCGATACCGTACCATGCCCTACTGTTTCGTACCGTGCCGTACCGTTCCGTGCCGTACCGTACCATGTAATTTCATTTCATTTCATTTCATTTCATTTCATTTCATTTCATTTCATTTCATGTCCATTTGATTTCTTTTTGTGCCATACCGTGCCGTACCGTTGCGTACCAGACCATGCTCTACCGTGCCGCACGATACCGTACCATGCCCCACCGTTTCATACAGTGCCGTGCCGTACCATACCATGTAATTTCACTTCATTTCATTTCATTTCATTTCATTTCATTTCATTTCATTTCATTTCATGTCATTTTGTGCCGTACCGTTGCGTAGTGTACTGTGCCGTACCGTGCCGCGCGATACCATACCATGCCCTACCGTGTCGTACCATGCCATACCGTTCCATACGGTACCCTACCATATAATTTAATTATATGTAATTTCCTTTCCTTTCATTTCCTTTCATTTCATTTCATTTCCATTTGATGCCATTTTGTCTTGTACGGTGCCGTACCGTTACGTACCGCACCGTGCCCTACCATGCCGCACCATTCCGTACCCTGCCCTACCGTTTCATACTGTGCCGTATCGTTCCGTGCCGTACTGTACCATGACATTTCATTTCATTTCATTTCATTTCATTTCATTTCATTTCATTTCATTTCATTTCATTTCATGTCCATTTGATGTCATTTTGTGCCATACAGTGCCGTTCTGTACCGTACTGTGCCGTACCGTGCTGTGCTATACCGTACCATGTCCTACCATTTCGTACCATGCTGTACCGTTCCATGCCGTACCGTTCCGTACCGTACCGTACCATATAATTTAATTATATGTAATTTCCTTTCCTTTCATTTAATTTCATTTCATTTCATGTCCATTTGATGTCATTTTGTGCCGTACGGTGCCGTACCGTTGCGTACTGTGTCGTACCGTGCCGCGCTATACCTTACCATGCCCTACCGTTTCGTACCGTATCGTACCATTCCGTACCGTACCGTACCATATAATTTAATTATATATAATTTCCTTTCCTTTCCTTTCCTTTCATTTCATTTCATTTCATTTTGTGCCGTACCGTGCCGTACCGTTGCGTACCGTACCATGCCCTACCGTTTCGTAATGTGCCGTACCATTTCATTTCATTTCATTTCATTTCATTTCATTTCATTTCATTTCATGTCCAGTTGATGTCATTTTGTGCCATACAGTGCCGTTCTGTACCGTACTGTGCCATACCGTGCCGCGCCATACCGTACCATGCCCTACCATTTCGTACCGTGTCATACCATGTCGTACCGTTCCGTACCATATAATTTAATTATATGTCATTTCATTTCATTTCATTCCATTTCGTTTCATTTCATGTCCATTTGATGTCATTTTGTTTAATTTTATTTCATCCTCCTCATCTCATTGTATATCTCGTATCATATCACGTTACATATTATGTTTTGTCGTGTTATACCATGTTACATCATGTTACGGCGTCATATCAGATCATATAATTTCATTTCATTTCATTTCCATTTCATTGCATTTGTTTTCATTTCTCCTCCTTCTCATTTTCTTTCCCCCTGTCCTCTCCGAAAATACTGTATCATGTAATGCCATATCAAATTATATATCATATATATCATGTCATAATCTATCATATAATAACCATCCTATCATTTTATTTCATTTCATTTACCTTTCATGTCGTATCATTTTACGTTATATCATAATTTACTTTAATTTACTTTGATTTAATTTCCATTTCCATTTCCTTTCCATTCACATCATGTCTTCTCACGCTATATCAAATCATGTTATGTTATAGCATCATATCAGTTCCCGTTATTTCTTCCTTCTCATTTCATCTCATCTCAACTCCTCTAAACTCATCCTGCATCCTCCCATTTCATCTCATTCATCTCCTCTCTTCTCCTCTCTGAAAATATATCATTTCATATCACATTATATTGTATGATATAGTTTCATTTCCATTTCATTTCATTTCATCCTTCTCCTCTCCTCTCCTCTCATCTGATCTCATCACATCACATCGAATTGCATCACATCTCAACTGCTCTCACCTCATTGAATCTCACATCACCTCATCTTGTCTCATCTCGTATCCTCTCCAAAAATATACCATTTTGTATCATATCATATAATTTCATTTTCCTTTCTTTTCTTTTAATTTTATTTTATTTCATTTCATGTTCATCTGACGTAATCTCATTGAATTTCATTTCATCCTCCGCATCCCTTCCTTTCTCTTCTCTCTCTTCTCTTCTCTTCTCTTCTCTTCTCTTCTCTTCTCTTCTCTTCTCTTCTCTTCTCTTCTCTTCTCTTCTCTTCTCTTCTCTTCTCTTCTCTTCCTCTTCTCTTCTCTCTCTTCTCTTCTCTTCTCTTCTCTTCTCTTCTCTTCTCTTCTCTTCTCTTCTCTTCTCTTCTCTTCTCTTCTCTTCTCTTCTCTTCTCTTCTCTCCTCTCCTCTCCTCTCCTCTCCTCTCCTCTCCTCTCTCCTCTCCTCTCCAGACCCACATGTGGGGGTCCCAGCCCCACATACAAGGAGGACATGGGGGGCAGGTCTCCATATGGGGGAGGGGGGGTCCCTGTACCTGATGGGGGGTGCTCCTCCGCAGCCTCTCCAGGGGTAGGGGGGAGTCAGGGTTCAGCACCAGCTCCGTGAGGGAGTATAAAGACATGGCCCTTTGCACTGGGGGGGTGGCACTTCAGCACCCCAAAACCAGCCCAAACCAGCCTAAAATACCCCCAAACCAGCCCAAAATCCCCCAAAACAGCCCAAAACAGCCAAAATACCCCCAAACCAGCCCAAACCAGCCCAAAATACCCCAAAACCAGCCCAAAACAGGTAAAATACCTCCAAACCAGCTCAAAATACCCCTAAACAAGCCCAAACCAGCCCCAAATACCCCAAAACCAGCCCAAACCAGCCTAAAGTACCCCAAAAGCAGCCCAAAACAGCCCATAAAATACACCCAAACCAGCCCAAAATACCCCCAAACTAGCCCTAAGCACTGCAGAGCACTCCAAAACACCCACAATGCAGTCTGAAACACCCCAAACCCAGCCCCAAAACACCCCAAAACATCCCTGAAACAGCTCAAAAAAAAAACCAAAACCAGCCCAAACCCCCTCCACAACAGTTTAACACCCCCAAAACAACCTGAAACAATCCTAAATGCCCTCAAAACACCACGAATCACCCCAAAACACCCCTAAAAGTGCCCAAACCACCCAAAGCAGCCCAAAGCACCCTGAAAACCAGGCAAAACAGCCCCAAAACCGATGAAAGAACCTGTTTGTAATAGATTGATTTGGGTTTGGACCATTGCAAGGTAAGGCAAGGACAGTCTAGGACAGGTAATGCAAGGCCAGGTAAGGCCTGGTAAGTAAGGCAATGCAAGGCAAGGCAATGCAAGGCCTCTCCAGGACAGGCAATGCTAGGCCAGGTAATGCACTGCAAGGCAAGGCAAGGCCAGTCCAGGACAGTCAACGGAAGGCCAGGTAAGGCAAGTGTCCTGGGTTCAGCAGTAGCAGTCATGTTTTTTCCTTTGTGTTAACTGGTGCAGTGCTGTGTTTTGACTTCTAGTTTGAGAACAGTGTTGGTGAAGCCGATGTTTTCGGTTGTTGCTAAGTGATGTTTACCCTGACCAAGGACTCTGTGAGGCTCATGCTCTGCCAGGGAGGAGGGGAGGCTGTGAGGAAGCAGAGACGGGGCACCTGACCCGGGCTAGCCGGGGAGGTATTCCATACCACAGCACGTCATGCCCGGGGTGGGGGGTAACTGGGAGTTACCCGGAAGGACAGGGGCTTCCGGGTGGAACTCGCTTTCTTGGCCGGTGGTATCGTATTCTCTTCTCTTGTTATTTTCCCTTATCATTGTTTTAGCTGATAGTAGCGGTGGTGATTTGTTGCTGGACTGTTCTTGTCTCAACCCGTAGGAGTTGCACTCTCTCGATCCTCCTCCCCGTTCCTCCGGGAGCGGGGAAGGGGAGAGCCCCGGTGCAGGGTGGGGGGGGGGGAGACGGACACGGACCTTGATTGTTGTCAGCTCGGCACCACTCACTGGGAGTGAGTGAACAAGTTACCTGACTGGGTTTAAACCACGACAGTTCTTTTTGGCGCCCAACGTGGGGCTCGAGGGGTTGAGATAAGAACAGATCTGACTGGATTGATAGTCACTCGTCACAATGCTGATTTATTGGCTCTCAAGGTTTTTCCTCTTGATCTCACAGTTTCAGTATATCATATCTTACATCCATCCGGTATTGGCTGTATTAGTGTTTTTCAAGTGTGGGGCTTGGGCTAAGGTTTTTATCCCATTGTACTTTATGGTAATGACTTGTAATACAATAGAATCATTGATCATGAAACTGATCTGGCTTATGTTCCCAGTGTGGTCACCACCTTTATACTTTGGGAGGTATATGATGGAGGTGCTTAGCAATTACACATCTTTTTTCTCCTTCTCAGGTGCTCAACCTGTGAAGGAGACATCCTTTTACCCTCCTAGTCGTCCCCCCAGACCATTTACATTTGAGAGTTTTGAATTTTTTGAATGGCCTTTTAATGCTGTTGAGACTTGTTTGCTGATGGTGATGGGAATCACCATGCTAACACGCATACAGAGTGTGTTTTGCCCACTACTGATTTCAAGAGTTAAGCAGATTCAGGTTTGGGTCTTGTCTGGGGTCAAACGACGATGTAGGAGGACCGAGAGATTTTCCCAGAGGCTGGACAGCCATGAGTGGCAGGGTGTGTGGGATAGTATGGGCAAGTATCTAGGTCAGTGGGCCCCTCCAGTATTTTGGAATTTCACTACCGAACAACTGCAAAATCCAGAAGAATTAGTAAAACACTTAAATGAGGTGTGTGGTCATTCTGGCCATACCAGAGATGGACAAATCACGGCAACGTGCTGGGGCTTGGCCTATGCTTACAGGGCCTTGTTCAACACTATCCAGCACCTTCAAAAGGAAAAGAATGTCGGCGGATTTGAGGGCAAAGTGACAGTCGCTACTCAAACTTTGGCTGCAATGAACTGCGCAGCTACCCCAGTGGCAAGTACAGCAGCTGCTCAAACTTCAACTGCAACAGACAGCACGGTTACCCCAGCTCCAAGCACGGTAGCTACACCACCCCCAGCAACAAGTACAGTCGCTACTCAAACCACAGTGATAATCACTGCAGCCAAACCAGAGGACCAATTCGTACCAATATCAGTTGCCCCTGTACGCAAGAGAACAAGCAAAAAGGAGGCAAAAAGGGTGAAGCGAGATGAAGAACCAATGAATTCACCACCCGGTCCAGAATCTGATCAGGAGTCATCATCACATGACGAAGAAGAAGAAGAAGAGGTAACTTCTCGACCTCGGACCTCAACCGAGCTGCGGAATATGCGAAAAGATTTTACCCGTCAACCAGGGGAGCACATCATCACCTGGTTACTCCGATGCTGGGACAATGGGGCCGATGGTCACGAACTAGAAGGTACAGAAGCCAAGCAGCTGGGATCACTTGCTAGAGAAGGGGGAATTGACAAAGCAATTGCAAGAGAGAAAAAGTCCCTCAGCCTTTGGAGGAGGCTCTTGGCAGCTGTGAAAGAAAGGTTTCCGTACAAGGACGATGTTACGAGTCGTTCGGCCAAGTGGACTACTATAGACAAAGGCATCCAGTCTCTGAGGGAATCGGCCATCGTAGAGATGATCTATCACATCAAGCCGAATAACGGGGATACACCTATAGATCCAGATGAAGTTGAATGTACACGACCCATGTGGCGAAAACTTACACGGAATGCACCGTCATCATATGCCCATTCATTGGCAACAGTGACCTGGAATGACATAGTACCACTAACAGTGGATGAAATGGTTCATAAACTCCGAGAGTTCGAAGACAATCTCACTCCTTCCATCATCTCAGCTGTGAAAAAACTGTCCCAGGACCTTGACAAATTGAGGGACGATCTATCTGATTTATCCAGCTCCTCACGTGTACCAACACACGTCTCAGCTATTAACAAAAGACGTCCTATTGTTCAAGAGAGGAGATACAGAAGGTATACGCCACGGGGTACCCTATGGTTTTACCTGCTGGATCACGGAGAAGACATGACAAAGTGGGATGGAAAACCTACTTCAGCTTTGGAGGAACGGCTGAGTGAACTGAAGAGGGGAGCAAGGGCCAAGACTGATCGTCCCATGAGAGCTACGGCTTCAGTCTCTGGTGAGCAGTTTCCCAGATGGAGTGGAAGAGCTGATTTTACTCCAGCTCCTGTGATAATGAAGAATAATCCCTTTCAACACGACTTAAGTGTCCAATGCTGTGACGACCATTAGAGGGGCCCTGCCTCCAGCCAGGTGGAGGTAGGGGACAATCGGATTTACTGGACTGTGTGGATCAGATGGCCTGGCACATCAGTCCCACAGAAGTATAAGGCTCTAGTAGATACCGGTGCACAGTGTACCCTGATGCCATCAAGCTGTCAAGGGGTGGAACCCATCTATATTTCTGGAGTAACAGGAGGATCCCAAGAGTTGACTGTGCTGGAGGGTGAAATCAGCCTGACTGGGAGGGAGTGACAAAAGCACCCTATTGTGACTGGTCCAGAGGCTCCATGCATCCTTGGCATAGACTACCTCAAGAGAGGGTACTTCAAAGACCCAAAAGGGTACCGGTGGGCTTTTGGTATTGCTGCTTTGGAGACTGAGGAAATTGAGCAGCTGTCCACCTTGCCTGGTCTCTCAGAAGATCCCTCTGCTGTGGGGTTGCTGAAAGTTGAAGAACAACAAGTGCCAATTGCGACCACAACAGTGCACCGGCGGCAATATCGCACCAACAGAGACTCCCTGATTCCCATCCATCAGCTGATCCGTAGACTGGAGAGTCAGGGGGTGATCACCAGGACCCGCTCACCCTTCAATAGCCCCATATGGCCAGTGCGAAAGTCTAATGGAGAATGGAGACTAACAGTAGACTATCGTGGCCTGAATGAAGTCACACCACCATTGAGTGCTGCCGTACCGGACATGCTAGAACTTCAGTATGAACTAGAGTCAAAGGCAGCCAAGTGGTATGCCACGATTGATATTGCCAATGCATTTTTCTCAATTCCTTTGGCAGCAGAGTGCAGGCCACAGTTTGCTTTTACTTGGAGGGGTGTCCAGTTCACTTGGAACCGACTGCCCCAGGGGTGGAAACACAGCCCTACCATTTGCCACGGACTGATCCAGACTGCACTGGAACAGGGGCAAGCTCCAGAACACCTGCAATACATTGATGACATTATTGTGTGGGGCGATACAGCGGAAGAAGTCTTTGAGAAAGGGAGGAAAATAATCCAAATCCTGCTGAAAGCCGGTTTTGCCATAAAACGGAGTAAGGTCAAGGGACCTGCACAGGAGATTCAATTTTTGGGAATAAAATGGCAAGATGGACGTAGACAGATCCCCACAGATGTGATCAACAAGATAACAGCAATGTCTCCACCAACTAATAAGAAAGAAACGCAAGCTTTCTTGGGTGCAGTGGGGTTCTGGAGAATGCACATCCCAAATTACAGTTCGATTGTAAGCCCTCTCTATCATGTGACCCGGAAGAAGAATGATTTTAAATGGGGCCCTGAGCAGCAACAAGCCTTTGAGCAAATTAAACGCGAGATAGTTCATGCAGTAGCCCTTGGACCAGTCCGGACTGGACCAGATGTAAAAAATGTGCTGTACACTGCAGCTGGGGAGAACGGTCCTACCTGGAGCCTCTGGCAGAAAGCTCCAGGGGAGACTCGAGGTCGACCCCTCGGCTTTTGGAGTCGGGGATACAAAGGATCTGAGGCCAGCTATACCCCAACTGAGAAAGAGATACTGGCAGCCTATGAAGGGGTTCGAGCTGCTTCGGAAGTGATTGGCACTGAAGCACAGCTCCTCCTGGCACCCCGGCTGCCCGTGCTGGGCTGGATGTTCAAAGGCAGGGTCTCCTCTACACATCATGCAACTGATGCTACATGGAGTAAATGGGCTGCACTAATTACATAACGAACTCGAATAGGAAATCCCAGTCGTCCAGGCATTCTAGAAGTCATCATGGACTGGCCAGAGGGCAAAGATTTCGGAATGTCACCAGAGGAGGAGGTGGTGCGCGCTGAAGAGGCCCCACCATATAATAAACTGTCAGAAAGTGAAAAGCAGTATGCCTTGTTTACTGATGGCTCTTGCCGTATTGTGGGAAAGCATCGGAGATGGAAGGCAGCTGTATGGAGTCCTGGACGACAAGTTGCAGAAACTGCTGAAGGAGAGGGTGAATCGAGTCAATTTGCCGAGGTGAAAGCCATCCAGCTGGCCCTGGACATTGCTGAACGAGAAAAGTGGCCAGTACTTTATCTCTATACTGACTCATGGATGGTGGCAAATGCCCTGTGGGGGTGGTTGAAGCAATGGAAGCAGAGCAACTGGCAACGCAGAGGTAAACCCATCTGGGCTGCTGCACTGTGGAAAGATATTGCTGCCAGGGTGCAGAACCTGGTGGTGAAGGTACGTCATGTAGATGCCCATGTACCCAAGAGTCGGGCCACTGAGGAACACCAGAACAACCAACAAGTGGATAAAGCGGCTAAGATTGAAGTGGCTCAGATGGACTTAGATTGGCAACATAAAGGTGAATTATTTTTGGCCCGGTGGGCCCATGACACTTCAGGCCATCAGGGCAGAGATGCAACATATAGATGGGCCCGTGACCGAGGGGTGGACTTAACAATGGACACTATTGACCAGGTTATTCATGAGTGTGAAACATGTGCTGCAATTAAACAAGCCA
The DNA here is from genome assembly GCF_033815535.1 of Pezoporus flaviventris. Taxonomy (NCBI): domain Eukaryota; kingdom Metazoa; phylum Chordata; class Aves; order Psittaciformes; family Psittacidae; genus Pezoporus; species Pezoporus flaviventris. The sequence continues at coordinate 635,072 of NW_026892708.1, read as the reverse complement.
AGCGGTTAAAGCCTCTTTGGTATGGAGGACGATGGTTGAAGTATAAATATGGGGAGGCCTGGCAGATTGACTATATCACACTGCCACCAACCCGCCAAGGCAAGCGCCATGTGCTTACCATGGTGGAAGCAACCACCAGGTGGCTGGAAACATACGCTGTGCCCCATGCCACTGCCCGGAACACCATCCTGGGCCTTGAGAAACAGATTTTGTGGCGACACGGCACCCCAGAGAGAATTGAGTCAGACAATGGGACTCATTTCCGGAATAACCTTATAGATATTTGGGCCAAAGAGCATGGCATTGAGTGGGTATATCACATCCCCTACCAAGCACCAGCCTCTGGGAAAATCGAACGGTACAATGGGCTGTTAAAAACTACACTGAGAGCGATGGGTGGGGGAACTTTCAAGCATTGGGATACACATTTACCAAAGGCCACCTGGTTGGTCAACACCAGGGGATCTGCCAACAGGGCCGGCCCAGCCCAGTCAGAACTTTTACATATTGTAGAGGGGGACAAAGTTCCCGTGGTGCATATGAAGAATTTGCTGGGGAAGAGTCTGGGTTATTCCTGCTTCAGGTAAAGGCAAACCCACTCGTGGGATTGCTTTTGCTCAGGGACCTGGATATACTTGGTGGGTAATGCGGGAAGATGGGGAAGTCCGATGTATACCTCAAGGGGATTTGATTTTAGGGGAAAACAGCCAGTGAACTCAATTGTATGCCGTTGCCTGCTGTGTAATGCTTTTATAGGCCATCAACTAGATGTCTCCAGGTCACCAGCGACTGGCCCTGACTTCCCTCCAGCCATCATCCCAACAGAGAATGAACTTTGAACATCATGGACCGAATGGACTCGGCAGCATTATAGGGATTGGTCCATGCACTAAGAAAATGATTTTTTCCTCTTGGTCTGTATGTATATGGATGTATATATGTGGGAGAGCGATGGTGTATTGAAAATGTGGGATCTGAGCATGACGTGAATGGTATGGAATAAGGGGTGGATAATGTCCTGGGTTCAGCAGTAGCAGTCATGTTTTTTCCTTTGTGTTAACTGGTGCAGTGCTGTGTTTTGACTTCTAGTTTGAGAACAGTGTTGGTGAAGCCGATGTTTTCGGTTGTTGCTAAGTGATGTTTACCCTGACCAAGGACTCTGTGAGGCTCATGCTCTGCCAGGGAGGAGGGGAGGCTGTGAGGAAGCAGAGACGGGGCGCCTGACCCGGGCATTCCATACCACAGCACGTCATGCCCGGGGTGGGGGGTAACTGGGAGTTACCCGGAAGGACAGGGGCTTCCGGGTGGAACTCGCTTTCTTGGCCGGTGGTATCGTATTCTCTTCTCTTGTTATTTTCCCTTATCATTGTTTTAGCTGATAGTAGCGGTGCTGATTTGTTGCTGGACTGTTCTTGTCTCAACCCGTAGGAGTTGCACTCTCTCGATCCTCCTCCCCGTTCCTCTGGGAGCGGGAAAGGGGAGAGCCCCGGTGCAGGGGGGCGGGGGAGACGGACACGGACCTTGATTGTTGTCAGCTCGGCACCACTCACTGGGAGTGAGTGAACAAGTTACCTGACTGGGTTTAAACCACGACAGCAAGGCAAGGAAAGGCCAGGCTAGGGCAGGCCAGTCAAGGCAAGTCAGTCCAAGGCAAGTCCCAGGACAGGCAATGCAAGGCCAGGGAAGGCCAGGGAAGACAAGGCAAGGCAAAGCCAGGCCAGGCAAGTCAAGGCAAGGCAAGGATTGACAAGGCAAGACTACACAAGGCAAGGCAAGGCAAGTTTAGGCAAGTCCAGGACCAGCAAGGGTAGGCTTGGAAAGTCCAGGAAAGTCCAGGCCAGGCCAGTTCAGGTCACACAAAACCAGGGCAGGCCAGGCAAATCCTGGCAAGGCAAAGTAATACAAGGCAAGGCAAGAAAAGGCCAGGCAAGGCAAGACCAGGCCAGGTGAGGCATGGCCAGGCAAGGAAAGGCAAGCCATGGAAGGCCAGGCAAGGCAAGGAAAGGTAAGCCAAGGCCAGGCCAGGCCATGTAGGCAGGGCCAGGGCAGGCCAGGCCAGGCCAGGCCAGGCCACGCAAGGCCAGGCAAGGTAAGGCTAGGCAAGGTAAGGCAAGGCAAGGCCAGGCCAAGCCAGGCAAGGCAAGGCAAGGCAAGGCAAGGCAAACTTAGGCCAGGCCAGGCCAGGCAAGGCAAGGCAAGGCAAACTTAGGCCAGGCCAGGCCAGGCAATGCAATGCCAAGTAATATAAGGCCAGGACAGGCAAGGGAAGGCTTGGTAAGGCAAGGCCGGTCAAGGCCATTAAAGACAAGGCAAAGCAAGGCAAAGCAAGGCCAAGCAAGGCCAGGCCATGCCAGGCCAGGCTAGGCCAGAGAAGGAAAGCAAAGGCAGGGCAAGTCAGTGCAAGTCAAGGCAAGGCGTGGCTAGGCAAGGCAAGGCCAGGCCAAGCCATGCAAGGCAAATCCAGACCAGGAAAAGCAAAGCAAGACAATGCAAGGCAAGGCCAGGACAGGCCAGGCAAAGCCAGTGACAGCCTGGCAAGGCCAGGCCAGGCCAGCTCAGGCCAATAAAGGCAAGGCAAGGAAAGGTAAGGCAAATGAAGGCCAGGCCAGGCCAGGCAAGTCAAGGCCAGGCCAGGCCAGGCCAATCAAGGCAAGGCAAGGCAAGTCCAGGCCAGGCAAGGTCAGGCCAGGCAAGGCAAGCCAAGGCCAGGTAAGGCAAGGCAAGGCAATGCAAGGGAAGGCTAGGCAAGGCAAGACAAGGCAAAGCCAGGCCAGGCCAGGCCAGGCAAGGCAAGTCAGTGCAAGTCAAGGCAAGGGAAGGCAAGGCAACGCAAGGCAAGGAAAGCCAGGCCAGGCCTGGCAAGGCAAGGCAAGTCATGGCAAGGCCAGGCAAGGCCAGACAAGGCAATGAAAGGCAAGACCAAGACAGACAATGACAGGCCAGGTAATTCCAGGTAATTCAAGGACAAGGCCAGGTGAGTCCAGGCCAGGCAATCCAATTCAGAGCAATGCAAGGGAAGAGAAGGGAATGCAAGGCCAGGCCATGCCAAGGCATGCCAGGCAATGCAAGGCCAGGTAAGGAAAGGCCAGGCTATGACATGCCAGGAAAAGCCAGGCCAGGCAAGGCTAGACAAGAGCAGGGAAGGCCAGGCCAGACCAGGCAATAAAAGGCCAGGTAAGAAAAGGCCAGGCCAGATGAGACCAGAGAAGGTCAGGAAAGACAAGGCCAGGCCAGGTCAGGCACGGCAGGACAGGCAATCTCAGGGCAGGACAGGCAATCTCAGGGCAGGACAGGCAATCTCAGGGCAGGCCAGGCCAGGGCAGGCAGGGAGATGTAAGGGCAGACCAGAGATTGCCAGGCAAGACAAGGTCAGGCCAGGCCAATCTAGGCAAGGCCTGGCCAGCCAAGGCACGGCAAGGCCAGGCCAGGGCAGGCCAGTCCAGGCAAGGGCTGGCCAGGCAAGGCATGGCAAGGCCAGGCCTAGGCAGGCCAGGACAGGACAGGCAATTCAGTGCAATGCAAGTCAAGGGAAGGGAAGGCAAGGCCAGGTCAGGCCAGGCCATGACAGGCAATGCAAGGCCAGGCAAGGCAAGGCCAAACCAGGCCAGGCCTGGCAAAGCCAGGTAAGGCAATGCAAGGCAAAGCCAGGCCAGGCCAGAAAAGGCCAGGCCACACAAGGCCATGTCAGGCAAGGCCAGGGAAGGCAAGGCCAGGCCAGGCCATGCCATGCCAGCCAAGGCAAGGCAAGGCAAGGCAAGGCAAGGCAAGGCAAGGCAAGGCCAGGCCACTCCAGGACAGGCAATGCTAGGCCAGGTAAGGCAGAGTAAAGCAATGCAAGGCACGGCCAGTCGAAGGCAGGCAACCCAAGGCCAGGTTAGGCCAGGTAAGTCAAGGCAAGGAAAGGCCAGGCAAGGAAAGCCAAGACAAGGTAAGGCAAGGGAAGGCAAGGCCAGGCCAGGCCAGGCCAGGCAAGGCAAGGGAAGGTAGGCAAGGGAAGGCAAGGCCAGTGCAGGCAAGGATAGGCCAGGCAATGCCAGGGAATTCAAGGCCAGGCCAGGCCAGGCAAGGCAATTCAAAGCAATTCAAAGCTAGGTAAGGCAAGACAATGCAAGGTATAGCAAGTCCAGGACAGGCAATGCAAGGCCAGCTAAGGCCAGGCAAGGCCAGGCAAGGCAAGGCAAGTGAAGTTAAAAGAAGGCAAGGCAAGGCCAGGCCAGGCCTGGAAATGGCAGGCCAGGCCAGGCAAGGCAAGGCAAGGTAAGACAATGCAAGGCAAGGTAAGACCAGGCAAGGCAAGGCAAGGCAAGGCCAGGCAAAGGAAGGCAAGGCAAGGCAAGGGCAGTCCAGGACAGGCAATGCAAAGCCAGATAAGGCCTGTTAAGGCAAGGAAAAGCAAGGCAAGGCAAGGCAAGTCCAGGACAGGGAATGCAAGGCCAGGCAACGTAAGGCCAGGCAAGGCCAGGCCAGGCTAGGCCAAGGCAAGGCAATGCAACACAAGGCAAGGTAAGGCAAGGCAAGGCAAAGGAAGACCACTCCAGGACAGGCAATGCTATGCCAGGTAAGCCCAGGGAAGGCTATGCAAGGCAATGCCAGGCAAGGCAAGGCAAGACAAGACAAGCCAAGGCAATGCCAGGCAAGGCAAGGCAAGACAAGGCAAGGCCAGGCAAGGCCAAGCAAAGGAAGGCAAGGGAAGGCAAGGGCAGTCCACGATAGACAATGCAAGGCCAGGTTAGGCCTGGTAAGGCAAAGCAAGGCAAGGCCAGGCTATGCAATGCAAGGCCACTCCCAGACAGGCAATGCTAGGCCAGGTAAGGCCAGGTAAGGCTATGCAAGGCAACACCAGGCAAGCCAGGCGAGGCCAGGCCAGGGCAGTCAAGGCAATGCGAGGCAAGTCAAAGCAAGGCAAGGCAGGCAAGTCAACGGAAGGGAAGGGAATGCAAGGCTAGGCAAGCAAGGCAAGGCCAGTCCAGCACAGGCAATGCGAGGCCAGGTTAAGCCAGGGAAGGCCAGGGGAGGGAACGCCAAGCCAGGCAAGGCCAGGCGACTCAAGGCCAGGGAATGCAAGGCCAGGCCGGGTCATGACAGGCCAGGCCAGGCAAGGTATTTCAAGTCAACACAAATCAAGGTAAGGCAAGGCAAGGCAAGGCTAGGCAAGGCAAGACAAAGCAAGGTAAGTCAAGCAAAGCAAGGCAAGGCAAGTCCAGGACTGGCAGTGCAAGTCCAGCCCAGGCCAGGAAGGGCAAGGCAATACAAGGCAAGGCAAGACAAAGCAAGGCCAGGCCATTCAAGGCCAGGCAGGGCAAGGCCAGGAGAAGCAATGCCAGGCAAGGCAAGGCAAGGCAAAGCCAGGCAAGACCAGGGAAGGCAAGGCTAGGCCAGGCAAAGGAAGGCAAGGCAAGGCAAGGGCAGTCCAGGACAGGCAATGCTAGGCCAGGTAAGGCAAGGTAAGGCTAGGCAAGGCAAGGCAAGGCCTGTCCAGGACAGGAAATGCAAGGCCTGGTAAAGCCAGGTAAGCCAAGGCCAGTCCAGGCCATGAAGGCAGGCCAGGCCAGGTAAGGCCAGGCCAGGCCAAGAAAGGCTAGGCTAGGCTAGGCTAGGCTAGGCTAGGCAAGGCAAGGCAAGGCAAGGCAAGGCCAGACAATCAAGGCAAGGCAAGGCAACGCAGGGCAAAGCAAGGGCAGACCAGGCCAGGCAAGTCAAGGCAAGGAAAGGATAGACAAGGCAAGGCTATACAAGGCAAGGCAAGGAGTTTAGGCAAGTCCAGGCCCAGCAAGGGTAGGCTTCGTAAGGCCAGGCAAGTCCAGGCGAGGAAAGTTCAGGCCAGGCAAGTCCAGGCCAGGCCAGTCCAGGTCATACAAAACCAGGGCAGGCCAGGCAAATCCACGCAAGGCAAAGTAATACAAGGCAAGGCCAGGCAAGGAAAGGCCAGGCCATGCAAGGCCAGGAAAGGCAAGGCCAGGCGAGGTAAGGCTAGGTAAGGCTAGGCAAGGCAAGGCCTGTCCAGGACAGGAAATGCAAGGCCTGGTAAGGCCAGTTAAGCCAAGGCCAGGCCAGGCCATGAAGGCAGGGCCAGGCCAGGCCAGGCAAGGCCAGGCAAGGAAAGGTAAGGGTAGGCAAGGCGCGGCAAGGTAAGGCTAGGCTAGGCAAGGCCAGGCCAGGCCAGGCCAAGGCAGGCAAGGCAAGGCAAGGCAAGGCAAGGCAAGGTAAACTTAGGCCAGGCCAGGCCAGGCAATGCAATGCCAGGTGATATAAGGCCAGGAAAGGCAAGGGAACACTTGGTAAGGCCAGGCCAGTCAAGGCCATTAAAGACAGGGCAAGGCAAAGCAAGGCAAAGCAAGGCCAATCATGGCCAGGCCATGCCAGGCCAGGCTAGGCCAGAGAAGGCAAGGACAGGCAGGGCCAGTCACTGCAAGGCAAGGCAAGGTGTGGCTAGGCAAGGCAAGGCCAGGCCAGGCCATGCAAGGCAAATCCAGACCAGGACAAGGAAGGAAAGACAATGCAAGGCAAAGCCAGGCCAGGCCAGGAGATGCAAGGGCAGGCAAGGCAAGGCAAGGCAAGGCCAGGCCAGGCAAAGCCAGAGACGAGCAGGCAAGGCAAGGCCAGGCCAGGACAGGCCAATCAAGGCAAGACAAGGCAAGGCAAGGAAAGGCAAGGCAAATGAAGGCCAGGCCTGGCAAGTCAAGGCCAGGCCAGGCAAGGACAATCAAGGCAAGGCAAGGAAAGGCAAGGCATATGAAGGCCAGGCTAGGCAAGGCAAGTCAACGCCAGGCCAGGCAAGAACAATCAAGGCAAGGCAAGTCAAGGCAAGTCCAGGCCAGGCAAGGTCAGGCCAGGCAAGGCAAGCCAAGGCCAGGCAAGGCAAGGCAAGGCAAGGAAAGGCTACGCAAGTCAAGGTAAGACAAAGCAAGGCAAGGCAAGGAAAGGATAGGTTAGGGAAGGCCAGGCAAGGGCAGGCCAATCAATGCTAGGCAAGGCCAGGCAATGCAAGGCCAGGCAAGGCAAGGCAAGCCAAGGCAAAGCCAGGCCAGGCCAGGCCAGGCAAGGTAAGTCGGTGCAAGTCAAGGCAAGGGAAGCAAGGCAATGCAAGGCAAGGAAAGCCAGGCCAAACCTGGCAAGGCAAGTCATGGTAAGGCCAGGCAAGGCAAAACAAGGATATGCAATGAAAGGCAAGACTAAGACCAGGTAATTCAAGGACAGGTGAGGCCAGGCCAGGCAATCCAGTTCAGAGCAATGCAAGGGAAGGGAAGGGAATGCAAGGCCAGGCCGTGCCAGGCAATGAAAGGCCAGGTAAGGAAAGGGCAGGCTATGACATGCCAGGAAGGACCAGGACAGGCAAGGCCAGACAAGAGCAGGGAAGGCCAGGCCAGACCAGGCAATAAAAGGCCAGGTAAGAAAAGGCCAGAGAAGGTCAGGAAAGACAAGGCCAGGCCAGGTCAGGCACAGCAGGACAGGCAATCTCAGGGCAGGCCAGGCCAGGGCAGGCAGGGAGATGTAAGGGCAGGCCAGGGATTGATAGGCAAGACAAGGTCAGGTCAGGCCAGGCCAGGCCAGGCCAGGCCAATCCAGGCAAGGCCTGGCCAGGCAAGGCACGGCAAGGGCAGGACAGGGCAGGCCAGGCCAGGCAATTCAGTGCAATGCAAGTCAAGGGAAGGGAAGGCAAGGCCGGGCCAGGCCAGGCCATGACAGGCAATGCAAGGCCAGGCAAGGCAAGGCCAAATCAGGCCAGGCCTGCCAAGGCCAGGTAAGGCAATGCAAGGCAAGACAAGGTAAGGAGTCCACAACAGGCAATGGAACCCCTGGTAATGCAAGGCAAGGCCAGGCCAGGAAAGGCCAGGCCAGGTCATACAAAACCAGGGCACGCCAGGCAAGCCCAGCCAAGGCAAGGCAAGGCAAAGCAAGGCAAGGCAAGGGAAGGTAATGCAAGGCAACGCAAAGCAAGACTAGGCCAGGCTAGGCCAGGCAATGCAATTGAAAGCCAGGCAAGGCTAGGCAAGGCAAGGCAAGGCCAGGCAATACAAGGCAATTTAAAACAAGGCAAGGGAAGGCCAACAGCGGCAATGCCAGGTCAGGCAAGGCAAGGGCAGACCAGGCCAGGCCTGACAAGGCAAGGAAGACAAGTCAAGGCAAGGCAAGGCCAGGCAAAGGAAGGCAAGGGCAGTCCAGGACAGGCAATGCAAGGCCAGGTAAGGCCTGGTACGGCAAAGCAAGGACAGGCAAGGCAAGGCAAGGCAAGGCCAGCCAAGGCAAGGCAAGGCAAGGCAAGGCCCAGCTGGCAAGGAAAGGCAAGGCAAGGCACGGCTGGCAAGGAAAGGCAAGGCAAGGCACATCTAGCAAGGGAAGGCAAGGCAAGGCAAGGAGACCACAGGACAGGCGATGCTAGGCCAGGTAAGGCCAGGTAAGGGAATGCAAGGCACGGCCAGTCCAGGCCAGGCAAGGCAAGGCCAGATTAGGGCAGGTAAGTCAAGGCAAGGAAAGGCCAGGCAAGGCAAGGCAAGACAAGGCAAGGCAAGGCAAGGGAAGGCAAGGCCAGGCAAGGGAAGGCAAGGCCAGGCCAGTACAAGACTGCCCAGTCCATGCAGGGCAAGGTAAGGCCAGGTAAGGCCAGGTCAGGCAAGGCCAGGGAAGGCAAGCAAGGCAAGGCAAGGGAAGACAAGGCAAGGCCAGGCAAGGCAAGGGAAGGCTAGGCAAGGCAAGGCCAGGCCAGGACTGGCCAGTCCATGCAAGGCCAGGTAAAGACCATGTAAGGCAAGGTAAGGCAAGGCAAGGCAAGGCCCATACAGTAGTAGCAGTGCAGGACAGGTAAGGGCAGGTAAGGCAAGGCCAGGACAGGTAAGGCCAGGCAAGGGCAGGTAAGGTCAGCCCAATCAAGGCCAGCCAGGGCAAGGCTAGGCCCGGCTAGGCCATGCAAGGCAAGGCTAGGAAAGGAAAGGCAAGGCCAGGCCATGCCAGTCTTGGTCAGGCTATACCAGGCATGGCCCGGCAAGGCATGGCCAGGCAAGGCCAAGCAGGTCAAGGCCAGGCCAGGCCAGGCTAGGCAAGTCCAGACCAGGAGAGGCCAGGCCTTGCCAATCAAGGCAATGCAAGGACAGGAAAGGACAGGGAAGGCAAGGCCAGGCCAGGCCAGGCAAGGCTAGGCAAGGCAACGCCAAGCCAGGCCAGGCCAGTCAAAGCAATTCAAAGCATGGCAAGGCTAGGCAAGGCAAGGGAGTGCAAGGCATAGCAAGTCCAGGACAGGCAATGGAAGGCCAGCTAAGGCTAGGCAAGACTAGGCAAGCAAGGCAATACAAGGCAAGGCGAGTTAAAACAAGGCGAGGCAAGGCCAGGCCAGGCAAGACAAGGCAAGGCGAAGAAAAGCAAGGCAAGGCAAGGCAAGGCCAGGCAAAGGAAGGCAAGGCAAGGCGAGGGCAGTCCAGGACAGGCAATGCAAGGCCAGGTAAGGCCTGGTAAGGCAAAGCAAGGCAAGGCAAGGCAAGGCAAGAACAGGACAGGGAATGAAAGGCCAGGTAATGCAATGCCAGGCAAGGCCAGGCTAGGCAATTCAAGGAAAGGGAAGGCCAGGCAAGGCCAGGCAAGGCAAGGCCATGCAAGGCAAGGTAAGGCTAGGCAAGGCAAGGCAAGTCAAGTCAATGCAAGGCAATGCAAGGCTAGTCAAGGCAAGGCAAGGCAAGGTAATACAAGGCAAGTCCAGGACAGTCAATGAAATGCCAGGTAAGGCCAGGCAAGGCCAGACCAACCAGGCCTGCCCAGTTCATATAAAACCAGGCCAGGCCAGGCCAGGCCAGGCAAGGCAAGGCAATGCCAGACAAGGCAAGGGAAGGCTAGGGAAGGACAGGCCAGGCAACCAAGGCAAAGCGAGGCAAGGCTAGAGAAAGCAAGGCTGTTAGCGGCGAGGAGAAGCAGGACACGCCAACCCAATATGGGTGATAAGCAATCTTCTATTTTAGTCGTGGCGCACATCGCTTATATCCGCGTGGTGTTAGCCACGCCTACTAGTCACAACACTATTGGTTAGTTCTAAATGGCTTCCTTTACATTCTCCTGCCACGTCTGGTTTCCGGTTACCTGTGAGGCCTACACTTTGCTTTGCTCGCACAAGGCCTCTAAGGATGCATGGCCTTGCTCTTGGAGCCATTCTGCAACACCTGACCTGGCCTTCCCTGGCCTTCCCTAGCCTTACCTGGCCTTCCCTGGCCTTACCTAGCCTTACCTGGCCTTGCATGGACTGGCAAGTCCTGGACTGGTCTTGCCTTGCCTAGCCTTACCTTGCCTTGTCTGGCTATTTCTTGTCTAGTCTTACATTGCCTAGCCTGCCCTTTTCTTCCCTTACTTTGCCTGGCCTGGCCTGGCCTTGCATTGCCTGGTGTGGCCTGGCAGCGCCTGGCTTGCCTGGCCTTTCATTTTCTTGCCTTGCTTTTTCTGGCCTTGCCTTGCCTTGCCTTGCCTTGCCCTGCCCTGCCCTGCCTTGCCTTGCCTTGCCTTGCCTTGCCTTCCTTGCCTTGCCCTGCCCTGACTTGCCCTGCCTTGCCTTGCCTTGCCCTGCCCTGCCTTGCCTTCCCCTGCCCTGCCCTACTGGGGCATGCCCTTGACTGGACTGTCCTAGCTTGCCTGGCCTGGCCTTGCCTTCCCTGGCATTGCCTTGCCTTGCCTGTCCTTGCCTTGCCTGGCCAGTCCTGGACTGGCATTGCCTTGCTATCCTTACCTTGCTTTGTGTGGCCTTGCCTTGCCTTGCCTAGCCTAGCCTAGCCTTGCATTGCCCTGATTTTGTATGACCTGGCCCGGCCTGGCCTTACCAGGCCTTCCATTGCTTGTCTTGGACTTGCTTTACCTTGTGTTGCCCTGCCTTGTCTAGCCCTGCCTTGCCTTGCCTTGCCTTGCCTTGCCTTGCCTTGGTTGCCTGTCCTGTCCTTCCCTAGCCTTACCTTGCCTTGCCTGGCATTGCCTTGCCTGGCCTTGCCTGGCCTGGCCTGGCCTTGCCTTCATGGCCTGGCCTTAGCCTGGGCATGCCTTGCCTTGCCTGGCCTTGCCTTCCCTGGCCTTGCCTTCCCCTATATTGCCTTGCCTTGTTTTGCCTTGCCTTGCCCTGCCTTACCTGGCCTTGCCTGCCTGGCCAGGTCTGGCTTGGACTTGCCTTGTGTTGCCTTCCTTCACCTTGTCTTGCCTTGATTGTCTGGCCTGTCCTTCCCTTGCCTTGCCTTGCCATGCCTAGCCTAGCCTTACCTTGCTTTGCCTTGCCTTGCCTAGCCTAGCCTTGCCTTACCTTGCTTTGCCTTGCCTGGCCTTGCCTGGGCTGCCCTGATTTTGTATGACCTGCCCCGGCCTGGCCTTACCAGGCCTTTCATTGCCTGTCCTGGACTTGCTTTACCTTGTGTTGCCCTGCCTTGTCTAGCCTTGCCTTGCCTTGCCTCGCCTTGCCTTGCCTTGGTTTCCTGGCCTGTCCTTCCCTAGCCTTACCTTGCCTTGCCTGGCATTTCTTGCCTAGCCTTGCCTGGCCTGGCCTGGCCTTGCCTTGCTTTCATGGCCTGGCCTGGCCTGGCCTTGCCTTGCATTGACTTGCCTGGCTTTTTTTTTGCCTTGCCCTACCTGGCCTTATCTGGCCTTGTGTTGCCTGTCCTGGACTGGCCTTGCCTTGCATTGCCTTACCTGGCCCTACCTGGCCTAGCAGTCGCTGTCCTGGAGTGGCCTTGCATTGCCTTGCCTAGCCTTGCCTTGCCTGTCTTGGCCTTGCCTTGCCTTGCCTAGCCTTACCTTGCCTTGCCTTGCCTTGCCTTGCCTGGCCTGGCCTTGCCTTGCCTGGCCTTGCCCTGGCTGGCCTTGATTGGCCTGACCTTGACTGCCCTTGCCTGGCTGGGGCTCGCCCGGCCTTTCTTACCTGGGCATACCTGTCCTGCATTTCTACTGCTGTATGGGCCATGCCTTGTCTTACCTTGCCTTACCTTGCCTTACCTGGCCTTGCAGGGAATGGCCAGTTCTGGACTGGCCTTGCCTTGCCTAGCCTTACGTTGCCTTGCCTGGCCTTGCACTGCCTTGCCTTGCTTTGCCTTGCCTTGCCCTGCTGGCCTTCCCTGGATTTGCCTGACCTGGCCTTGCCTAGGCTTACCTGGCCTTGCATGGACTGCCCAGTCCCAGACTTGCCTTGTCTTGCCTACACTTACCTTGCCTTGCCTGGCCTTGCCTTGCCTTGCCTGGCCTGGTCGGGCCTTGCCTTCCCTTGCCTTGCCTTGTCTTGCCTTACCTTGCCTTGTCTTGCCTTGCCTGGCCTTGCCTACCCTTGCATTGCCTTGTCTTGCCTTACCTTGCCTTGTCTTGCCTTGCCTGGCCTAGCCTTGCCATGACTTGCCTGGCCTGGCCTGGCCTGGCATGGGCTGGCCTAGCCTGGCCTTGCCATGCCTGTCATTGCTTTGCCTGGCCCTTGCCTTGCCTTGCCTTGCCTTGCCTTGCCTTGCCTTGCCTTGCCTTGCCTTGCCTTGCCTTCCCTTGTAATTCCTTGCCTGGCCTTACCTGGCCTTGCATTGCCTATCCTGGACTTGCCTTGCTTTCCCTTTCCTTGCCTAGCCTTTCCTTGACTTATCTTGCCTTGCCTTGACTTGAATTGCCTTGCTTGGCCTTTCCTGTCATGAGCTGGCCTGGCCTTGCCTTCCCAGGCCTTGACTGACCTGGCTTGGCCTTGCCTGGCCTGGCCTTCCCTGGCTTTACCAGGCCTTGCATTGCCTGTCCTGGACTGCCATGCCTTGCCTTGCCTTGCCTAGCCTTGCCTTCCCTTCCCTTGCCTGGCCTTGCCTGGCCTTGCCAGGCCTATCCAGGCCTGGCCTGGCATAGCCTGGTCTTAGCTGGCCTTGCATTGCCTGTCCTGGACTTGCTATGCCTTGCATTGTCTTGCCTTACCTAGCCTTGCCTTGCTTTGATTTCCCTTGCCTGGCCTGGCCTTGCCTTACCTGCCCTTACCTGTCCTGCACTGCTACTACTGTATGGGCCTTGCCTTGCCTTACCTTGCCTTACCTGGCCTTTCCCTGGCCTTGCATGGACTGGCCAGTCCTGGACTGGCCTTGCATTACTTGGCCTTGCCTTTCCTGGCCTGGTCTGGTCTTCCCTTGCACATGGCTTGGCCTGGCCTGACCTGGCCTTGCCTTGTCTTGTCTTCCTTGCCTTGCCTGGCCTGGCCTGGCCTGGCCTGGCCTTGCTTTGCCTTACCTGGCCTAACCTGGCCTTGGGTTGCCTGCCCTTGACTGGCCGTGCCTTGCATCGCTTTCCCTGCCTTACCTGGCCTAGCATTGCCTGTCCTGGAGTGGCCTTGCCTTGCCTTGCCTCGCCTCGGCTGGCATGACATGGCCTGGCCTGGCCTTGCCTTCCCCGGCCTTGCCTGGCATAGCCTTATGTGGCCTGGCCTTTTCTGCCTGGCCTGGCTTTGCCTTCCCTGTGATTTCCTGGCCTTGCATTGCCTTTATTAGCCTGGCCTGGCCTGGCCTTTCCCTGACCTGCTTGGCCTTGCCTGGCCTTTCCTTACCTGGCCTTGCCTGGCCTTACATGGCCTGTCTAGACCTGGACTAGCCTTGCCTTGCTAGCCTTACCTTGCCTTAGCTGGCCTTTCCTTTCCTTGCCTGACCTGGCCTGGCCTTCCCTTCATGGGCCTTGCCTTCCTTGCCTTGTCTTGCCTTGCCTTGCCTTGCCTCTCCTGGCCTGGTCTCGCCTGTCTTGCCTGGCCTTGCCTTGCCTTGCTGCCTTGCCTTGCTGTCCTGGTTTAAACCCCAGCCAGACAGCTTGTTCACTCACTTCCCCCCCAGGGACTTGAGGATATCACGGAAGCACACAATGGTTTGGATTCAGAGGGTCCTTAAAGCTCCTCCAGCTCCAACCCCTGCCACTGGCAGAGACAACTTCCACTGGAGCAGCTTGCTCCAAGCTCCATTCAACCTGGCCTTGAACACTGCAGCCATGGGGCAGCCACAACTTCTCTGGGCACCCTGTGCCACTGTCCCACCACCCTCACAGGGAACAACTTCTAAGATCTCATCTCAATCTCCCCTCTCTGTCACGTTAAAATCGTTCCCCCTTGGCCCATCCCCACAGGCCCTTGCTCTCCCCACAAGAAATGAGGGCAGATCCCAGGATCATCCCTTGGCAGCCGCAGCGCTCCGCTGCCGGCTCAGCCAGCCCAACTCACACACTGAGTCCAAAGCAGCCACTCTGGGGAAGTCTCTTGAGGTGTTCTGGAAACTCCTACAGCACCCCAAGATCGCCATCGCCACCCACCTCCTTCCACGCTCCTGTGTCCACAGGCGTCACCGGCTCCGAGACACCAAGACGGGAACCACCAGAGGAGCTGCTCTTGCCTCCTCCACCGGTAGCTTGTGTTCCGGGGGGCAGCTGTCGTCTCCCGGTGCCTCTGCTGGAGGGTTCTGTGGGGTTCTGTGACCTCACACACCTGAACAGGGGGAGTTCCAGAATCAGCCACCCCTGTGGTCTCCATGTCCCCAAGGTCATTGTGATGCATGAGCTCTGACTGGGTCCATGGGGTGCTCTGGAGGTGCTGCAGGCATTCTCTGGGATTCTCTAGGGGTATCCCCAGGATGCCCTGGGAGTGCACAGAGACACAGGGCCGTGGAGCAAGCTGCTCTAGTGGAAGGTGTCCCTGCCTGTGCCTCTGGGGGTTGGAGCTGGATGAGCTTTAAGGTCCCTTCCAGCCCACTCTGGGATTCCATGACTCTCTGCTGTGCCAATGTCGGTCCCTCTCCACTCCTCGTAGGTGGCCGTGACGCCCTGTTCCATGGCCCACGTTGAGCTGTGACCCCTCGCATGCTGCACCTCCGGACCAAAGGCACTGAGGAAGAGCAGCCCGTGAGGGATCTCCCCGAGCCGGCTGGGCAGAGGCTGGTCCCCCCGCAGCGACTCCTGGAGCACCCCTGGGTGCCCAGTGGCCATGGGCACAATGCTGCTGCCATCCCAAAGCCCCAGTGATCTGTGGGGTGGTCTCTGGTGGCTGTAGCCCCTGTTTGAGGCCTCCATTTGTCCCCTGCAGAGCTTGGGCACATTCCCATGAACCTCCTAATCCCCCTAAACCTCCAGTTCCCTTCCGAACTCCAAATCCCTTCCATTTGCTGCCATGAGCCAACAGGGGCACTGAAGAGTCAGGGTACTCTGGGTAAAATATAACCCCAGCTTTGGGACACTGGCTGTTCCCCAAATCCCTGCACCACCCCGGGGAGCTTTGGGAATCTCCCCCAATGCCGAAAACCCCTTTGAACCCCCAAACTCTTCCCCTCAACACATCTCCACGCTGGGGAATGTTGCTCACCCAAAAGCGACTGAGGGGGCCCTGGGACCCAGGTACATGGGAGATCTCCCAATATAATGTGCCTCCTACAGCACGTTTTGGGGATCCCCCCTTGAACCTCAAAATGTTCCTTGAACCCTCAAATCCCTCTGAACACCCAAATTCCTCCCGCTTGTGTCAACGGGGCTCCCTAGGGCATCCAATGAGATTCGGCTGCCCTGGGATTGATGGACGCCCCAGTCTCGGTAGACAGGGAGTCCCCCAAATAAATGAGCCACCCCAAAGAGTTTTGTGGACCAGCCTGAATCCCCAAATCCTCCCTGCATCCCCCCAAATTCCCCCAAACCCAAAGCCCACAGCTTCAAAGCCGCCCCGGCTCAGCACAGTGGCACAGACTTGCTAAAAAAGGGGTGTTCCAAAAAGTGGTGTTCCCCCAACACCTGCCCTGGGGATCCATCAAGATGCTCTGGAACCCCGAACACACTGGGGGGACCCCAACATTGCTTTCGGTTCAGTAGTGAATTAGGTGGGCCTAAGGGGGTGGATCCCCCAAAAGAGTCACCCCAATAAAGGGGCAAACCAAAACCACACTGCACCCCAAAGGGCCCTGGAGGCACCCAAAGCAATCGTGGTGCCCCTAAAACCTAGGGTAACCCCAAATCTCCCTGAAGCAGCACAAAAGCAGGCAGGACCCCCAAGTGGGGGCCTGGGGCAGCATAAAAGTCACCCACACCCTTCCATCACCCCGGGCCCTCCCAGATGAACCCAGGGACCCAAAATCCTGGAGGGGCCCCACCAAACACCCACCCCCAACTGAGGGTACCCCAGAAAAGCTGCTCCCCCCCTCCAATGCCACCCAGCCCCAAATTGCTTCTTGTTGCTCCCAAACCACACCTCATGGGGCTCCCCAGCTCCCCCATCTCTGGTATCAGGGAGCTGGGGGGGCCAGCCCCAGAGTGGGGGTTGCCTAATTTGGGATGTCCCACCAAAAGACCAAGGAGGTGTGGTGGGGGATGGAGGGTAGGAAGCTCTGCAGAGGGATCTGGACAGGCTGGATCCATGGGCTGTGGCCAATGTGTTGAGGGTCAAGAAGGCAAAGTGCAGGGTCCTGCGGTTGGGCCACAACAACCCCCTGCAACGCTCCAGGTTTGGGGAAGAGGGGCTGAAAACTGCTCATGGGAAAGGAGCTGGGGGTGCTGATTGATGGAGCCGAACATGAGCAGCTTGTGCCCAGGCAGCCAGGAAGCTCCCAGCATCCTGGCCTGGATCAGCACCAGTGCAGCAGCAGGGCCGGGGCAGTGGTGGTGCCCCTGCACTGAGCACTGCTGAGGCCGCACCTCGAATCCTGGGTTCACCTCTGGGCCCCTCACTACAAGAGAGACATTGAGGTGCTGGAGCGGGGCCAGAGAAGGGCAATGGAGCTGGTGCAGGGCCTGGAGCACAAATGTGATGGGGAAGGGCTGAGGGACCTGGGGGGACCTGATTGCTGCCTACAACTGCCTGCGAGGAGGATGGAGCCAGGAGGGGCTGGGCTCTGCTCCCAAGGAACAAGGGATGGAACAAGAGGAAATGGCCTCAAGCTGCACCAGCGCAGGTTTAGATGGAGCTGAGGAACAATTTGTCCAGGAAGCTAGGGACCAGGTTAGGAAAGCTGAGGCCCAGTTAGAATTCAAATAGGCTCGGGATGTTAAGGATAACAGGAAGGGATTCTTCAGGTATGTAGCAAATAAAAAACAGACTAGGGACAACATAGCCCCCCTCTGGAAGCTCTCAGGAGAACTGGCTACACAGGATTTGGAGAAGGCTGAGGTTCTGAATGACTTCTTTGCCTCGGTCTTCACTGCCAAAGGCTCTGACCAAACCACCCAAGTCTTGGAAGGCAGATGCAGGGACTGTGAGAATGAAGACCTTGGGCCCACAGTAGGACAGGAACTGGTTCGAAACCATCTCAAAAATCTGAACGTGCACAAGTCCATGGGTCCTGATGAGATCCACCCGCGGGTCCTGAAGGAGCTGGAGAATGAAGTTGTGAAGCCGCTGGCCATCATATTTGAGAAATCGTGGCAGTCAGGTGAAGTTCCCATGACTGGAAAAAGGGAAATATAACCCCCATTTTCAAGAAGGGGAAAATGGATGACCTGGGGAATTACAGAGCAGTCAGTCTCACCTCTGTGCCTGGCAAAAGCTTGGAGCAGGTTCTCCTGGAAGGCATGCTAAGGCACATGAAAATCAACAAGGTGCTTGGTGACAGCCAGCAGGGCTTCACTGAGGGGAAATCCTGCCTGACCAATGTGGTGGCCTTCTATGATGGGGCTACAGAACTGATGGACAGGGGTAGAGCAGCTGATGGCATCTACCTGGACTTGTGTAAAGAGTTCGACACCGTCCCACACGACATCCTTGTCTCTAAATTGGAGAGACATCAATTTGATGGATGGACCACTCGGTGGATAAAGAACTGGCTGGATGGCCGCACACAGAGAGTTGTGGTCAATGGCTCAGTGTCCGGCTGGAGACCGGTAACGAGTGGTGTCCCTATGGACCCCTATAGAACCCTATGGGGCAGGGACAGGTTCACACCCACTGCTGGCTCCATGGCTTTATATGGGGGCAATGGCGGTAATGGGTCAATGGGAGCAATTTGGGGTAACGGGGGCAATGGGGGTAAAAGGGGGGTCTCAGGGTCTCGAGCTCTGCCCCCTGCATCCTGGTACTGGAGCTGCTGCTGCTTCCCCCTCCAAGGGACTCGTAAAGAGACCCCCCTCCATGGTCAGACCCTGCAGGGACCCATAGAGACCCCATAGAGAGACCCATAGAGAGCATATAGACCCACAGCCCACAGAGACTCAAACAGACCCATAGAGACCCCATACAGACCCCATAGAGAGTCATAGAGACCCATAGAGATCCATAGACACCGCAGAGAGCCCGAAAGCGACCCAAAGTGAACCATAGAGACCCCATAGAGACCCCATAGAGACTTCATAGAGACCCCATAGAGACCCCATAGAGACCCTATAGAGACCCCATAGAGACCCCATAGAGACCCTATAGAGACCCCATAGAGACCCCATAGAGACTTCATAGAGACCCCATAGAGACCCCATAGAGACCCTATAGAGACCCCATAGAGACTTCATAGAGACCCCATAGAGACCCCATAGAGACCCCATAGAGACTTCATAGAGACCCCATAGAGACCCTATAGAGACTCCATAGAGACTCCATAGAGACCCATAAACTACAGGCACTACAACCCTGATCATGCAACGCGGCACCCATAGAGCTCCTTTACGGTGGCGCCCAGCCGGGACTACAACTCCCATCATGCAGCGCGGCACCCATTGAGCCCCGTTATGGCGGCGCCCAGTTATGACTACAACTCCCATCAAACCCTGCGGCTCCCATAGAACACCATTATACAGCCGCCAGGCGGTACTACGACTCCCATCATGCCGTGCGGCACGCAGAGAGCGCTGTCATGGCGTCGCCCAGCCTGGACTACAACTCCCATGATGCAGCGCGACACCCCTACAGCACCACTAAGGCGGCGCCCGGCTTGGACTACAACTCCCGTCGTGCCGCGCGGCGCTCCCAGCGCGCCAATTTCGCCCATCATGGCGGAGCTGGAGGTCCCCTCCGATCCCGACCTGCGCAGGTTGGAGCCCGCGGGACCCCCCAGTGGGGGCTTTTGGGGTCCTGGGGGGGTTGGGGTGCTCCTGACCCCCTCTCTTTGTCTCCCCCCCACCTCCAGGCTGTGCACGGGGCCCTGTGCCCCCATCCGGGAGTACATCATGGGCCACGTGCGGCACCCGCGGTGAGGGGGGCACCCCAGCATCTGGGGGGGAGAAACTGCAACATCTGGAGGGACCCCAAACCTCGGATCGGTCCCTAAAATACATGGCGGGGGGGGTGGGGGGGTGGGTGTTTCTATAGGAATGTGAAGAAGATCAAAGGGAACCTGCTGTGGTATCTGCTGCACCCCAAAGTGGGGGGGGGACCCCCAAGCTCATTGGGGAGCCTCCAAAACCCCTCAGGACCCCCCCAAACCCCTTTGCCTGTTAGGACCCCCAAAATTCCATTGGGATCCCAACAACCCCCCAGCACCCCCTCAGTTCCCCCTTGTGACCCCCCAACCCCTTCTCCCAGATCCATGCAGAGGAGCCCAAATTCCTTTAGGACCCCTCCAAATCCCATTGGGATCCCCAGGAACCCCCAGTTCCCTCCCAGGATCCTCCCCGACCCCCCCCAACCCCTCCTGTAACCCCTCCCCCCCAGGTTTCCTCCTTAACTCGGGGTTCAGGTACCAGCACCTCAAGGAGATTCAGGTTTGGGGGGAGGGGTGGGGAGCGTTAGAGGGTTTTGGGGGGGCTCTATGGGGTTTTGGGGGGTCCCACAGGGACCAAAACACCCCCTTGCACCCCAAAACCACCCTTCCTGCACCCCAAAACCATCCCCCCTGCATCCGAAAACACCCCCTCTGCACCTCAAAACAACCCCCCGCACCCCAAAACCATGGCCCCTGCATCCCAAAACGCCCCCCCGCACCCCAAAACCAAGCCCCCTGCACCCCAAAACACAACCCCTGCACCCTAAAACCACCCCCATGCATCCCAGAAGCCCCACAACACCCCAAAACTGCCCCCCGCACCCCAAAACACACCTCTGCACCCCAAATCTACCCCCACTGCACCCCAAAACAACCCCCTGCACCCCAAAAGCATCCACTGTGCACCCCAAAAACACCGTATGGATTCCCGCATGCACCCAAAGACCCCCCTAAATACATCCTGCAGCCCGGTTTCCCCCCCTGCACCCCAAAACTGCCCCTGGGCCCTCCCCCATGATCTTTTCCTCCCCACTCCTGAACCCCAGAACCCTTTAGGGACCCCCTCTATACTTTAAACCCCCCTGGGTTTCCTTCTGAAGTGGGTGTGTGGCTCATAGGGGTCCTTAAAGCCCCCCCAGATTCTCCCTAAACCCAGTGCTGAGACCTTTTGGGGTGCCCCCAACCCCTCCATGGTCCCTGCAGCCCTTTTGGGGTCCCCAAAATGGGATCTGGACCCCTTTGGGCCCCCCAAACTCCCCTCAACGTTTGGCTTTGGGGCCCCCCTTGCCACCAGGTTGATGCTGGAGGCTACGGGGCTCTCAGGGCCTCGGGGGGCCCAGATCCAGCAGGGCCCAGAGCTACGGGGCAGCCCCATGGAATCCCCAGAAGCTGCCCTGGGGCCACTGAGGAGGCAGCTGCAGGAGGGGAAGCAGCGGCTGGTGGGTGCCAACGGGGGAATGTGGGGATTTGGGGGGGTCCTGATGGGCTTGGGGGGGTTGGGAAGTGGAATTTGATGGTTATGGGGAGGGGTTGGGGTCCCTAAAGGGTCCCAGCACTGCTTTTTGGGAGGGATGAGGGATATTTGGGGGTCCTGGAGGGGGATTTTGGGTCTATAGGGGATGACATGGGGGAGTTTGGGGCTTTAGGGGGAATTTTGGGGGTGCTGGGAGGGGGATCTGGGGGTTCTGGATGGGTTTGGTGTTAAGGGAGAGGCTTGTGGGGAAATGTGGGGCGATATTTAAGGTGTTTGGGGGTCTTGGGGGGTATTTGGGTCCCTCCCATGGCTTTGGGGTCCCTCATTTCCTTGTGTCCCCCCCTCCATCCCTTCCAGTCCCGTCGCTGGATCCAGCTCCGGGCTCTGGCCGCATCCAATGGGAAGCTCCAGGCGCAGCTGCGCCCCCTGCAGGCCCAGGTGAGCAAAGAGGGGGCGGGGCTTAAGGGAGAGAGGGCAGAAAATGGGTATGCGGTGGGGGAGGGGAAGAGGGGCCAAATGTTGGGGGGGAGGGGCGAGGAAAGGCCCCATATTCAGCCCCATGGGGGGCAGCCGGGACGGGGTTAAACGGGGACACGAGTTGGGGAGAGCTCAGAGCTGATTGGCTGTTGCCTGGGCAACGGTCGCCAGAACGAGGCCGGCGGGGGGGGGGGACTGGCCTGGCAACGCGCGGGAAGCGGTACGGGGAGACCCCGTTGCTAGGCAACGGCGGCAGCCAACCCGGAAGTGCGGAGAGCATCGCGGAACGGGGATGAGGAAAGGCCAAAACACGGGGGGGGGGGGGGAGAGGGGGCCTCGATTTCCTGTGAAATCTTTATTTATTGGTTAAGTTTCCTTTTCATACATTCTTAAGGTGACTCCTCCCCTCTCTCCTCCTCCCCCCCCATTTACATCGGTGTCAATAAGGCTTTGGATAGACACCATTCCCCCCCCATCCCCCCCCTTTATCCTCCCCTCTCCCATACCTGGTATAAAGAGGGAGGGACCCCCGGGTGGGGGATGGGAGGTTGTGTCCATTGGGGACCCTCCCCCACATCCACGCCCCCCCTTTTGAGGGGCTGGGGGGGAGGTGAGGCCCATCCCTCCCCTTCCCCACAGACAGTTCATCAACAGGCACTTAATGACACCCCCCCACCTTCCCCGCTCACCCCACCCCCGTTTTTGGTTACATGAAGCCGTTTCTACAGGGAACCCCCCAAACCCCACGCACGCACCCACAATGTGTTTGAGGCCAACACTAAAACAGGATTGCAAAGTCAAAGAACACGGACCTGGATGCGCAGGGCAGCCCCGGGAGATGCAGCCTCCCGAGGGAGGGGAGGGCTCTCCTCTGCACTGGTTACTGCAGGGCTCTCCCTCCTTAAAGAGCCCACGCTCACCCAGCTCCAACCCCCAGAGGCACGGGCAGGGACACCTTCCACTAGAGCAGCTTGCTCCACGGCCCTGTGTCTCTGTGCACTCCCAGGGCATCCTGGGGATACCCCTAGAGAATCCCAGAGAATGCCTGCAGCACCTCCAGAGCACCCCATGGACCCAGTCAGAGCTCCTGCATCACAATGACCTTGGGGACATGGAGACCACAGGGGTGGCTGATTCTGGAACTCCCCCTGTTCAGGTGTGTGAGGTCACAGAACCCCACAGAACCCTCCAGCAGAGGCACCGGGAGACGACAGCTGCCCCCCGGAACACAAGCTACCGGTGGAGGAGGCAAGAGCAGCTCCTCTGGTGGTTCCCGTCTTGGTGTCTCGGAGCCGGTGACGCCTGTGGACACAGGAGCGTGGAAGGAGGTGGGTGGCGATGGCGATCTTGGGGTGCTGTAGGAGTTGCCAGAACACCTCAAGAGACTTCCCCAGAGTGGCTGCTTTGGACTCGCTGTGTGAGTTGGGCTGGCTGAGCCGGCAGCGGAGCGCTGCGGCTTCCGAGGGATGATCCTGGGATCTGCCCTCATTTCTTGTGGGGAGAGCGAGGGCCTGTGGGGATGGGCCAAGGGGGAACGATTTTAACGTGACAGAGAGGGGAGATTGAGATGAGATCTTAGAAGTTGTTCCCTGTGAGGGTGGTGGGGCAGTGGCACAGGGTGCCCGGAGAAGCTGTGGCTGCCCCATGGCTGGCAGTGTTCAAGACAGAGCTGAAAATACCCTGACCCTTTCCTTGGTACATGGTTGAGTTGCAGGTTTTATTCTATTTTTGGCTAAATCTGAACTATTCATGGAAGTTTCTAGCCTATTTTAAGCTTTTCCTAGCTATTTCTTAACTGGTGTAGGCTGTTTCAAACCCTTTTTTCCCCAATTCTAACACTTTTTGAACCATTTTGACCTTTTCCAAACGTTTTTTGTCCATTTCTTACTAATTTCTTGCCATTTCTAACCCATTTTTGCTCTTTCCTGACTCGGTTTGAGCCATTTTTGACCATTCCTAATCCAGTGTTGCCAATTTCTAACCCATTTTAAGTCTGGCTATTTCTAAAAAAATTATGGCCATTTCTATCCTAATTTTGGCCATTTCTTACCAGTTTTAAGCTTTTTTTTTTGGCTATTCCTAGTCCATTCTTGCCTGCTTGTCCCCTGTTTGAAGCATTTTTTACCACTTCTAAACAATTGATGACCATTTCTATCTTATTTTTGCCCATGTCTTACCAGTTTTAAGCCATTTTTGGCAATTCCTAAAGAATTCATGGCCATTTCTAGCCTGGTTTCAGCTTTTCTTAGCTATTTCTTAACTGGCTTGAGCTATTTCTAACCTTTTTTTTGCCCAATTCTCTTTTTAAGCCATTATGGCCATTTCCAAACCGTTCTTGTCCTGTACTTACCAATTTCTTTCTAACCCTTTTTATGGCCTTCCCTAACTTGGTTTAACCCATTTTTGGCCCTTTCTGACCCACTTTACCTTTTTTTTGGCTATTTCTAAACAATGGCTGGTCATTCTCACCTTATTTTTGCCCATTTCTTACCTGGTTTATGCCATTTTTGGCTAATGCTTCACTTTCTTATGGGCATTTCTAGCCTGGTTTAAGCTTTTCTTACCTATTTCTAAACAGCTTGAGCTATTTCTAACCCTTTTTTTCCAACTCATTTTAAGTCATTTTGGCCATTCCCAATCCATTTCTGTCCAGTTCTTACCAATTTTTTTCTGTTTCTAACTCAGTTTTTGCCCTTTCCTGACTTGGTTTAAACCATTTTTGGCCCTTTCTAACCCCTTTTAAGTCTTTTTTTGCTATTTCTAAACAATTGCTGGTCATTCTTATCTTATTTTTGCCCATTTCTTGCAGGTTTTATTCCTTTTTTTGGCTAAATCTGAACTATTTATGGAAGTTTCTAGCCTGGTTTAAGCTTTTCTTACCTATTTCTAAACGCCTTGAGCTATTTCTAGCCCTTTTTTTTTGTGCAATACTGACTTTTTAAGCCATTTTGGCCATTCTCAAACCCTTTCCTCCAGTTCTTACCAATTTCTTTCTATTTCTAACTTGGTTTTGCCCTTTCCTGACTTGGTTTAAACCATTTTTAGCCCTTTCTAACTCATTTTAAGTCTTTTTCGGCTATTTCTAAGCAATTGCTGGTCATTCTTACCTTATTTTTGCCCATTTTTTGCAGGTTTTATTCCTTTTTTGGCTAAATCTGAACTATTTATGGAAGTTTCTAGCCTGGTTTAAGCTTTTCTTAGCTATTTCTAAACTGGCTTGAGCTATATCTAACCCTTTTTTGCGCAATACTGACTGTTTTTAAGTCATTTTGTCCATTCCCAAACCCTTTCTGTCCAGTTCTTACCAATTTTTTTTTCTTTTTTTAACACAGCTTTTGCCCTTTCCTGACTGGGTTTAAACCATTTCTGGCTTTTTCTAACACATTTTAGGTCTTTTTTGGCTATTTCTGAACAATTGCTGGTCATTCTTATCTTAGTTTTGCCCATTTTTCTTGCAGGTTTTATTCCTTTTATGGCTAAACGTGAACTATTTATGGAAGTTTCTAGCCTGGTTTAAGCTTTTCTTAGCTATTTCTAAACTGGCTTGAGCTATATCTAACCCTTTTTTTTTTGTGCAATACTGACTCTGTTTAAGCCATTTTGCCCATTCCCAAACCCTTTCTGTCCAGTTCTTACCAATTTCTTTCTATTTCTAACCTGGTTTTGCCCTTTCCTGACTTGGTTTAAACCATTTTTGGCCCTTTCTAACGCATTTTAAGTCTTTTTTGGCTATTTCTAAGCAATTGCTGGTCATTCTTACCTTATTTTTGCCAATTTCTTACCAGTTTTATGCCATTTTTGACTAAGTCTGAACAGTTTCTTGCCATTTCTAGTTTGGTTTAAGCTTTTCATAGCTATTTCTACATTGGTCTAGATTACTTCTAACCCTTTTTTGCCCACTTCTATCTCTATTTTAGTCATTTTGGCCATTTCCAAACCATTTTTGTCCTGTTTTTACTAATTTCCTGTCATTTCTAACCCATTTTTGCCCTTTCCTGACTTGGTTTAAGCTATTTTTGGATTTTTCTAACCTATTTTAAGTCCATTTTGGCTATTTCTAAACAATTGCTTGTCATTCTTATCTTATTTTTGCCAATTTCATACCAGTTCTATGCCATTTTTGACTAAGTCTGAACAGTTTCTTGCCATTTGTAGTTTTGTTTACGCTTTTCTTAGCTATTTCTAAACTGGTTTAGACTATTTCTAACCCTTTTTTGCCCAGTTCTATCTCTTTTTTAGTCATTTTGGCCATTTCCAAACCATTTTTGTCCTGTTCTTACCAATTGATTTCTGTTTCTAAACCATTTTTGCCCTTTCCTAACTTGGTTTAAACCATTTTTGGCTCTTTCTGACCCTTTTAAGTTTTTTTTTTGGCTATTTCTAAGCAATTTCTGGTCATTCTTATCTTATTTTTGCCCATTTCTTGCAGGTTTTATTCCATTTTTGGCAATTTCTGAACTATTTATGGAAGTTTCTAGCCTGGTTTAAGCTTTTCTTAGCTATTTCTAAACTGGCTTGAGCTATATCTAACCCTTTTTTGCGCAATACTGACTCTTTTTAAGTCATTTTGGCCATTCCCAAACCCTTTCTGTCCAGGTCTTACCAATTTCTTTCTATTTCTAACCTGGTTTTGCCCTTTCCTGACTTGGTTTAAACCATTTTTGGCCCTTTCTAACCCATTTTAAGTCTTTTTCGGCTATTTCTAAACAATTGCTGGTCATTCTTATTTTTGCCTATTTCTTAGTAATTTTATGCATTGTTGACTAAGTCTGAACTGTTTCTTCCCATTTCCGGCCTGGTTTAACTTTTTCCTAGCTATTTCTAAAATGGCTTGACCTATTTCTAACCCTTTTTTGTGCAATACTGACTCTTTTTAAGTCATTTTGGCCATTCCCAAACCATTTCTGTCCAGTTCTTACCAATTTATTTCTATTTGTAACCATTTTTGCCCTTTTCCAACTTGGTTTAAACCATTTTTGGCTCTTTCTGACCCTTTTAAGTTTTTTTTTTTGGCTATTTCTAAACAATTGCTGGTCATTCTTGTCTTATTTTTGCCCGTTTTTTGCAGGTTTTATTCCATTTTTGGCTAAGTGTGAACTATTTATGGAAGTTTCTAGCCTGGTTTAAGCTTTTCCTTGCTATTTCTAAACTGGCTTGAGCTACATCTAACCCTTTTTTTTTTGTGCAATACTGACTCTGTTTAAGCCATTTTGGCCATTTCCAAACCCTTTCTGTCCGGTTCTTACCAATTTCTTTCTATTTCTAACCTGGTTTTGCCCTTTCCTCACTTGGTTTAAACCATTTTTGGCCCCTTCTGACCCATTTTAAGTCTTTTTTGGCTATTTCTAAACAATTGCTGGTCATTCTTATCTCTTTTTGCCTATTTCTTAGTAATTTTATGCATTGTTGACTAAGTCTGAACTGTTTGTCTCCATTTCCAGCCTGGTTTAACATTTTCCTAGCTATTTCTAAACTGGCTTGAGCTATTTCTAACTCTTTTTAGCCCAATTCTAACTCTTCTTAAGTCATTTTGGTCATTTCCAAACCATTTTTGTCCAGTTCTTACCAATTTCTTTCTGTTTCTAAACCATTTTTGCCCTTTTCTAACCTGGTTTAAACTATTTTTGGCTCTTTCTGACCCTTTTAAGGTTTTTTTGGCTATTTCTAAACAATTGCTGGTCATTCTTACCTTATTTTTGCCCATTTCTTGCCCATTTGAAGCCATTTTTGGCAATTTCTGAACTATTTGTGGAAGTTTCTAGTCTGCTTTAAGCTTTTCTTACCTATTTCTGAACTGGCTTGAGCTACTTCTAACCCTTTTTTGCGCAATACTGACTCTTTTTAAGCCATTTTGGCCATTTTCAAACCATTTTTCTCCATTTCTTCTTATAAATTTCTTTCTGTTTCTAACCCGTTTTGACCCTTTCCTGACTTGGTTTAACCCATTTTTGCTTCCTTATAACCCATTTTAAATCTTTTTTTTGGCTATTTCTAAGCAATTGCTGGTCATTCTTATTTTTGCTCATTTCTTGCAGGTTTTATTCCATTTTTGGCTAAATGTGAACTATTTATGGAAGTTTCTAGCCTGGTTTAAGCTTTTCTTAGCTATTTCTAAACTGGCTTGAGCTATATCTAACCCTTTTTTGCGCAATACTGACTCTTTTTAAGTCATTTTGGCCATTCCCAAACCATTTCTGTCCAGTTCTTACCAATTTTTTTTTCTGTTTTTAACACAGCTTTTGCCCTTTCCTGACTTCGTTTAAACCATTTTTGGCTTTTTCTGACAAATTTTAAGGTTTTTTCGGCTATTTCTAAACAATTGCTGGTCGTTCTTACCTTATTTTTGCCCATTTCTTGCAGGTTTTATTCCATTTTTGGCTAAATCTGAACTGTTTATGGAAGTTTCTAGCCTGGTTGAAACTTTTCTTACCTATTTTTAAACTGGCTTGAGCTATTTCTAACCCTTTTTTTGTGCAATACTGACTCTGTTTAAGTCATTTTGGCCATTTCCAAACCCTTTCTGTCCAGTTCTTACCAATTTCTTTCTATTTGTAACCTGGTTTTGCCTTTTCCTCACTTGGTTTAAACCATTTTTGGCCCTTTCTAACCCATTCTAAATCTTTTTTGGCTATTTCTAAACAATTGCTGGTCATTCTTATTTTTGCCTATTTCTTAGTAATTTTATGCATTGTTGACTAAGTCTGAACTGTTTCTTGCCATTTCCACCCTGGTTTAACCTTTTCCTTGCTATTTCTAAACTGGCTTGAGCTATTTCTAACCCTTTTTTGCGCAATACTGACTCTTTTTATGTCATTTTGGCCATTCCCAAACCCTTTCTGTCCAGCTCTTACCAATTTCTTTCTATTTCTAAAGTGGTTTTGCCATTTCCTGACTTGGTTTAAACCATTTTTGGCCCTTTCTAACTCATTTTAAGTCTTTTTTGGCTATTTCTAAACAATTGCTGGTCATTCTTATCTATTTTTGCCTATTTCTTAGTAATTTTATGCAGTGTTGACTAAGTCTGAACAGTTTCTTGACATTTCTAGTTTGGTTTAACCTTTTCCTAGCTATTTCTAAACTAGCTTGAGCTATTTCTAACCCTTTTTTTGTGCAATACTGACTCTTTTTAAGCCATTTTGGCCATTTCCAAACCATTTTTCAACTGTTCTTACCAATGGATTTCTGTTTCTAAACCATTTTTGCCCTTTCCTCACTTGGTTTAAACCATTTTTGTCTCTTTCTGACCCTTTTATGGTTTTTTTGGCTATTTCTAAACAATTACTGGTCATTCTTACCTTATTTTTGCCCATTTCCTGCTTATTTGAAGCCATTTTTGGCAATTTCTGAACTATTTGTGGAAGTTTCTAGCCTGGTTTAAGCTTTTCTTGGCTATTTCTAAACTGGCTTGAGCTATTTCTAACCCTTTTTTGCGCAATACTGACTCTTTTTAAGCCATTTTGGCCATTTTCAAACCAATTTTCTCCATTTCTTCTTATAAATTTCTTTCTATTTCTAACCCTTTTTTGCCCTTTCCTGACTTGGTTTAAAGCATTTTTGCTTCTTTATAACCTATTTTAAATCTTTTTTTGGCTATTTCTAAGCAATTGCTGGTCATTCTTATTTTTGCTCATTTCTTGCAGGTTTTATTTCATTTTTGGCTAAATGTGAACTATTTATGGAAGTTTCTAGCCTGGTTTAAGCTTTTCTTAGCTATTTCTAAACTGGCTTGAGCTACATCTAACCCTTTTTTTTTGCGCAAAACTGACTCTTTTTAAGCCATTTTGGCCATTCCCAAACCCTTTCTGTCCAGTTCTTACCAATTTCTTTCTATTTCTAACCTGGTTTTACCCTTTCCTCACATGGTTTAAACCATTTTTGGCCCTTTCTAACTCATTTTATGTCTTTTTTGGCTATTTCTATACAATTGCTGGTCATTCTTATCTTATTTTTGCCAATTTCTTACCAGTTTTATGCCATTTTTGACTAAGTCTGAAC
Organism: Pezoporus flaviventris; assembly: GCF_033815535.1. Taxonomy (NCBI): domain Eukaryota; kingdom Metazoa; phylum Chordata; class Aves; order Psittaciformes; family Psittacidae; genus Pezoporus; species Pezoporus flaviventris. The sequence goes on along the minus strand of NW_026892708.1, from coordinate 606,029 downwards.
AGTTTCTTGCCATTTCTAGTTTGGTTTAAGCTTTTCCTAGCTATTTCTAAACTGGTTTAGACTAGTTCTAACCCTTTTTTTCCCACTTCTATCTCTTCTTAAGTCGTTTTGGCCTTTTCCAAACCATTTTTGTCCATTTCCTACTAATTTCCTGTCATTTCTAACCCATTTTTGCCCTTTCCTGACTTGGTTTAAACAATTTTTGGCTTTTTCTAACCCATTTAAAATTTTTTTTTGGCTATTTCTAAGCAACTGCTGGTCGTTCTTACCTTATTTTTGGCCATTTCTTGCAGGTTTCATTCCATTTTTGGCTAAATCTGAACTATTTATGGAAGTTTCTCGCCTGCTTTAAGTCTTTTTTGGCTATTTCTAAACAATTGCTGGTCATTCTTGTCTTATTTTTGCCCATTTCTTGCAGGTTTTATTCCATTTTTGGCAATTTCTGAACTATTTATGGAAGTTTCTAGCCTGGTTTAAGCTTTTCTTTCCCCAGTTCTATCTCTATTTTAGTCATTTTGGCCATTTCCAAACCACGTATGTCCTGTTCTTACCAATTGATTTCTGTTTCGAAACCATTTTTGCCCTTTCCTAACTTGGTTTAAACCATTTTTGGCTCTTTCTGACCCTTTTCAGGGTTTTTTTTTGGCTATTCCTAAACAATTGCTGGTCATTCTTACCTTATTTTTGCCAATTTCTTGCCAGTTTTAAGCCATTTTATGGCAATTTCTGAACTATTTATGAAAGGTTCTAGCCTGGTTTAAGCTTTTCTTAGCTATTTCTAAACTGGTTTGAGCTATTTCTAACCCTTTTTTTGCGCAATACTGACTCTTTCTAAGCCATTTTGGCCATTTTCAAACCATTTTTCAACTGTTCTTACCAATTTCTTTCTGTTTCTAAACCATTTTTGCCCTTTCCTCAGTTGGTTTAAACCATTTTTGTCTCTTTCTGACCCTTTTATGGTTTTTTTGCTATTTCTAAACAATTGCTGGTCATTCTTACCTTATTTTTGCCCATTTCCTGCCAATTTGAAGCCATTTTTGGCAATTTCTGAACTATTTGTGGAAGTTTCTAGCCTGGTTTAAGCTTTTCTTAGCTATTTCTAAAGTGGCTTGAGCTATTTCTAACCCTTTTTTGCGCAATACTGACTTTTTTTAAGTCATTTTGGCCATTCTTAAACCCTTTAAGTCCAGTTCTTACCATTTTTTTTTTTCTGTTCTTAACACAGCTTTTGCCCTTTCCTGACTTGGTTTAAACCATTTTTGACCCTTTCTAACTCATTTTAAGTCTTTTTTGGCTATTTCTAAACAATTGCTGGTCATTCTTATCTTATTTTTGCCCATTTCTTGCCAGTTTTAAGCCATTTTATGGCAATTTCTGAACTATTTATGGAAGTTTCTAGCCTGGTTTAAGCTTTTCTTAGCTATTTCTAAACTGGCTTGAGCTATATCTAACCCTTTTTTTGCGCAATACTGACTCTTTTTAAGCTGTTTTGGCCATTCCCAAACCCTTTCTGTCCAGTTCTTACCAATTTCTTGTAAGCGGCGAGGAGAAGCAGACAGGCCAACCCAATATGGGTGATAAGCAACTTCTACTTTATTTGTGACGCCGTTCACACATATATATAGGAGTGGTATTCAGCCACTCCTTCTTGGCACAACAGTATTGGTTAGCCCCCCACAGCTTCCTCCACATTCTCCTCCCAGGTCCGGTCTCCGGCTACCTGTGGGGGCCACCCCCTGCCTTGCTCGTACAGTCCTCCAGAACTCTATGGTCCTGCTCTTAGAGTCATTCTGCAACAATTCCCCCCTTTTTGTTTGTGCAAGCAAGGCGTTGTGGGTTATTCTGTTCACCTGTTTTATCACACAACTATAAGCAAGTCTAACGATTAACGTAATCAATGATACATAAGTGCAATACTTTAAACAGCAGTGTTTGACTCAACCTGTAATGCCCTGTAAAAACAACCATCTAATTATTCTTAGAATACTGCTCATTTACTATTGCTGGGTAAGCTGAGCCAGGGTTCTCAGCTGTGCGTACATCGAATTAGCATAATCAGAGACTCATACACCACATTCCAACAAACTCCTCAGATCCATGTCCCTGTTCCAACAACAAAAGGTTCTGCAGTCTTGCATGTCTTACAGAGTCAACATTAAAACAAATCAGGAATTGCCTTCGATGTAGAATTGTCTGCTTAGCAACTCAGCAACCCAGTCTGCTTAGTTGAGTCAAGGCCCCGGCTGAAGCACTTACGGTGATTTGGCATATTGTGATTGGATACATGTTTTGAAGACTCTTAGTGACTAACATATAATTGGTTAAACACAGGTGTGAGAACTCAACCTTGAAAGCTTGCCAACAGTCCACAGTTCTCATTAACTTGGTGAATTCCAGCTTCTTATCTTGCTTGCTTAAGCTTCTTCAGGCCTCTCATGGCCTTGCTGTATCTTTCAGGACTATTCAAAGTTTATGTACCAATCTATGTGTTCTCCTGTGAGAACACTGTCTCCACATCTTCCCCGTTTATGTTTTATATATGTTTTGGGTGACCCTACTTGAGCAGGGGATCTGGGCTAGATTATATCCCCAACATATGCCAACTACAGGCTGCTGGGCCTGCCCCTTTTTTCCTCTATATGGCTCCCTGGTAACAGGCTGTATAGCTCTCTGATCCTCCACATCAAGGTCTGGCATGGCATGTGTCCCCACCGCTCCACGCCTGCTGGGTTGCAGCCAACAGCAGAGCTAAAGGTTCTTCTTGGTGGCAAACACAGAAGCCAACCCAGTCTTGCCCTTGACTGTGGTAGCAGGCATTTTGTCAGCCTCAGTCCTTGCACCTTGTTGTCAATGCAGAGTTTCACCTCCTTCATCCAGTAACAAGTTGCTACTACAGCAAGGCACACACACATTTACATTAGCAGAGTAACTATTACAGGGTGCAGCAGCATGTTGAAGATGCTGATGGCAGCGAGGGACTAGCCAAAGAAATTTCTTACCACTGGAATTCTCCCACCTCTTAATTTGTTCCATCATCTGCTTTATAACACTACCATTGTATTAGAATCTTTCCAGCTTTTGCCTTAGCATTTTCTAACAGCTACTTCAAATTTCCATCCTCTAACATCTCTTTTACAAGTGACAAATCTATATAATACAAGGTGTGGTTTCTTATTAGCGACTGGCTAGTAAATACAGGTGGTTATATACACAAAATCACAGCCTCTAATAATAGCTACTTTACAAGCACACATATTCAAGCAGTTACTTTTCAGTTGGCCCCAAGTGACATTTTGCAATCATTAGATTTTCTCTTCCTCTATCTCATTCTGCTTGGGGTATTCACAGTCAGCTCCTGTAGCTGAGGCATCAGGTTTTTCCATTCGTCTGTCCAGCTCATGGCAAGGCTTCACAAACTTTGCAGGCAGTTGCTATGGACCTGTAGGCAGAAGGACACAAATATACCCCCTCCCCCAGGTTATCCGTTCTTGAGAAGCAGACAGGTTAAACTGCACGTTGTTAACTGGCAAGGAGTTTGCTGCATCATTGCCTTTGTTTTTGTTTTTTTTAAATCCAGAGTTGCTCACCCTACAAACCCCAGCCTGCTCAGCAGCAGCTACAGCTGCCTGCCTGCTTCAGCGGCAACCATAAACACCTGCTGGCAACCGCACTTTTGCATTAACCCTTTCATGCCCAAAATGTTAAACTGCTCCCCGTTAAAAACTTTTACATGAACCCAACACCAAAAAAACCACACAGAACACCGTCTGCCCTCAACACACGCACACACACACGCGTATGGGATCCCACAAGCACACACCACACAACTACAATATTTGAAGCACAAAATCCAGACAATCATTACTCCCACTACAGTCCCACGTACAGAACGTGGCACAAGGACCCTGTGGAGACTAACAGCAAACCAGCTCCGAGAAGCATCATTGCAGTGCGAGGTGGCAGGCTCAACCTTAGCGGGCTTCCCCACAGAGGCTCTGCCTCCCCCACATCGTATGAGGCTTGGGCTTTTATACTGACCAAAATGCACACTCATTCCGACACAGGTGGCCAGACTGTGCTGGAAGAAGTGGCCAGCAGTATCTACAAAGGTCTCCAAAGGTTGATAGAAACCTGGACATACTTATTTACTTATTTTTACCAACTTCTAGGACATGGGTATCACAGAGAAACTGTATGGGCTCCCCCTGTCAGTTGCAAGAAAAAATCATAACATATACAGCTTGAGTATAAGAGGATTTTAACGCATACGTGGTTACTGCTTGTCAGGCCTCCTTAACTATTTTGAGATCAAGAGCTTCTCACTCTTTAGCCCCCTGCTGTGTAGTAAACACAGGATATGCAGAGAGGCCCATTGCAGAAAATTCACCAGTGATCACATCTTTGATTAAACATTGTTGCAGCTGAGCATCTCCAGGGCCAGCGGAGTCTGAGCAGACCGACCTGGGAGACAAAGAGTCAGAGTCTGGAAGCAGAGGATATAAATCTGGCTCGGATTCAGGGGATTCAGGGGCTGATCCTGGGCCAAACTCAGGGTCTCCGTTGTTTGCAGCTATGTCTTTCTTGTCAGATGTCTCTCGTTTGGTATGTGGCCATCTGCAGACCTGGCTCCTCCGTAACTGAGTTAAAAATTTCCACTCTAGGGCATTAGTGGGCTGGAGAGGCTCGCGGTTCCTTTAAATCTCCCGCTCGCGCATGATCTCTATTTTCTACTGCGTGCTTCAAAGTGGCGCCGCAATCGATCCGGCGCCGAGGCACCGCCCTCTTTCTTTTGGATTCCTCTACATTCATCATGCGTATACCTTCTAATATACTTTCTCTGTCCTGTTTAAAGTCCCTACTTTCGGAACTGGGGTGGTGGGGGAGCAGGGGGTTACACCTCCTCCGCGGCACCTTCTGATGGAGGGGGAGAAAAGGAAGGGGGGGGGGGAAACCCTGTGCTCCCGTGAGTTGGGGGAAACGAGTTGTAATCTTCCCCCGGTTTCAACCGACCGGGGACGTCTGTTCCTAGTTTCTCCGTTGCTACCGCGGCAGTTTTCTTTTCCGCCTTTTATCTTTTTATACAGTTTATTACTTCTCTCCGTGGTTTACCGAGTTTCTTTGCCGTTTTATTATCATTGAGCATTGAGTCAAATAGTTCATCACCAAAACTTTCGCCACTCACTCTCCTCAAAACTGTATTAGGATCTACAAAAATCCCTTAGCCTTCCCTACAGCCACTAGACCTGCTAGCTGCTTTAGAGTCTCAGGCTCAATTCCCTGCTTTTATAAAAAGCACTGTAATAAGTCCAGGGCTCAATTCCCCACTTTTATAAAAAGCACTGTAATAAGTCCAGGGTTACCTCTCGGTCCATTTTCATGGCTGGCCTTTCCCGGATCATCTTCTTCTGGGTCGTCCTGTAACCTCGGTCTCCGGATCGGCCTCCCGATGCAGCAGTGTCTGGTTCGCCCCAGCGGCGGACTCCTTTCGGTTAGTCCAAGCACCCGGGTCCGTCATGCCACCGCAGTGGCATTGCCCGTGCTCCCCGGCCGCTGCCGCTGGTGCCACTCACTCGCTGTTCCGGGTCCCTGATACTCGGGGCCCTGTATTCCGGGTCCCTGATACTCGGGGCCCTGTATTCCGGGTCCCCGTAACTGGGGCCCTGTATTCTGGGTCCCCGTTTACCGGGGCCCTGTATTCTGGGTCCCCGCTAACCGGGGCCTTATATTCCTGGTCCCTGCTAATCAGGGCCCTTTATTTCGGGTCCCTGTTAACCGGGGCCCTGTATTCCGGGTCCCCGCTCACCAGGGCCCTGTAATCCGGGTCCTCGGTAGCCAGGGCCCTGTAGTCCATGGTCCCTGTTCGGGCGCCATTTGTAAGCGGCGAAGAGAAGCCAGACAGGCCAACCCAATATGGGTGATAAGCAAACTTCTACTTTATTTGTGGCGCACTTTGCTTAAATCTGCGTGGTGTTTAGCCACGCCTACTACTCAGAACAGTATTGGTTAGTTCTACACAGCTTCCTTCACAT